>NC_041397.2:116898695-117236909 GCF_900747795.2 Erpetoichthys calabaricus | reverse complement strand
AAATCTCTGCCAAGGTTGGCCTACCAGCCTCAAGTACTATAGTTCACTTCTGTATTCAGTTTAAAAATTAAAGTGTCAATCGACATGGTAAATGCTAATGCCTTAGGTCTTTCTTTGCAGCCAACCATTTATACAAAGGTAAAACTCTTCAGTGCCCTATGGCTTTGTGTCATTCATCCTGCAGAGATACTGTTCTTGTGTCACTTTGTTTGTAAAGAGAGATTATAGTTGTTTTCCTTTTTGTGCAGCATATTGTTAAAATGCTTATGTTTACTTCTCTGCATTTCTGACACTGATCATTAAGGCAGGCTGAATGATAATATATTTTTTTGGTCTTTCATTTCCAGAGGGACTAAATGCTGATGACATCAGGCAGGCCTCAGAGCAGTTGAATACTCGCTGGGTCGAGTTCTGTCAGCTGCTAGGAGAAAGACTGGCTTGGCTTGACTACCAGAATAAGATTACTGCCTTTTACAGCCAACTCCAACAGCTTGAGCAGACAGTTGCTACTACAGAGAACTGGTTGAAGAGTCAACAACCACCAGCAACAGAGGCTGAACCCATTAAAATCCAGTTGGAGAAATGCAAGGTAAGAAGCTGGATGCTACTAGATAATCTGACTTATTAAGTTGTGTTATTTTATAAATGTTTATTTTTATTTAAAAATATTGTCACTCTCAGTTCTGTGAAAGAAAAGTGCAATAGTTCAGTAATGTACTCATTGTCTGTTTAAAGAGCTAAATTAGCTTTATTTTAAAATTTTATATATTGTTAAAAAGTTAAGTCATCATCCTGCAGCACTGAGACATAAAGTGATGTCACTATCCAATAACAGAGCAGAAAGAATTTTGCTAATTTCTACCCTATTCATTTAGCTCATTAAGCCACAGTAAGTTGCTTATTTTTCCTCATGGCTGGACTGATCAATGCAAAGCTGAATGTTTGAATCCAACATGGGACTGGTATTAATATAAAATGTTTTTTTGTTGAAATGAAGCATAGTACTTTTACTCTTTTTGTTCATTGTAAAATGAAACTGGGTAAAATCTAGAATATTTACAGTATAATCTCCAGAGTACTATGTGATACAGCATGATGTAGTGGCCAAATCATTGCAATTTAAACTACTAGGTTTTAGGTTCAACTCCCTCTTCCAACTCATTGTCTGATCTTGATCTAGGTGAATGGGATGGTGTTGACTCATCAGTCAGTACTGTAGACAATATCGTTCTGGTTGAAATACAATCCCACTCTACACTCATGTGGTTACAATATGCCAGTCCACATCTCTTTTCACTGTCAGCTTAGGGGCTCCATCCAGCAGTTAGAATTAAAATTCGGGGTAAAAAAATAGTGAAGCAACAATTGAATATCACTCATGGTATCCAGTGAAGATTTTATTTTTTTCACATGCACTATATTGCCAAAAGTATTGAGATGCCTGCCTTTACACACACATGAACTTTAATGACATCCCATTCTTAATACATAGGTTTTAATATGGAGTTGGCCTACCCTTTGCAGCTTCAACTCTTCTGGGAAGGCTTTCTACAAGGTTTAGGAGTGTGTTTATGGGAATTTTTTACCATTCTTCCAGGAGAGCATTTGTGAGGTTAGGCACTGATGTTGGATGAGAAGTCCTGGCTTGCAGTCTCCGCTCTCATTCACCCAAAGGTGTTCTATTGGGTTAAGGTCAGGGCTCTGTGCAGGCCAGTCAAGTTTCTCCATGCCAAACTCATTCATCCACTTCTTTATAAACCTTGATTTGTGCACTGGTGCGCAGTCATGTTGGAACAGGAAGGGGCCATCCCCAAATTGTTTCAACAAAGTTGGGAGCATGAAATTGTCCAAAATGGCTTTGTATGCTGAAGCATTAAGAGTTCCTTTCACTGGAACTAAGGGGCCTAGTTCAACCCCTGAAAAACATCTTCACACCAAAATTCCCCCAACAAACTTTGCACTTGGCACAAAGCAGTCAGGTACTGTCCTCCTGGCAACCCCCAAACCCAGACTCATCCATTGCCAGACAGAGAAGTGTGATTCGTCATTTCAGAAGACACATCTCCACCGCTCTAGACTAGTCCAGTGACAGTGTGCTTTACACCTCTGCATCTGACGCTTTGCATTGCACTTGGTGATGTAAGGCTTGGATGCAGCTGCTCGGCCATGGAAACCCATTCCATGAAGCTCTCTACACACTGTTCTTGAGCTTTTGGAAGTCTTTAGCTATTGACTCTGCAGAAAGTTGACAACTTCTGCACACTGTGTGCCTCAGCATGCACTGTCCCTGCTCTGTAATTTTACATGGTCTACCACTTCATGGCTGAGTTGCTATTCTTCCCAATTGCTTCCACTTTATTATAATTCCACTAACATTTGTCCGTGGAATATTTACAGTAGTAAAGAGGAAATTTCATGAATGGACTTATTGCACAGATGGCATCCTATCATGGTACCACACTGAAAATGACCCATTCTTTCACAGTAGCTTGTAGAAGCAGTCTGCATGCCTAGCTGCTTGATGTTATACACCTGTGGCAATGGAAGTGATTGGAACACTTGAATTCAATGATTTGGAGGTGTATACCAATACTTTTGGCAATACAAAAGTGTATTTAGACTGACTCATTAATTGCAACAGAAATCTATTTAAATACAGTAAGCCCAGAATACTAGTACCCAGTCCTTCGGTCCATCATTCCTCAATTTATACTATGGATGTCTACACAGATAAATGAAGCACATTTATACCAGGAACAATCATTAAATCCGGATCCAATCCACATTGTAAGTCAGCTTGGAGTTTTGTATGTGCTGCACTTTGAGGTTGATTGTTTTATACTACCATGTGACTGGGTATTCATTAGTGAAGATCCATGACCTCTGTGTGCTCTTCTACAGTGTAATATTGTTGCTGATGTCTGGACCTACAGAATAGGGACAGAAGGTGATTACAATGACCAGTTTCGATTTTAAGTACTGTAAGCTGCACAATTTAAGAATGCTGGAAAATTTTGGATCAAAGCTCCAAATATTGAATCTTTGGTTTGAGAAGGTGTGATGTCCAATCATAGCAATGTCTCTGGTTTTAATAACCATCCAGTGTTTCTTCCTCATATAAAGTATGAAACTCCTCTTGGTATAGCATGTGGGATGTATACTGACTCAAAGGAAGAGACAGTATTTTTGTTAGGAGAATCAGAAAAATAAGACATGGACAAAATACACTCAAAGTTCATAGCCAGAGGTAAGAAAGCACTGTTACAAAAGCCAAAATAAAATGCAAAAATCTCACTCAAAAAGTGCAAGCAAAAATGTACCAGAAAAAAAAAATAAAACAGTGTTGTCCATAATGAATATGGCAACACAAATAGTATAAAAGTAAGTTCGAACACCTTACATACATTTTTGTCACATTGTGTTTAAGTGGAAATCTGAAATCTCTGTATTCAGAAACTCCTAAAGAGGTTTAAAATTGAATATTCAAACTTAAATAAGAGCTAATGAAAGTTAAAAACTAAATCTTACCTTAACAGGATGCAGTTATTTTTAAAAGAAATCAGAAAACTTTCACTTTGTGTGAAGTCAATTTCTATAGTATCTGTGAGGGCTATGCATTTTTATGTCACACTTTATGTTTTGGGTACCAGAGGAGGGGACTCATCTGCGAGCTACAGCCTCAAATGTGGCCTTGTTGATGCGTTCACTGCACTTTCATCTCTTCTATCTACTGACGCAGTTGTCATTTTAGATCCTTCTACCTATTAGATCAAATGTAAGGACTTTGCAAAAATATATGTAACACGTAAGGCCTTTCTCATCCATGTACCACTTTTTTAAACTTCCTTTGTCTGGTTTAGGGCTGTGTTTCACATTCTATCCTGGGTTTATCACATATTGGACAAACACCAGAGTTAAATTTTCAGTGACAGACTTTACCCCTTCTAGTTTCCCCTTTTATCTTTTTCCATAACAAAGGTTGCTCCTATAATAGTGTGAATACAGATTAGTGACATTTCTCAGATTATCCTCCGACTTGTCATTGTTGTGTTTTTCAAACTAAAAATGAGTTTATTAAAGAAATTACTAATCCATATTCTTGCTATTTAGAATAAAACAGAGTTCTACACTGCAGTACAACTTGCCTTATCCTCTGTTTCCCCAATTAAATTAATGAAAATGTCAGAGTCCTGTTAATAAGAAAAAAAAAAAAAAAGTTGGCTAGTTTTAACGGTTCAGGTACATGTGTACAGTATATCCTGTGCTGAACTGCCCTTTTCAAATATAATAAATGGGAGTTTTTAATCTTAGCAGTGTAACTGTTGCAAAAAATTACACAAACATAACAATATACTTTTGTTTGCTTAAAATCAGAAAGAGTAACTGAAATTTGAATGGAATCTTTTAAAATAATAAATAATTTTAAATATGTTAGATATTTCATACTAAAATACACCACATTAAGTTTAATAGTAAATATGAGCCACATCTTCACTATGCAAAAATAAAAACAGTAAAAAGTTTTCTGTTCCTAAAAAAATGAATTACCATTTATTGTAAAAAATAAATTAATCAGTAGAGGTACTTTTTGTATTTTTATTTAAGACATGTCATGCAATAAAGCCATTAGTAAGAATGTTTAGCATTTTAAACACAAAACTCAGGTAAAGAGCATTGTTCCTGTTATATTTACAAAAGGACAGTTCATTATGCTACTCTAGCACTAACAAAAAGTGAGAAACACTTATTTTGTACAATTTTAAAATATTGCATGCAAAAAAATGGTAAGATGTGAGGAAATTCTTTCCGATAAGCAATGCGTGGATGTTCGTTAGTAACCTACACACGTTAAAAGTATTTTTGACAGTTAGCTGTAGATGCATAAAATAAAAGTTTTTCTGCCCTAACAGATCTAAAAACAAGGGGTTTCTATAAATCAATGAATGTACAAAAGTTCAACTGAATATAAAAAAAAACCTGAGTTCAAAGCACAAATTTGGATATCATTTGGGTATAGAAATTCAATACAATGCATGAAAAATGAAAACTGCTCACTGGTTTGTCTTTAAATTTTACAGATGCACATTTTCTGTAAGACTAAATAAGGAAAAATGTTAAATAAGGAAAAAAAATGTTAAATAAGGAAAAATGTTAAAGTGGAAGTACATTTTTATTCTCGAGAAAAATGTTATTTTGTAATTTCCTTCATAAAAGTATATATTACATTTTATGATTTTGATGAGTCCACCATAACTCCACTTTTTATCCTAACATAATGTTGTTTTATGTTACTTTAAATCTGAACTCATAGTGGACTATTCATGGTCCACATCCATACGGGATGCAGCTTGCATTTAAAATGCACATAGGCTTCTGGGGCATGTATCACATAGATGATGTAAATAGTGAAGCAAATACATGCTTAAAATACAGTGAATATTTGTAATGTGGGGTACTGGTACACCACCCCCTTCCAAATACTTTAAAAACTACCTAAATTAATTAGGTAATGAAAATAATCGTGAGCTAATTGTGTTTATTTGCACAATGTGCCTGGTGTCAGCACATGTCAACCATCCACTAAAGAATGGTTCCAACTTGTTTCATTTCTGTGTGAACACCTAAATCTCCTGAGTGAAGGACACCGGATAAATGAGAGATTATGTAAGTCCTTGATCTTTTGACAAGCAGGTGACCCGAGGCAGCCCTTAATTGGTTGCTTTCAGATTTTTCCGTGGACGCAGCTCTGTGTGCTCCAGACACTCCCACATTTATTGACAGCGAATTAGTATTTTTTTTTTTGTATTTTTTAATCTAATGTGATTGGATAATCGTCGATGCACTATTTCATGTTCATGTCAATGGTTCAGAGTTCACACCCACCATTAATATAACTACAGATGAGCAAGCTCGATTTTATGGCGATGGCAACTTCAAGTGGAACTTCAGAAATCAAAGAAAATTTGGTTATTTCTTTAATGAAACACCTCTTCATAAATTGTTCACTTGAAGAAAAAAAAGATGAAGGAGCTTGGACCGGACCGACCTGACTTAAGAATTCAGCAGTGGGTTAGTGATCGAGGAAGAGCTTACACACAGACTGTTTCCTACTCTTGTTATGACAAACGGAGTTGGCTAACTAGATGTGATGTAAGTAATGCCTTTTTTTAGTTTCCCTGTTTGTTGTTTCAAAGTGTCGGTACTGAAGCATTGTGGACAACGATGAGGGTACGAAACCTAAAACATCTTTCTGAAAAATGCAAGCAGCATGAAAGTAGCTGCAGTCATCTAGACCAGTGTTTTTAACCAGTGTACTGCAGCACAGTGGTGAGCTCTGAGAGCTACCCAGGTGTGTCATGGAAATTTTACAGTGTAGCTTACTTGGGTCTGAACCTGAAAAGGACAACCTTTTCAGTGTGGTTGAACCCCCCTGTCTGAAGGATGACATGTCTATCTGGAGAAGATGGCATAAAAGATGCTCCGTGATCACTATGTTGCAGACACAGCACTTCGAACACTTCAGACGCGTCTCCAGGTTGCTAGAGTCAATCTGCCCTGGGTGTGCGGTCTCCAGCGAGCTTCACAGTGCTGGTGAATAGTGGGCATATACTGTAAATTACCTCTGAACAGAGAGGGGTGAGCAAAGGGATGAAGCAGCTTGGAGATGACACCAAAGAGCTCACTAAGTGCCGTTTCTGCAAACACTGATCTTGGAACAGCTTTTTTAATGGCTTCTCCGGTAGTCCTCCTTTGGGCGGTTGAGTACGTCTATGAGATATATGTGTTTGTGGTTAGTAAGGTAGTGGTGTGCCTTGGGATGATTTTTTTTTACAAAAAGTTTGCCAGTACAGGAAAAAGGTTGGGAAACACTGATCTAGACAATAATATGAGGCTAATTATTTTTTGGTAGGCTTAGTGAAATTACTCAATTTAATCAGAAAGTAATTTCAGGTCTGACGGAAAGGAGGGCAAAGTTTATGTTCAATGAAATATAGGTATCCTGATCTTAAAGGCAGAATAAGATTAATGTTGGACTTGTGCTGTGGGTGTAGTACAAAACAGGTTTGGGGTGGAGGGGATGAGTTATGTTTTAAGATGTGGGGGTCTATAGATCTTACAATGTGAGGTAAGCCTGGCTGACTTGCATAGGACTGGGCAGAATGGCAGCAACTGTAGAATAAACTTAGACTGGGAATGCCTCTATGGGTTTGGTAAATGATAAACTGGGATGCAAGACTTCAAGAAAAAAATCAGAGGACTAGTGATTGTATAATGTGAATTTATGGAATACAGTGAGAATGAGCAAGAACTGGGTACTATATTAGCAGAGGTAGAATAAGATTTGGATTGGACTTATGCTATGGATTTGTTAAAGGATAGATGGAAGTGCACATTATTAGGCAAGTTGGCAGAAGATTGGGGCAATTTAGAGACAGGTGTAGTATAAAAATTGGGTGGTAGGTGCACCTGTTCCTTTCTATATCTATAGGGCAAGTTATGGGAAGAATAAGGGGACTGCAGATATCATGGACTGAAGTTTTAGAGCACAGCAGAAATGGGAAAGCAGCCATCAAATAGGGCAGCATGGTGGAAAGGGTATAATTTTAGCTTGGATCTGCCCTATGAGCCAAAATGTGCATTGACACTATGATGAGGACAATGAGAGAATGTTCAAGGAAATATAGGTGTCCTTATCTGGAATGACAAGGTAGATAGCTATAGATATGAAAAGGACTATATAATAAATAGATATGAAAGGCACTATATGATAGATAGATAGATAGATAGATAGATAGATAGATAGATAGATAGATAGATAGATAGATAGATAGATAGATAGATAGATAGATAGATAGATAGATAGATAGATAGATAGATTTGAAAAGCACTATATAATAGGTAAGTACTGCTTTGGTTTGTCCCCCCCAAAAACTGCCACCCCACCCACATTTTTTTCACCAGCTACTACTGTTAAATTATATAATATATGTATGAGGTTGTGCTTGAAATGAAGCTTTGGAAAAGTAACAAAATGTAATGACATTGCACTGTGGTAATGCCACACACAAACTTAGCACCAGGCACGTCCTCATTGACAAATATGCAGGGCAAAACAATTAACCATGGGCATCTTAATAAAAGGTGGTTTATGACTGTAGGAAAATAGCTGTCTTCAATCAAAATCTGACAAAAAATATCAAGAAAACATTTAGGCACCATCTTGTGCAAGCCCTGATTATCAGTTACTGTGGATAAAAAGGTTCTGACCTTGACGTAAATGTGCAAGAATGCAAATTGAACAAAACTGTGATTAGCAAGCTTTAAGCACAATGATCAAGCAGCTGTTAGTACAAAGGAAGCCTTTTTCAAAATGTGACTTCAGTTTGGTTGTTAAATTTGCAATTGGAATGTAGCATTTTTAATTAGGACAGACTCCAAAATATAGACAAACGATCCTATATTTGATGTAACATTATTAATATTATTTGTAGATTTTATGATTATCAGGAGTATCTGTAAAACTGAATATTATTGGAAATATTTCTTCTTTTATAAAAATTATAATCAATTTACTTTTCAAATCTGTTTGTAAAATATTTAACTTTTTCTTGCTGTTATACAAATTATTGTTTAGGCAAAAACAAACAGTTTGGAAAGTCAGTTTAAAAAGATTAAAGAGACAGCATCTGTCTCCAATAAAAAAATAATTTCTTTGATAATTTCTTTGTTAAAAAAGTACATAGATGCAATCACGCCCAGTTGTTCTAAACTGTTGTTATTCTCTGCATGCTGTTAAGCTGAGAAGCAAATCAATTTCAATTCTTTTTTGTAGCAGTTTCATTGTCATTATGTATGAAATTTTGCACTGTTTAGAAGAAATAGTGAACCAGTATGTAGACATCAATCTAGTCATCTCTTTTACTAATTCCTCAACACAGAAGGGGTTGATGGAGTTAAGCAGCTTGGTAGAAGAAAACAATACACACACTTACAAATGGGTACAACAAAATGCATATAACAGACAATCTCAATAAAGATTCTTAGATCCTTATGCCTGCACAACACTTACTTTGTAACTGCTCCTCTCACTCTCTTAAAATGCCTAATTATCAATAGCCTTCTAAAAGGTGTTTGAAAAACAATGTAACTTGACCAAACATACTGTTTATGGTAGTTAAATGTCGTGAAGTTGTTTCTTTTTCATTAACATATTAGACATTCATTTTTTTGAAACACACCTTCTTGTTTGTTTTTAGGATGAAGTAGCACGATTATCCAACCTTCAGCCACAGGTTGAAAAGTTGAAGGATCAAGAGAAGCATTTAAAAGAAAAAGAAGAAGTACCAATGTTTCTTGAGGCTGATATCACAGCACTTATTACCCGTTATAAGCAGGTTCTAGCTGACCTTCAGGCGAGAGAAAACCTTCTCAACAAAAGTAAGTATTTCCATATGGCAGAAGCTGAGTTCTGATGTATTACCTTTAGTCCAAAAGACCAAGCACGGCTCAGTTTGTACCTGATGTTACTGTTTGGATTTACTATGTTGGCATTTAAGGCAGTGGTTACTTTCTGTCTTGGTTGCAGGACTTGAATCTGTGTCAGTGTAATATTTGTACATTCTACATGAGATTTTCTCTAATAATTTTTTTTTTTCTTATATTCCAAATATGTCTGTATTAGGCAAATTAGTGACTCTAAATTGGCCCAGTGTGAGTGGACTTTGTGATGAAGTGTTGTCCAGTCCAGCATTGGTTACTGCCTTGCAATCAATGCTGCAAGAATAGGCTATGGTCCAAAACAGTGATGAATCAGATAGCATATTTTAAAAAATTTTATGTCATGGCACAGTTGACAATAGTGATTCCAGTTTGTTTATTGTTCTTACTTGCCTAAATAATTCAGTTCAATTCATTTTTTTTTATTAAGGTGACTTCAACTTATATGAAAAAATCCATTTCTGCACTTACTAAAATCTACTTTCTCCAACTTAGAAATATTACAAAATTAAGACTAAATTAAAGAATCCAGGGACATTTAATAATGATTCATTAATTTGTGCAATGCATACTATGAATGTTTTTAAAAACTAGTTGAAATCATGTCTAAAGGACATTCAATAAGCTTTATTATGAAAATCAGATACAAGATCTAATTTCTGTCATACATTTAATTTTACTAAGATGGTAAGTGCAAGGGATGACATGATGATGATAGAGTGCTAGAGGATTTGAAAGATGAATGATCAGTCTGTAATCTTATAAAGCCATTACTTCTAATATCATGCAAATTTACATCAGACATTTCAGACTTCTTATTTAAGTTACTTGTAGCTCTGAATAAAAGGATTATTAATATTTTCATCAATTATGTGGTCACATTGGTGTGCCAATGAAGAGTGGGCCTTGAAGAAAACTTTCTTATAAGCTTTAATACTTTAAGGTCATGCAGACTTTAAAAATGCAACCATTTACACTGTAATTTATGACATTCTGATTTAAGATGGTGGGTGTTCTCAATGAACCAGGTTAAAAATGTTATCACTTTAAATACCTTTATTTTGACAGGAGAAATAATATTCAATACCTCTTTCATACATGAGTAGTAGTTTTTTGATAGCTAATTTTTTGAGTTCCCAGGTTCTTGTTTTTTGGTTTTAATGTAAATAAGTCTTAAAAAACTTTTATTTTTAAATATTTCATTTTTTGGCTTTAAACTGTGCCTTTATTATAACAAAAAATTAAAAGGTAAATAAGGAAACATTAAATAGTATCATTAACAGGATATATAATAACATTCTGTCTAATAACACATTTGTGATAATTAAATCTAACTGTAATTGCGAGAGTGTTTAGGCCAATTTTGAGAAACCCCACAGAGTCAGTTAGAGAAAACGTTTACTGAGGATGTCACTTTCTACGTGAATAATAAATCACCAAAATAAGATTAGTTTATAATAATTAACAGCTAATTCAGAAAATAAAGCTTGGTAAACTCAATTAAAAATGAAAATAAGCAGTACAACTATGCTGAATTCAGTTTTAATGTCTATTATTAAGACCTCAATGGATGCAATTTTAAGTAGAACTTTTTGGTGATCTTAGAAGTATGTCATTAAAAAAATCCCTCAATTGCTGTCTCTAATTGAGGATTTATGGAGATAGGTAAAACCATCAGGAGAAGACTTGCTTTGTTTATTTGTAATTAATTTTTGATTTGTGGCAGAATTAAATTTCTAAGTTGGTACTACATAGTGACTCTGGGTCGAAGTCAGGGTGTAAGTAAATATAGAAAAAAAGCCTCGAAATTATGATTTTAGAGGTGGAGCCTGAATGATCCTCTGAACAGTTGTCTAGGCAGGTTTATTGCTATATTTTATGATAAAATATAAGATCCTTAACAGTCACTGAATGTTAAAGACCTTTCTTCTTAAAGTCCATGCCAAAAAAACAGGAAAATGCTGATTTATAAAAGCTGGCATACGCATATTTCAGTGCAATTTACCCTTTATAAATCACAATCATGTGCAGCATTATACCTCCACTCCTGTGAGTTCTGGGGGTAAAGGAAAAGCATAAGACACCAGCATCTCATCCAGTACCCGCTAACATGTATAACATGATTGTTCTTACGATGAATAGTACAGGTCATATGAAAACTAAGGGTGTACAGTATCGTGCACAGCACCATCATATCTGTTAAAGCATCTCTGCCTCAAAAAAATGAGCCTTGGTGTTTGTCTGTCTCACCTAGAGATCACAAATGACTTGTGCATTAAGGGAATGTCACTGCTCATGGTTAACAAAAGCATCATTCTCACTAGGTGCTCATATTAGAATAGTAGTGCATTAAATTGCTACAATTACGATAGAAGGGCACACTGCTACAAATTGGCAAAAACATGTTATGTTTTATGTATGTGCACCTACACCATAAGAACACTGGATGTAGCGCCTCATTGGTTGGGTGAAGATTTCCAGCACAGCGGACATAATGGAGTGAAGCTTGACTGAGATGTTCCTGACCTGTCAGACAGTACTTTGAGAAGTGACAACAGGTAGCCGATATAAACTGACAAATAACCAACAAGTTGTTCAGTGCGAATATGTGACAATGACCCTTTTAAAATGCAACTAAAGCATAGTCTGTATGTCATATTCATCACTTTTAAGGTGTCATTGTGGAAAATACTTAGTAAATAAAAACGTCTTGCGCCATCGTTATATATGAACTTCAAACTTATTTACATCAACAGATGGAGTCCCAGGAGTGAATGCAGAAATCATTCAGAGCACTTCCTTTTATCAGCTAGGTTCATTTACATAACACATCTGAATATATTATAATTTTCACCAATGAGCTTTAGATAAATGGTATTCTCCAGAAACACACCTCTAAATTATTCAATATGTAAATCCCAAATGTGTTAAACATATTGAATGTCCTAAGTATAAGAAATAAGACTTCTCATATGTAAACTGCTATAGAGTATATGATCTCTAATCAAAAATGTGCTGGTACAAATGAAGTCAGTTCGTCCTAGTTTAACAGTCAGACAATTTCAAGCACTTTTTCTTTTCTTATATATATATATGTTTATCACGTCAATGCTCATTATAATAATGGCTTGGTGATATGTATTACTAGCTGTCCCCCATAGCTCCACCCACGTAGTAGTGAAACAGGACAGTGAGGAGGGCCCTGCCCGGCTCCTTACTCCTGATGTCCTGCTTCCGCCTCCCATCAGCTCACAGCCTGTGTCTCGGATTAGTGCAAATATATCGCTCCTGCAAGCGAACTATCATTCTTCGATGAGAGAAGTCCCAAAATCAACTGGAATATTCAAGGAAATTCTTGAAAAAAAA
The DNA here is from genome assembly GCF_900747795.2 of Erpetoichthys calabaricus. NCBI lineage: Eukaryota > Metazoa > Chordata > Cladistia > Polypteriformes > Polypteridae > Erpetoichthys > Erpetoichthys calabaricus. Next base: position 117,224,045 of record NC_041397.2, on the reverse strand, counting down.
CAGATCTAAATCCATTAAGTAGTCCTCTCATTCACTAGCTAAGTGGATGTAAGATATGCCCTGAGGCTGGAGCATGATAGAGGAGGGCCCCAACCCCCTCCACTCGGTCCATTGCACAAATAAATCAGTACCGCAAACAAACTGATACATAGTGTGATGAGAAAGGTCACAAAATCAACTGGAATGATCAAGCAAATTATAGATAAAAACCCGATCTAAATCCATTAAGTAGTTCTCTCATGAAAAGCAGACAGACAGACAGATGTTGGATTTTAAATATAGAGAGATTATGCTTGCAAGTTGTAATTTAGCTGCTGTGGTTGCATTTCTCTACTTGGACAAGACTGTCATTTCACAATTTCTCTGAAAACTTTTTTACACATGGGTCACCCGCAGAAACACAGTGCTTATAGATTTTGGAGTACCTGCCTTTTGGTAATGAAAGAAGCTACCTTATGTTTAGGGAACAAACTGAAAATAAGTAAAAACCTCTTGTTTAGTTTACAAGCTAAATATGATTCACATTATATATTACATGGAAATTAAAAAAACAGTTATTAAAAAAAGTGTGATACTTTTCAAAAAAGATCTAGTGCATTACCTGTGACCTTATTAACATTTGCCTTTAAGCTGTCCTTACCAAAAGTGTGAATAGTCTAAAAGCTTGAAACATTTTTGATTGACTACATACAGACCAGGATCAGAATCAAATGCTACTTGATTATTAAACCTAACATTTCATTCAAAACTGCCATTGGCTCTACAAAAAAACAAAGTGGACTAAATAAACATTTTTACACGGCTATTAGAAAACTGAGTTTAGTGGAGGAATTAAAGAAAACACAATAATATACAAAATGAATTGACCAAAGAAAAATCGTCTCTCCATTGTGACTCACTTGTCGTAACCAATTCAATACTGGCATTACAATTTCAGTAGCTGAGCAGATTTTAAATTAAAGTTTACTACATTTATTGAGTGACTAAAGGATGTTATTTCCACCACTCTAGAAGTACATTGAATCCTACAAGCTGTGCTGTGTTACATTATGGAAGACTTTAGTTTGATGGCTTTTTTTTCGTGTAAAATTGTCTTCCTAAACTATCAGCTACGATCTCCTCAATACCTTGACTTTGATTGACTTCAAGGACATGTTGGATAGTCTGGAGATTTAAGTGCTGGCATTCATGTCAAGATTTTTAACATGTACGAAGGTCTGATGGATGGCAAAGTATCTGATGTAATGTAAGCATTGTATATGTTAACAGGCAGAGAGACTTGCAACTTCACAATAATATAACTGAAAGCACTGAAACAACGAAACTGCATTTACAGACTCTGTGACATGAGATTACACTTTTTAAATGGTATTGAAAAGGGGAAAATAAACAGTACATTGGTGAGCACTTTTTTATGTCCCCAGGTTTTTTTGACCCTCAAACAAGAGAAATGAATGCCTGTAATTATTTTTCTCATCAAGTATGTATGGATGTCACCTTTAATGTAATTGCTGGGATAATATGTGTCTGTTGGACCTTATTACTACTGCTGATATTGCCCCATTAGTTTGATTTCCACTTTCGAAAACCAACAGGTTAAACTGTACATATGGTTTTTCATTTTTGCTGCATTAAACCAGAAATTTGATTATTTTGAATATGCACAGACAAATATGCCAAAATGCAGCATTTTTCCATATCTTGTTTTTTTTTGGGACACCTTCATTTCTGTCAGTTTCACTATGTTTCATGAATCTCTATTTCTTTTTTAATCTAGTATGTGGATTTTGATCCCTGCAGTTATTATGGCAATACCGTATTGCACCCATTATGAACATATAATATTAATTAGAATGAAAATTTGTATGAATGAGAACAACAACCAATATGATTTTTAAAGTGACCCTGAAATACTTTCATTTCTGGCATAAAAGTATTTATAATGATAACACTGGCTAAATGGAAATATGTGATTTGTGAAGGTTGTGTTAAACTGGTTGACAAGCAGACCTATTTTAGGATTGAATTGCCGAGAAATAGTGCTGGTTTTCAGCTATTTTTTTAAAAAGAATTAGAGAAATATGAATTAGAGAAACCTGCAATGGTCTGGCGTGGGAATCAGAAATCTAGAAATAACCAAAACCAATATATATATTAAAATTTGTGGTCCGAAACAGTTTCACAGTCATTGCCAAACAAACCATTAACAAGTCTTTGATTAACTGGTAGTATTTACTATGAGGCTTTTCGTAAAGTTTGAATCAAAGTTTGGAAAAATTTCTGAGAGTGCTGTGGTCTTTCATAACGGCAATGTGATGATGGTACACACCATGCTTGCCTGACAACATGGAAAACACCCACCTGACCAGTAGTGAACATCCTTGCTGCAAACAATATGGCGGTGCTCATGCAAAATACAGCACAACATTTTTTAGATGATAGAAATACACCTAACAAAATGGTGGAAAGATGTCATTGCAAAAAATAAAACAAAATAACATCATGAAACATTTTAACAACCAGCAGTCCCAGACAACCTTGATGATTATGAGATCAGGGCTTGGTGGAAGCCATACTACCCCTTGCAGAACTCTTAGCTTTTCTTTGCTGAAGATATTTGTTTGTGACATTGGCATTGTTTTTGAGATTAATGTTCTGCAGTAGAATAAGTTTGGGATGAATAAGGCACCTACCTGATGGCACTGTAATATATATATATATAATATATATATATATAATATGTAATCGCTGCAGCTCGAAGCGGGGTACCACCATCGAGAGAGACGTGAAGAGAGCAAACCAAATGAACAACTTCTTTAACAGGTTTGACCACCCTAACCCACTCTCACTCTCACCTCGGAGTACTGCACCCTCCACACATCCTTCTGCTGATACCAGCATAGGAGAGACATCCCCACCTATAATTACAACAGCGCAAGTGAGCAGAGAGCTGAGGAGACTTCGTGCCAGCAAAGCAGCCAGTCCAGATGGAGTATCGCCACATATGCTGAAGGTCTGTGCATCGGAGCTGGGGGGTCCTCTACAGCGCATCTTCAACCTGAGCCTGGAACAGGGGAGAGTCCCGAGGCTTTGGAAAACATCTTGCATCACCTCAGTCCCAAAGGTATCACGTTCTAGTGAGCTGAATGACTTTCGGCCTGTTGCTCTGACATCACATGTGATGAAGACCATGGAGAGGCTGCTGCTTCACCACCTTAGGCCACAGGTTCAACACGCCCTTGACCCTCTGCAGTTTGCATATCAGGAGAAGGTGGGAGCGGAGGATGCCATCATCTGTATGCTACACTGATCCCTCTCTCACTTGGACAGAGGCAGTGGTGCTGTAAGAATTATGTTTCTAGACCTCTAGCGCCTTCAACACAATCCAACCTCTGCTCCTTAGGGACAAGCTGACAGAGATGGGATTAGATTCATACCTAGTGACATGGATTGTGGACTATCTTAAAGACAGACCTCAGTATGTGCGTCTTGGGAACTGCACGTCTGACATTGTGGTCAGCAACACAGGAGCGCCACAAGGGACTGTACTTTCTCCGGTCATGTTCAGCCAATATACATCGGACTTCCAATACAACTCGGAGTCCTGCCATGTGCAAAAGTTCGCTGATGACACTGCTATCGTGGGCTGCATCAGGAATGGGCTGGAGGATGAGTATAGGGACCTAATCAATGACTTTGTTAAATGGTGCGACTCAAACCACCTACAACTGAACACCAGCAAAACCAAGGAGCTGGTGGTGGATTTTAGGAGGCCTAGACCCCTCAAAGACCCCGTGATCATCAAAGGTGACTGTGTACAGATGGTGCAGACCTATAAATATCTTGGAGTGCAGCTGGATGATAAATTAGACTGGACTGCCAATACTGATGCGCTGTGCAAGAAAGGACAGAGCCGACTATACTTCCTTAGAAGGCTGGCGTCCTTCAACATCTGCAATAAGATGCTGCAGATGTTCTATCAGACAGTTGTGGCAAGCGCCCTCTTCTACGCAGTGGTGTGCTGGGGAGGCAGCATTAAGAGGAAAGACGCCTCACACCTGGACAAACTGGTGAGGAAGGCAGGCTCTATTGTTGGCATGGAGCTGGACAGTTTAACATCTGTGGCAGAGCGAAGGGCACTCAGCAGGCTCCTATCAATTATGGAGAATCCACTGCATCCACTAAACAGTGTCATCTCCAGACAGAAGAGCAGCTTCAGCGATAGATTGCTGTCACTGTCCTGCTCCACTGACAGACTGAGAAGATCGTTCCTCCCCCAAACTATGCGACTCTTCAATTCCACCTGGGGGGGTAAACGTTAACATTTAACATTATACAAAGTTATTGTCTGTTTTTCACCTGCATTATTATCTTTCTTTAATTTAATATTATTTATTGTATCAGTATGCTGCTGCTGGAGAATATGAATTTCCCATTGGGATTAATAAAGTATCTATCTATCTATCTATCTATCTATCTATCTATCTATCTATCTATCTATCTATCTATCTATCTATCTATCTATCTATCTATCTATCTATCTATCTATCTATCTATCTATCTATCTATCTATCTATCTATCTATCTATCTATCTATCTAATATGACTGAAAATCTGCTTGCACTTCTCAGCACTGAAGATTTAATTAATCTGCCCAGCTCATCAACTCCATTTGCAGAAATACAGCCTATGTCGTAATCTCCAGCTCTTCTTTGGACAAACAGCCCCCTGTTTGATCTACAAATGTAAAGTTTTGACTGCTCAGTCCAGACTTTTTGTTGCCATTGTTCAGCTCTTCTGTCTTCGTGTTTTTGTGTATTAGCTTTACTTCCACTTCAGAGAGGTGGCTTTTTGATAGCAATTCTTCCATGAAAGCCACTTCTGACAAGACTCCACTCAGCACCTGGTGATGTCTATAAATCACAGACTTCAAGGAGGTGGTGCATGCAAAGGGATATGCAACAAAGTACTAAATATGACTGCTTTAATATACCTGCCATTGCTTTGTCCTAAACATTATGGTGCCCTGAAATGAGGGGACCAAGTATTAAAAAGTGTTGTAATTTCTGTTTGGTGTGACCGAACTGTATGCAAATACCCTTAAATTAAAGTCTGCAATAATGTCTGAATTTTTTGATTTGTAATTTTAAACATCATGGAGGGCATATAATATATATATATATATATTATATGGATTTGATTACAGATATAATCTTAGTTGCTAAACATAGTGGTGTTCTAATGCTGATTTCATAAGCAGGGTTAGTTCCTCTGCTACTTTTTAAATACTTCATTGGAAGTGGATAAATGAGCAAACCTTGAGGAGCTAAATAATGAGCATTTCAAATGATTTAATTATACCAAGTATCTCTTGAGCCATGAATAAGTGTAGTAAAGTGGATTGTTCACTGGCAGTAATGAGTAAAGACGAGTTTACCTGTGGGAGCTCAGTGATGTCACTGGCATTCTAAATCTTTTTTTTCTTAGACATATAGGCTTTCATTGTTCATTGATCAAATCAGCCTATTTCTCTAACAAAATGAAATTGTTTTAAACTAAATACAGTTTCCCTTAGCTCAAATTAAAATGATGATGGAGACAGGAGGAGCATTTTTTCCTTTGACATGTGCCATGTTTCCCCAAAGAAAATAGTATAAAAATACTTTTCTCCTTTTGGTTCAAATTGCAAAGTAGGAAGGAGTTATAAAATAAACTTAATTTTCACTTAAATGTATCTCCTCCTTTCAGGGAGTAGCTGTCTCTTTAAGGTTATTTTAAATCCACTTTCCAATTTCATTGCACTGAAAAAAAAAATCAAGAAATAGTATTGACTATAAATGTGATAGAATATGAGTATTTAAGATAGTAATCATCAATGTGTTTTTTAATGGTTGTCTCTGAAAAGAAATTCACTAAGGGTAAATTGTTCCTCTTAGCTGCTTGTCCTCCATAAGACAGCAGTAGGCTGTGAACCCTGGAATTACAGATGTCTTGTTTTGGCTAATGGAGCTGGTCTTTTTTAGAGAGGTTGATCCTGTAGAAGCAGGATTTTTCTCTGTATCGCTCTCTCTCTGTGCCCACTACACTTGGCCCTTTATGCACTTATTTGTTAATCATTAATGCAAAGACATCAACCTCCACCAATACACCAACATTCTGAGACTCAGCTATTCTAAGGAAGTGATGCATATTTAGTCAAATTAGGATTTTGAGATGGGAGTGCAAGTATGATAAAAAAATAGATTGTTGAAAAAAATGAAAAAATATTTATAAAATTTGGGAATATATTTTAAAAATAAACCTTTCAGATCATTGTATCTCACTAAATACATTGAGTACAATGATTTGCTTAGTGGTAGACAGAGTAACAATTAAAGTACAATGTATTTAAAATGTCAAAAGGATATTTTTCAAGTCAAAGTTATTTATTCACAAACACGGTATTTATGCATTTGCCATGCAAAATTGTGTTCTAAAGTTAAGCATTTTCTGTAAATTAAAAAAAACATCTTCCACTCACTGGCACTTTACAATGGACACTATGGGGCATGAAGGAAAAAAAACTTCTTACAATATCTTCCAATTTTCAAGCCAAGAAAGTTGTCAAGTACTGATCCAGATCTTGTGATTACAAACACATTGTAAAAAAGTATTACATATCGTTTTTTGAACATAAAAACACCAGTATTACGATATTCAGCTATTGTAGAATAAGCCAGCTCAGCATGTTGTCTTCCTGTGCAACAACATTTCACGCCCCTGAGATATGGTTTCCTCTCGAAAGACCAAATCACAGTAAACTTTTTGTGCTGCTTGGTTTGGTTCTTGATTTACTTCCGCATTTACTGTATGTGAGAACTCCCACAAACAAATAAAAAATGTAGACTTACCACAAGAAAAATAGTATGAGGAATATACAATAAAACAGTTATTTCCAAATCCCTTTTGTTGTCACAAACATGAGTTGGAATCACAGAAGGCATGTTTTTTTACACCAAAACCTCTGCCACTTTATTAGGCTTTTATTTTCCTGTGGTACCTCATGCTCCATAGCCTCCATTGTAAAGCTTCAATATGAGCAAGATATTTAAAAAAAATTTATAGAAAATGCTTAACTGTAGATCACAACTTCACGAGACAAATGCATAAATACCATGTTGTGAAGAAATAGCTTCAACTTGAAAAGTACACACTTATCCTTTAATGGCTCTAGCTAAAGATATTTGGGTGGTTAGGGCACAGAAGAAAAAATATTTGCTTCTAAAAATATTAAAAATCTTCAATCCATCAATTTCTAGCAACAAATATTTTCCATATGGGGTCAAGAGAAGTCACAGTCTATCCCACCAGTAATGGAAGTAAACAACAACAACAACATTTATTTATATAGCACATTTTCATGCAAACAATGTAGCTCAAAGTGCTTTACATGACGAAGAAAGAGAAAAAAGACAAAATAAATAATTAAAATTAGGGAACACTAATTAACATAGAATAAAAGTAAGGTCCGATGGCCAGGGAGGACAGAAAAAACAAAAAAAAACTCCAGACGGCTGGAGAAAAAATAAAATCTGCAGGGGTTCCAGGCCATGAGACCGCCCAGCCTCCTCTAGGCATTCTAACTAACATAAATGATCTCAATCAGTCCTCATTGTATTCAGGGTTCTCATGGAAGGACTTGATGGTGACGGTCACATGGACTTCTGGCTTTTAATTCATCAATGTAGGAACATCATGGTGCTTTGATTAGGTGGTGATGGCGCAGATCGCCACCACAGAAAACGAACAGAAGAGAAAGTAGGGGTTAGTACGGATTTTGGAACCACCATGAATAATAATGATAATTAATTGAATATACAGAGCATCAGGATTTAACTAAGATGAAGCTATGAGAAAGCCAGGAGCGGTAAATCAGCAGAGCTGGACCCTGTGATGTATCACCATGTCACCCATACGATTCCTTTTATCTATTTTTTAAATCTGCTAATTCCAGTATAGTGATTAAAGGGGTCAGAGCATATCCTAGTAACACCGGGCTGCTCTAGATCAGAATCCACTTAAATTAAGGGAACACTTATTTACATTGCCACTAATGCTGAGTTTTTAAAGTCACCAGTTAGCCAAAAATGTTTGACATGTGGGAAGTACCCAGAGAAAAAGCAGGGAAACACAATAATATACCTGATTTATCACTAGCTGAGTTAGTCGGTGCTCCCAAGAAGTGAGAAAATGGACAAAAAAAGTATCTAAGTAAAAAGAGGCAAAAATGCAGACATTCAGAAGTCTAATTTTTACAAGGCCCTCGGCTGTTTTTGACTCCTTAGCGACACAATAATAGTTATTGCGTAATTCACCACTGAATGCCTCCTTTAAACACAATTATCACTGTCCTTCCTGGAGTGACCTATGGTAACATCAGTTTTAGTTATTAGGATAACCAAGAGTTGCCACATAGGATGAGCAATGCAAGATTATTTATATGAATCATAGTGCTCTAATTTGTTGAAATTGTTTCTTCTTTTTGACCACATAGCACACAATATGGAGCTCTCAACAGATTGCTCTTAAAAGAAGGCATATGCATTTTCCATGCCATCTGATGCTATGTTTATCTAGAATAAGTTTGGGAAGGATGAATGAATGGCTGGTTTTACAAAGGATAAGACAAACAGTATAATTATAACTTCAGTGCTTGTGGCACCTTCATGTAAGAGCATGTATGTTCTGAAGAAATACTCCATTGAATTAGTTTGAACTCTCCTCTCAAAGCTCCACTGGTAGCACCAGCTACCCTTTAACATTAATAGCTACTAAAAAATAAAACAAATATATCAAGTTAGATTGTTACTAGAAGATACTACAGTGGGAAGACTCAATTTAAGTATTTTTCAACATATCTCCTAAACAGTATAATTTATTATCAAATGTGTATAAAGACTGACCATATAGGTAAATGTAAGAATGTGAGTTTCTCATACATATCAAAAGATGAATTTAAGATGTGCTGTTCATAAAAAAAATGATAAATACAGCATAAATTAGTTAGTATTTCAAAGTGTTAGACTATTCTACAATTACCCATACTACATTTATATAAAACTTCACATTTTTAATAGTAATGAGGCTGCAGAAAGCATACTAGAGAGCATGGCACTCATCCATAGAAAGACTTGTTACAGCATTTGTAATAAATGAGATTATAATAATTATTAATGTAAGTGGAATGATTCCTGCCATATTAGCACTGAATTCATTCTGAATGGAATTAATTTGGATTTGTTGTATTTTAAAATTCTAATTGACATTTGCTTCACATAAATAATTAATGTGTCAAAATAATGCTTTTCTACTTTTAATATTTTTTCCATTTATTAAGCTGTGATTCAGATTCATTAAAATGTAATTGCAAAGATATCATTCTGACTACTGCAGCCAGAATTAGAACTTACTCATTTTTGAGTGAGCAACATTCAGTTTCTTTTTTCCCCTCAAACTAAAGTAACAGCTGTAGAATGAAATGAAATGACTGTTTTAATTCAAATTCTACTTTTATTCACTAAATATACTACTACTTCTGCTACTACTATTAATAATATTAAAACAGCTTTAAACTTTTCAATTGGGTGGAGTTGGAAAAGATAAACTGAAAGACTCAAAGGCTTCTTGCAATGTATAAACGCCATCAGCCAGAAAGAAACACAAAACTGTTACATAGAAAAATATAATATATCATGGAAACAGCACTGTCTCTGCTTCATGTCTGACAGAGATCCTTGCACTGGCTTTTTTCTCTCTGCATTTAATTAAATAATTAATTTTATTTGTACAGTAAATGGCATTTTTAATGTTAAACAAAACTGTAACTGTAAATATATGTAAATATTTAAACAGTTTTTCTTCAGGTACAATATGTACACTTTGTTGTTATATTTTAACAGTATTTATAGAGAAACATTCTTATGAAGACGAACTAACGTTAACATTATCTGTAGTCTGTATATTTCTTCGATATTATATTATATTTGATGTTGAGTAGTCTGGATTTTGTCTTTGTCTACAAGGGCATCAGAGGGAGTTTGTTAAAGAAGAAATTACTGACAGAAAGGACTTTAACAAGATGAGATATATTTTTGTAATACACAAGCGTATTTCCTTTTGACATCACATAAAGTATTAATTACCAAAAATGTAGAATGCTTGGTAAACTATTATTTTTGGAGTAATATGTTTTTTTTCAATCTGCCTTTTGTTGTTTTAAATACATACTAAGCTCTTATCCACTAGTCCCATAAGGTTAAACCTATGCTGACAGGAGCAACCTAATTGTCAAGATTCTTTTATTTTTTACTGTATAATACTGAAACAAATGTGTGGATCAACCTAACATTATTGCTGTGTCCAGACAGGCTGAAACGCAAGCTTAAGGCACACGTTTGCTCCAAAATCAATAGAGTGTAATGATGCAGTACATTTCAGCGAACCACTCTTGATTGCTCTAAAAATAATTCAGTAATGGAATCTGCATTGATCAATGTTTCTTTTGACATCACCTTCTTTATTTAGTAAAAGTAAAATAACATCTTTATATTGCAGCAGATTGCTATAATATTCAGCAGAAAGGCATTTCACAGCTCCTAATGCCTACAGGCTAGAACCTGAAACATAAAATAACCAAAACTGCATATTCTGAATATTGACAGTGTGATATGAACCCACTGTGATGGAGTGGCATCCCCTCCAGAGTTTGTTCCTGCCTTCCACCTAGTGTAGCCAGAATAGACTCAAGCCTACTGAACCGAATTAAGTGTCTTTGAATGTGTGCTTCTTTTTTTATGTATGTATGTATGATGTGAGCCTATGAATTTCCTTAATACATCTTTGCACAGTTTAATTGTTAGAACTGTTGTGCTGTTGTTGCGGTATATACTGATGTTGTTTCTTATATACTTACTGTTCTTCACCTCATCCTTTACACTACCGGTATTAAGTTTTAGAACACCTCAATTTTTCTAATTTTTCTTCAAATATAATCAGCTGAAATGCAAAGAATCATCTAAAATGGTGAGAAATTAAGCAGTAAACTGTCACAGGTTTAAATTTAAAGTTTAGGTTAGCAAAAGTTGAAAAAAAATGAAAATTAAATATCTGAATATTACAAATGGGTCTTCTTCAGGGAACAACTAATAGATTATAACCAACAGATGTTCTGCAGCAATTAAAGTAAATTAAACCTTGTGAGGTGAAGCAAGCAATTTGCACAGTTGTGCCAACTTCTATTGACTACTTAAATATCCTCTGTCTGTCTTAAAGCAGAATTGGAACAAACCATGTTACTACACCCTTTGAAGTGCTACAAAAAACACAAATCAGTACAAATGTTGCTTCAGAATAGTTTGGGTATTACTGTGTGGTCACGTAGGCACAATATATAAAGTAAAAAAAGGCAGTGTGCTCTGTGGTTACTCTTTCAGGTGGGTGTTAGCATATCATAATCTCTTGGACCAATAACGTGAGTTTTCTGCATTCGACTTATACGACCAACATTATAAAATACCAGAAATTATTCATTAAAATCAACTCCTGACTTATCCGTGGAAGAACTTATCTGCAAGTATAGTACGAGATTTATGTGTACATTTTTCTTACCTTATGTGAGTTTGTTTTTTTTTAATCCTCCCACTTTTTTTGTCATTTGGGAATTTAATTGTTTAGTTTAATTTGTGATCAGAAGTGGTATTAACAAAGCTAGGCTATTAATACATCTTTTTCAATGCCATTTTGGGAGTTGCCATCTTGTTATCCATTTCTATGATGTAGGATCGGCTTGTTAGTATTGTGTCCCCAGATGTCACATTAGATCATGTCATTGCCATGACAATATTTAAACCTGCATGACGGGACCTTCCTCACCCAAGTTTGTAGATATTCAGATCCCTTTTGAAATTTTCTAGCTTATTCTGATTTCACGGTTTTGGCTTTGTTTTCCTCAATATGAGCTAGCTTTTGAGTTTCACCTTTGGTAAAAGGTTCTCAGCTTCAACCTTTATGTTAAACCTTGTCTCTTCTTCTAATCACTTTCTTAAAAACTGGTGCCTTTTTTCTGTGGCACAACATTAAGAATGCTATTAAATTTTCTTTGTTTTTGGGAGAGTTTCATAAAGAAAAATGTAACCCATAAAAAAAAAAAAAACACAATTCAATCCAGTCTGTGAAACTTATAAAGTATAAAAGAAGGAGTAAGGTATGAATATTTTTAAGCAATGTATTACACAGTTATGTGTCTGAGATGCCACATTGTAACTGTATATACAGTTCTAATTGATGTTTAACTGTTTATTTTTTATTCCTCTAGTTCTCAACAGCCTTCCTCCCGCACGTTATAAGGAGACAGTTACTACTATTCATTTCTGGATACAGCAGGCTGAAACTAAACTCACATTACCTCAGGTTACTGTTACAAATTATGAAGTCATGGAGCAGAGACTGAAGGACCTCAAGGTTTGTATAGTTTTTTCAGGTTTTGTCAGTCGGACAATTATGGAAAGGCCCATATACTGTTGTTCTTTACATTTACATATTGTGTTTATATTGATCTGATATTGTTGAAAAAAATCACAGCCATTTTTGAGTCATATGCTTAAATCCTGACCAGAGCACAATCAGTTTTTCCATATCTGTGTGGGATTACTTCCAGGTGCCTACATTATCCCCCCACAGTTTAGAGATGTGCAGGCTAGTTTAATATGCAACTGTAAACTGGCCCTTTGTGAATGAATATAAGTGTTTGTGTGTGTGGGTGAATGTACCACACAAAGGACTAGTACCCCACTCATGTGACACATGCTTCTGTAAAAGATGCTGGGCTTTCTTGGTCCTGACCTAAATAAATGAGATAGAAAATTGATGAATGAATAGACTTAAACAGTGAAACATAACTGCACACTGAAAGAAACATGTAATAAAGCTGGAAACCAGGAAGAAATTCTATTTTTTAGGATCAGCCTCTTTTTTTTTTATTTGAGAACAAAACACTAACATAAAGAAATCATAAAAATGAGATTAACATAGCAAATACAACATTATACTTCAAAATTAATCCAGAGAAAAGACTTCATCATTTAGCTCTCACCTAAGTATCAGAGAAAATATTGGGAAAAGCACATGTTTACAGTATTCTGTTTAATTTTTATTCAAGAGATCTTATAAAATCTAATTTTAGAGATGATTTTGGATCTGAAATTTAAAGCACCAAATCATTATCATAAAAAGATATTTTCAGTTACAAATCCTTCTATAAAGATCCCCTTTACTTCTGATTGCTTATAGAGGGGAATAGCTAATGGTTCAATAGCAATCGCAAAAAGGATTAGCGATAATGGGCACCTTTGTCTGATTCCCTGCTGTAACTTGAAGTAGTCCAAATTCATGTTATTAATACAGGATAAGGCTTAAAATAATTTCATCCTTACAGATATCTTAAGGCCAAACACAATTTTGAGCAGTTCAATAAATACATAATGCAAAACTGTTCAAAACCTTTTTCTAAATCTCAGGGTAGTAAAACCTCTGGAGAGTCAGCTTTTGTACAATAGGTGAATATATTACATTAAGCAAATGCCAAAGACTAGAGACTGAGTGTCTGGCCTCAATAATTCCTGTGTGGTCTTTTGCTACTACAGAAGGAAGTCCTTTGAAAATGAACTTAAAATAGGCTTGCGGGCTACAGGTTTAGCAGTTGGCTAAATCAAACATTGAAGTACTTTAACCATTAGTTAACTAAGTGAATTTGATTTGCCCCAGCATAAGTGAGTAAAGGTGTTTGCTTGTAAATGAGCCTCATGATAGACTAGTGCAGGGATCCTCAATCACGGTCCTGGAGGGCCGCAGTGGCTGCAGGTTTTTGTTCCAACCCAATTGCTTAATAAGAAGCACGTATTGCTCAAGTAACAGTTCTGCTTCACTTTAGTTGTCTCGCTCGTTGAGATTTTGAACCCTTATTGCTTATTTTAGTCTTAAACAGCTGTATTCTTGGGTTTTTAATTAATTGATAGATAGATAGATTATTAATCCCCAATGGGAAATTTGTTAATTTATCAAATTAATTGCTCCTAATTAGCAATAACATGCAAATGACAAAAGAAACCAGCATTTCTCAATTTAGCTTGTTACCATTTACACCTCTGTGTGTATTTATCATGCACTATTTGGTTTAATTAAATACTGTGGGGAACAGTCCGGACACAGACAGGTAGACACGATGGTTTCACCCAACACACGTTTATTAATCATATTTACAGTGCACAGACCCAGTGCCGCAGCACCAATCACCCCTCAAGTCCTTGGCCACAACACAATGCCTTCTAGTCTCTGGACCGCCTCCACTCCTCTCTACCAAGCTTCGTCCTTCTTCCACCCGACTCTTGCCGCTGACTGGAGGGAGGCGGCCCCTTTTATTCACCCCGGAAGGGCTCCAGCTGCATCCTGAGGGCTCTTAGCCACACCCCTGTGTGGCGGAAGCTCCAGCGGTGAAACCGGAAGTCCACCGGGTGTCTCCAATTCTCTTCCCCCCAGCACTTCCTGGTGTGGCGGAAGTACTGAGGTCCGACACTCCCAAGGCATTGGGGCTCCCCCTGGCAGTGACCACGGGCTCCTACAGGGATGAGCTTCCAAGCTCTGTACCCATGGTCCCCACAGCAACCAGGGAGGATGCCCCCTTGTGTTCCGGAGGATCCACAAGCCCTCCTCCGGTCCTCCTGGGCGTCCCGGCTGGGCATGAACGCCCGCCGGGCACCACAATATTTGGAAGGAAAGTGAAGAGAAAAAAGTGAAGGACTGAGAATTACTCATCCATTTTAGCCTTCAAATCATTTGGATGATATCCTTAAAAAGGAGAAGAAAATCTAGCATATGAGAATTACCTGACATAGCAGAGTTAAAGCACGAACAAACTATGAAATTAAATTATTGGCAAGATTTGCTTTCTAATTAAGGTTAGAACAAAAACCTGCAGCCACTGCGGCCCTTCAGGACTGTGATTGAGGGAAAGACTCTGGTGTTTGTGACCCAGAACTGGGTAAGTGGAATAGAAAATCAATGACTGAGGGATGTATTTATGTTTTGTCAAAATCATATTTATTCAGTAATGTTAAATACTCAGATACTGAGATAACTTGTATAAAGTTGTGGAGATTTACCTTTGAGCTTTAACTTTGGAATAAACTTTGATGTAAGTTATCAAATTTGAAAAAAAGCTGCACAATAATAACTTTACTGTCTTTAACAGTGTTTAGTACACAAAGATCATTTAAAAAGGTTGGTGACAGTTTTTTGGATTGATGCATCCCTTTTGAAACATTTCATTGGAAGGGCAGCTCAGCTGACTAAAATAGAAAGATCACAGATGGTTCTGTGTTTTAGACAGCCTACAGCCTGATTTTGAGTTTCACAGATTTTGAGTCTGTGTTTTTTCACAAGGCTGTGGTTATTTTTCTAGCTAACAGTGACTTTAACTATCTTAAAACACAAGCCACATCATATTTATCCTACATGATACCTCTGTCCTTCTCTTACAAATTGATCATTAATTATATTATACTATCTGTTATACTAGTTTTTATTATTTTCACAGTTTAGAAAAATATTATGTTCCCTTTTTCCCTATCCTTACAGCTTAAATATTGTCTAGGCATTTTAAAAAAGTCAAAACTTTATATGTGTTTTTTGCAAACTGTTGGAAATTTTTTCCCTAAAACATAAATACCTTTTTTTATCAAATGTACAGACGTGTTTACTGCAGTCTCCCTCACTCTTGACTTACCTAGCTGTTTTCAGCTCTCAGCAATAAATATATTACAAAAAGTACAAACAAACAAACAAGGAGGAAAACAGGCTTAAAAAGTTTTAATCTTTAAATATTATCAACAAATAGCTAGTATGATAAACGAAAGCAAAATGGAAATGTGGCTACCACACCAATACTTTTCTGTTGTTCTAAAAACAGAGAAAGATCAACAACACATTCAATATGTGTATTGATTCAAAGGAGCACTTATCTTGTTGCTAATTGAGGTCTCAGTTGGACATCCCCCTTAAATGTGATCAGCTGTCTCTCAGGTCAGCTCCATGTCTGACTTTATAAAGTTTACTTAAATGTGTTTCTCTCCCTTAAGACTCTTTTCTTTGATCTGGAAGTCATAAATCTAATTCCTGCCCTCCAGTCCTCCAGGCTTTCATCATGGACCTTGTCTTCAGAAGAGTCTGTTTTCACCTTTCATCCTGCTGTCTTCATGCTTCTGAAGTGTAATTGTGTTGCTTTGCATTCAGAAGTGGCAAGTCAGAAATGTATCCACACAGTGTTGCATTAGGGGATATATAGTTAGGGGGCTATAGCGAAGCAGCTTGTAAATACATAAAACATAACAGTTCTTATCAGTGAAACATAAGTATAAAACCTCTTGACCTTGCATTGCCTCAGAATCTTTTTACATATTTCACTTAGTATATTTGTTTACTCTCAGAAGGCTGCTTCTGTCTTTTAAGCATTTAGTTCAAACTCATTCAGACATTTATCACAAAATACTGGATGTTACAAATATGCAACAATAAAGTGAAATCACAGTAAAAGAACATTAGCAAAGAAAGTTACAGCAGCTGATACTATGCCATATTTTTGGCTGATGGGAGTAAACCACTTGCACTATAGATGGGCTTGCATCATCGAATAAATGTATTGTATTTTTGTTTCTCGTTTAGAAGTACATGAAGTCACAAGTATTTTATTGTAAATATCTTAACTATTAATACATCATCATTTCATAAAATCAGTGCAAATAAATGAATGAAGTGCAAAATAAATGTAAATGTAAGTGGGAATCCCCACTTAATATGATTTAAGTTAGATTAGTTGCAAAGGAAACACAGAAATAAAACCATTTTGGCTTCAATAAAGCTGACACTTTGAGCTGTGCTCTGAACGGTCCTCCTCAAGTGGAGTTAGGTTACCAAGTGTACCACAACTTCCAGTGACAGGACTTCTCTCATATGATATTGCCATTAACGTGTGGTTTGTAGAGGAAGTGATGCCAGTCTTCCTCCTTCTTGTCATCTTCCAGTCTGTGGAAAACAGAAGACAAGTTAGTGACAATGCAATCTTGAATGTCTTCCACTTGTGTTTCCTTCTCCCAAACCCTATTAGGCACTCAATAAATTCAGATGATTGGCAGGTTTTTTTTAAAGTTAATATAGGTTATAACCGCTTTATATAGTATTTTAACTATATTTTGTGTTTTTGGTGATTCCAAATTGGTCCCATATGAGTAAGAGTGTCAGTGTTGGTGTGTGCAAGGGTGCCTCTGTATTGGAATTAGGGATGTTTCCTGCATTGTGTCTAGTGCAGCTGGAGTAGTCACAAATGTGTACATGCTGTGCTGTGCATACTGTAACAAGCTGACATCTGATCTATGCTTATTCCCTACTTTATGTGTGATGTCATTGGAACAGGCTATAGCAACTCCACTGAATATATTTGCTTCTGCCAGTATTGTTTCATTGTTTTGTGCTTTTATTCACTATAATCATACAAACTTTATTGTTGCCTTTTCTTTCTTTTACATTTTGAAGTTGGGTATAATGAGCTGATCATTTTATAGATATTCCATGATTGTTCACTGTTGTTATGCTGCGGTTGTGGATTGCTTAACATGTAACTATAGTTACTGGCATATGACATCACAGCAGCTGCGCTTCATTTTACTACATTAACTAAGTGATGTTGTCTCTGTAAAAAAGTTTTGAAGAGATTTAGTGAGTGAGTTTAGTTTTATCTTTTTGATTATCTTAATTAGAAAAACTATGAGCTTGTTTATTCAGAAAACTCAGAAAACAACAATACAGTTGAGCTATGTTTCATAGTGAAATCATGATTAAAGTGCATATGTTATGGCATATAAACTATACATCAAAAGGCTGTGCTATTTCACTTAAATTCTCTCAGAGAAAACCTTTAAAACATGGTAATCTTCTAAAAGGCATATGAGTAGGGGACAGCTTGCCAAATATTAAAAATTCTTTCTTAATAATACAAATTAATACACAATCAGCCTTGCAACATGATGCCAAGTTCTGATCATTGACAGATGTTTTATAACAAAATCTTATATTTGATATATAGGGTAGATTTAAAATTGTTATAACATTTCTAAACTAGAAATCTGTAAAATGAAAATTGAATTTATAGGGCAGGAGCCTCTAAAGTATATTTGATATAATATAACAGTTACCTTTCCAGCAGCGACAGGTTATTATAAAGCGTTATTTGCCCACTAATGATAGCATGGAGACCTTATTCTATGCCTAGAGGGAGACCTCCTCAGTACAATACAATATGAAATGGGTGATATAAAATTGATGGAAGGAATACTGTCTGTATCCCAGCAGAAGCATTTGCAGGGACTGCTTGAGTTATCTGCTTCCAGTAAATCTTATTGTCTGTCATTGTTATGTTAGTAGATAACTCCCACGTCAAGCACTTGAGGCCATAAATTTCCCATGTCACAACCAATGTAGACTTTTTTAATGGCACTAATGGCCTCATTTATCGTGCTTATTTCAAATATCTGCACCAAACTTTTTTTTTAGGTAATGCTTTTGAAACTCGCTAACTTTTTAAAAGGATAAAAGACATATTATGAAGCAGAAAGAATTCAATTAACAAAACATTTTTATTGTACTGTACCCCCAGTATGTTCCATGAATTGTTTAAGCCTTCTCAGTTACTGTATAGTCAATAAAGGGAATTATGTCTATAATGATGGCATAACTAAAAATGGCATGGCATTTTTGCCATTAGTTTACTGTATTCAAACAGAGATTAATTTTTTAAATTGCACAAAATGATAAAGCTAACCTATTAAACAAGGTACACAGCACAGATCAACATTTGAAACTTGATGGATCCCATGCATTAGCTTCAGACATAAAGACAATAAGTAGCTGAAGCTTCTCACAGTAAAAACTACATGGCAAACAATGCAGCACTCTGTTTGTAGGCTGTCGTGGAAACATTGCTATCATGGAATGCGTTCTTTTCTTACATGTGAGACATACGTTTTATTTTCAAGGTTTAGATCATCACTTTTCATGTCTGAGATGTAAATACATAGAGCTGTAAAAGAGAATAATTTTTTTCACACCTTCATATCATTGTGTTTATGTTGTTAGGAAGACATTTAACAGCTGTGTTGTTTTTTTTGTCTTGTTTGTTGAATATTGCAAAATTGCATTTTCTTTTTTGAAATATTTTATCATTCTCTTTGTTTTTCAGTGGGACAATCTGATATGATCAGGTTTTTTGTTACCTGAACAGCATCTCAGTTGTTTTCCAGTGACATTCACCATCCACCAGTCAGCTTTAAACTTAGCCTCTGATATTATTAAACCAGGAAATGGACAAAACAGCACACAATGTCCCCAGTTGAAATAAAAAAGATACAATTCCTTACTCACAAGAACTCTAAGCTTGCACATAACTTATTCAACTTATTATTAAAAAAGTGAAATTGTATGCCTTGTTCCAGAAACAACAAAAAACCCAATGACATAAAAGTAATCTTTTTCAATGAAATCTGCCATTTCATTATCACGAATGCAGAGCATTGCTGAGCAATTTGCCATGTACTGGTGCTAATATACCTAACGAGAGGTGAGGTGCAAGGAAAGGGGTAGATGAATCCAGGAGAAAAAATACTGAGAATATTAACTAACAAGGTCATTAACCGAGGATCCTTCCATGCTTTTGTCACACCAAAACACTAAGTAAAAATCAGTCTTTTTACCAGAAATAGGTAGTCTAAATTGAAACATAAATCCTGGCAACTAATCACACCCACATTGAGAACTCTCAGATAACCAGGCAGTTCATGCTGTGTTGACGTTGACGTCAGTGTTGCACACCACAGGGTGATGTTGCATAGCGATCTTGTGGTAACCGCTGTTCAAAATGGTGGTTTACATGAAAACCACATTTGCATCGGGAAAAGAGAACAAGTCCAGGAAAATTTGCAAAAAATTAACATAAAACACCAATCATACCAGTTTTAGTGTATGAAACTTTATAAGAGGGTGTTACACACAATAAAGTGTTCAAACATAAAGGCATGCTGGAATAGAGTCAACCACTAAATACAATTGCTGTTTTATTATATTATCTATCCACGAGGTTCAAAGTATCAAATAACTCTGAATGGGCTGCCAGTCCATTGCAGAGTGCACTCAGGTAATCACCCAGACATAGGCTAACTAAATCACTTGACATCATTTGTTTTTGATGGAGAAAAGAAGTAGCATGGATACATACATCATAATATGTAATTACCTATTTATCCATCCATTGCCTAATGCTCTTATCTAATTCAGGGTCGGAGGGAGCCAATGTCTATTCAAGCAGCACTGACCACAAGGCATGAACCAATACTGGATGGAGCCATAGCTCATCGAGAGGCACATGCATATAAACTCTTACACATTGTACACTGAGGCAATTTAGGTTTGGCACTTAACAAAATACTGTATTAGGATGTGGTAGGGAAAAGTGGAATATGTCAAAAAAGAAACCTACAAACATATATATTCCACACAATAATGCCTAGCTCAGGATTCCTAACCTCTGAAACTGGGAGGCAACACACATTTATATTATATTATATTATATTATATTATATTATATTATATTATATGTGAGCGCTGCTGCCTCGCAGTTGGGAGACCTGGGGACCTGGGTTCGCTTCCCAGGTCCTCCCTGCGTGGAGTTTGCATGTTCTCCCCGTGTCTGCGTGGGTTTCCTCCGGGCGCTCCGGTTTCCTCCCACAGTCCAAAGACATGCAGGTTAGGTGGATTGGCGATTCTAAATTGGCCCTAGTGTGTGTTTGTGTGTGTCCTGCGGTGGGTTGGCACCCTGCCCGGGATTGGTTCCTGTCTTGTGCCCTGTGTTGGCTGGGATTGACTCCAGCAGACCCCCGTGACCCTGTGTTCGGATTCAGCGGGTTTGTAAAATAGATTGATGGATGGATATTATATGTGAATTAGTATGTGAAATCTGGGAAATAAAGAGAAAATAATTATGAAACAATACAGATAATTTCTTTGTTTATGTTGAATTTTCCAGTTAATTTCTTTGATGTCTTGTCTTGTCACTTAAAGCATGGGGCCAGTTCAAAACATTGTCCTGCAAATTATGGTGTGATTTACTGTAGCCCATCTGTTCAAAACATATGCTTTCTAATAGACATACATAAATTCCAAAGCCAACATCAAAATTACAGCATTTAACAGCAAACTTCTTTTCTAGCATTGTTGAATGTAATAAAAGCCAATGAGACACCTAATTCTGAAAACACCTGGTCAGTTTTTATTTTTAAGAAGGGGTGGTTTGGCTAAAATGTGTTGTGTTCTTGCTTTGGACTCTTAAACAATCTGAAGCTGAATGAAACTTGTTTGTATTTTAGAGCTTACAGGGTTCCTTGCAAGAGCAGCAGGAAGGTCTCAACTACCTAACTTCAACAATGGAGGATGTTTGCAAGAAAGCTCCATTGGAAATTAGCCAAAAATACAGAGCTGAAATTGAAGCTATTCTTTGTCGCTGGAAGAAGCTGTCAACACAACTTGGGGAGCAAATTCAAAAACTTGAGGAGCTGATGACAAAACTTCAACAATTTCAGGTTAGTGGATTTAGATTCAAATAAAGCAAAGCTCTAAATCGGGACATATGGCCTTAAAGCTAGAGAACTACTGTTGTTGTTTGCTGTGATCCAACAAGATGATATTTAATTATATCCTACTTTGATCCAACTTTCATTCGGCTAAGTCAGAAGTATCTGCCACTGTGCAGTTTACTTTTCTAAGAAGTTTAAAAAAATGTCCTGTGGGCCACATTGGATTACTATCTCTTAAATTCTCATCTTCAGCCATCCTTCATCTTTTAGTTTAAATGGCAGATTTACAATATTCCTTATGATCTATTCCTGCCATCTGCTGGTCAGAATTCCTCTGCTTTTGTCTGATTCCCCATTTACACATTTTGTTTTCTTCTAATTATTATATTTGCTAATTTATATTTTCTAATTATTATATTTATTCATTTATATTTTCTAAATATAATATTTATATTATTATTATATTTACTACTGTTTTCTGAATTTACTAGTCTTAGTCTTTTTTTCTCTATGTGTATCACAATACATGATACAATGTTACATAATACAATACAGTAACATTTCTACGCACAATATATAATATAAATACTAATTCAGTTCACTGTGTCATAATCACAGTTTATTCATAATGAAATGGTCTTTATATGAATGAGTATTAAATATTACAGAATTCCATACCAGCTGGATTCAATTCATATGTCTTCTTTATTACTGTTTTCCCATAATGCTTGTCAATCATTCATAATTACCCCTTTAATTACACTTTTTTATTATTTCCCAATGGCAAGTCAAATCCACACAATCTTTCCCTCTTATTTGTTCCTGAATATTTGATTAAAATAGATCCTCTACAGTGGGCACAAGTTGCTCTATGGTCAGACATTTAACAGTTGACTATCCTCCTTTTTTGCAACTCACTGTTAACTGGATGCTGATTTAGTAAAACAGAAACAGCTGAGATCTCTGCATCTTAACAATTAAGTGAGCTAAACTAAAACAAATCCATGTTAAGATTGAACAAATGTCTGTGCACTAGAAGGAGAGAAAACAATATGTATGTTTTTGTTACTTTTGAGTCAAGCATATTCCCCTTTTTAGCAGAAAGTAAAAGTAAATGTGGATACATCAAAACAATATAGCCATGCTAAAAAAGCACTTCTTCTCTGTCCATTGCACTTAAAGAAGTTTTCATTCACCTTAGAAAACTATAATAAAAAAGGTTTCAGAACTGATGAAAACATGCCTTACACATCTTCTTGGAGAATTTTAAAAAACTGGCAGAGATCTTGTTTTTCAAATGTTTTTTTCAGAAGGATCATTAGATGCAGAAAAAATATGTAAAGTTACAGCAGAGAATGACAACAAGATGTTATGGGACAATGCAAAACTCCAAGTTGATAACAAAACTAAGTCAAAACCAGAATGCTAGACTAAGTTAATTTTGCTCAAGAACTAGACTTTCCCTTTATTCTAAACAAATGCTTGGAATCCTTAAAACTGCAAGACAATCATATATAACATGGCCACAACGATTTCTCTCTCCTCACAACATGTCTACCGTGTGCCTTGTAACCACACAACATCATAGCTAAACAACATTTTCCACAATGTCAGTGCCCATTAAAAATAGATCCAGAAAATGTTCATTATCATAACTTCACCATGATAATGGTAAAAATTCAATGAAAATGCACATAAGAAAATAAAATGCCATTTGCAATCCTGATACAGTTTTGCACTTAGCTGCATTTTAGCCATGCTTTGCTAGTTAGTTTTAATTCAGTAATACTTGAAGACAATAGTATAGTCCCAGAAGGTCCTGTCTTTTAAATGTACTTAAATTTGGTGAATAAATTTAGTGAACGAGGTTTAACTGTTTAATGGACTGAGTAAAATCTTTCTAAGGAGGCTGCCAAGGTTCAAGACTAAAGTCAAAATACCAAGCGTCAAAATGGGCTGTTCAAACGATTGTCAAAAAACCTTTTTTTAAGATTTAGAAAAGGCCTTTAATGTGATTTCAATCTAACTATTTCATGCCAGCTACCATGCTCCGCCATCTTTTACAGTCGTGGGACAATGACATCACATGTGTGTTGACAAACTTGGCTTTGTGGCATCAATAATAATTAAAGAGTATGTTGTATAATAAAAAGTGTGGAATATAAAACAAGGAATGTTATATGCAGACTATATCATGCACTACATAACTGATGAACATAGATTTTGCAAGAACAAACAAGACCAAACTACATACATGGTAAAGTGCCACAGTGACAATTTCTGGTATAAAGAGCTGGACAAAGGTGTATATATAAGAGGCTCTGAATTTCAGAGAAGGGGTTGGAGGCCCAAGTAGCTTCAGACCAAAACGATTCCAAAACATTATACAAAATAGTCAGAGACGTCTCATTCTTTGTTTTGATCTCAAGAAATATTCCAATTAAAGTAAATATAATGAGCAGTTGATGTCTGCTGAAGAACAAAACATTTGCTGGATGGAGCATTTAAGTGAAGTACTGAATCAATCAATACCTACTATGCTGTTTGACTTTGACCAAGAAGCCCAATCTCATCATCTCAGTATTAAAATGGATGATATCTTCACACGAGACACAGATAATGCTATAAATCAGGGTTTCTTAAACTTTTTTTTCTCTTGGCCGAATCCTGTCCTTCTTAGTGTCTTTGAGACCCATGGCGCTTCACAGACTTGGGGAGGCAAGGAGGTTTGTAGGGGGCTTCCCCCATGGAGAGTCACCACCAATTTTCAGAGATTCCCTTTCGTGAAATGCTAATAAGAGATCTGAACAGATTGCTTAAAAAACCCATGACACATTTTCACAAACCATACACAACACATTCCCATTCATAACAACAGTGACACAAGAAACTCTGCTATAAGTAAACTCAAACAGAACAAAGTCACTGGTCTACGTAAATGAATGTATTGCCGAACTGGTGAAACATGGATTGAATGTCAGTATAGTTTAGCTCACCCATTTTTTTCAACTTGGTTTGTTAAAAAAGAAATGTATATTTTATTCTGTATATTTTATTTATGCTTTTTTTTAGATTTCATGTGCCATACTGTATACAGAGGAATCAATACAAAAGAATTGTAACAGAAAATATAGTTAAGTAATAAGAGATTGCTCAGTAACTTTAACGTTAACTCAATAACATTAATATTACCACTCAAATGTGATCAGTAAACAACAAAAAACAACAGGATAAATAATAAAAATAAACATGCAAGGGTCAAGTACAAATAAAATGAAATAATAATAAAATAATGTTGAGATTTTCAATTATCATGTCAAATTCAATTCAGTTTATTTTTGTTTAGCACTCTTCTCCAAGTGTAGGCCTAGAGTACTGTAGCAATTTCACACATAAAATGAAATGATAAATGTTACAAACTACTAATTACATAATGCATATACATAAATACTGTATATAGATTTGTTTAAACATACAGTAAAACGAAACAGTTCCAAACTGATTAACATAAATGCAGCCAAACTACATACAGTATGTACTTTAACATTATCATTAAAGTATGCCAGTTGACAACAGAGTAGAGGAAAGTCATCAGGATCCCTGGGGAAAATAAACCCTCAATTTTGGGGGTCCACAGTCAGTTATAACTGACGAAGTCAAGGCCCTGGAGATCTAGTCCAACTGGCCACCCACTCCTTCTTGAGCAGTCTGCAGTTACGTCTAATCTGACAACAGAATCTTTCCATTCTCTGATTCCATGGCTGCAAGAATTTCAGTTGCCTTCCCTATAGGCAGAAAAACAGTTTGGAAGTAGAGCAGTGACACCAATATCCACAGCAGGATACCGTGATGAAAAACAGAATGCATGTTCATAATCATTTTAGTATTTATAATGTTATACAAATATCTTATAAATGACTAACAAGGAGGGTGCACTATGCACAGCTAATCAGCAGCTCTATTCAGTGTATGCTAGACTAAAGTAGTGAGTCTTTAACCTTGATTTGCAAACTGAGGCCAAAAGGACATCTCTTATATAAGCAGGCAGATTATTGTGAATCTTTGGTGCCCTTTAGCAAAAATTTCAACCTCCCACTGTTACTGTATTTTGGTAAAGCTTGGAATAACAAACAGAATATATAAAAAAGACCACAAACTAACAATACATAGTAAAATATATATATATGATCTGCAGATACTGTGCACTTTTTTCTTCTGTGAAGAAGTTAAAAACGTCTTGTAAACTGTAATAAATCTGATTATTTCATAGGGCCGCATGTGTTTTCTTTCTCAGGGGAGGTATGGGGCTACTTTAAAGGTTGTTTTGAGATGTAGCTGTGCAAATAGCTATTTATGCAGGCAAATTAGCAGTGCAGCCAATGCACAGGGATCAGTGTTATATGTCCAAAGGCAGTATTCATAATATACTTGTTATGGTCAGCTAATGTACCCCTCAGATGAAAATATATATGTTTTTTAATGTGTGCAGGATGGAAGCATTGATAGGTTGATGACATCATGCATGCCTGAAGTAGCGGCACAATCAGTTTATTATTATTATTACTTGACTGACGCCTTGCAACATTTCAGATACAATTGGTTACATTCGTTTTGGCTTTCCAGTTGGAGCGAAAACAGGTGAAACAACTTACTCATGGTCACACAGTGTCCGTAGCGAGTAGTCAGTAGTCCAAAGCCTAAACCACTGCACCACACTGTCTACCTGTTACAATACACATGAATGAATGTTGTGCTCATGGCTGCTACAGTTCTGTTATGTTCCAGTAAAAGTTTCAGTATACTTTTATCAGCTCCTCAGGGATACTGATTTTAAGATTTATTGCTAGGTGCTAAATATGCATTCTACCCTGAGATCAGGTTTTTTAGTAATACTTAACTTCTCTTGTTGTCAATAGGCAAAATTATGTTATGTATTAGACAGCATTCCTCCCTGGCATTAAGTTTAAATGGTTTTTTTAAGTCTTTTTTGCTTATTTTTGATTAATTTATTCAAATTTTTATGTTAATATCGTTATGTATTTTTATTATTGTCTAATTATGTGTGGTATGTCAGTTTTGTTTATTAGTTTAGTTTCTAGTTTAGGTTTGCTCACTGATGTTCCATGTATTTTGTGGGTGGTTTCCCAAGAGGTGTGACCACTTGCTCATCACTGTTGAGGGACTGTTCCCACCCCTATAGACACTGATGGGGAATGCAGTCCCTCTCTTTTCATTGAATGTGCTTGGTGGTTTGATGAGTTCTCCTTTAGATTATTGCTTGTTGTGATTTTTTGGTCTTCCAGACTTTTTGCTACTTTTTTAAGGGTTCCAATTTTTGGCTAAACATATTGGGACTTGTTTACATAGGGTTGCATTTTAGGCAATTCCTTCTTGCCCCATTTTAGCTTGTTGAGCATTTTGTAATATTTCCCTTTTTTAGTTTATAAATCTTCAATTGTATTTATATTTCTTGTGAACTTGTCTCCACTCCCATCCAGAGTTTTTATATTTCTCCTACTGAACAGAGATATGTCATGCTTTTCATAACCTGGACTCTTCCTTTGGAATTTAAAAGGCTGACCTCCATTTTGAGGCCTAGAGAGGTTTATAGCGTACCAGACTTGCTTTGGGGTGAGACCTGTTTTGTGGGCTACTTTTGAAGTTTGCTACTTTCTGGAGGCAGAGTATTTATCCTGTATAGATCAAGTTGAAATCCAATATTTAGCCTTAAACAGAGAAAAAAAAGAACCATTAAAAAAGTGCATTAACACATTCTTCAAATAATAAGGCCTGTAAAAATTAATCAAAACTATGTGTAATTTCTGAGGTTAATTTTATTATGTACCTTGTTATAAAACATTAGTATTTCAGAATTATATGGAAAAAACACAACACTATACAATAACTAATTTCATTTTCTGAACTCAGCTTTCTTATACAAGTGTCAAATACAGCCCAAACCACAGGTGGCGCAGTGGTAGCGCTGCTGCTTTGCAGTAAGGAGACTGTGGAAGATTGTGGGTTCGCTTCCTGGTTCCTCCCTGTGTGGATAGCACTTTGAGTACTGAGAAAAGCGCTATATAAATGTAATGAATTATTATTAATGAATTATTAAAGCAAGAATGAACCCTAGGTAGAACACCAAGGCACACTTAGGTACACCTTATCAGTGTATGAGGTTTTAGACTTATCAACCTATCTAGCATACAGGAAGAAACAAAATTACTGAGAGAAAACCTATGTGGATATAAGGAAAACTCTACACTGTATAAGAATTTAAAAAGGTGAAGATTAAATACAAATCACTGGACCTGAGATGCAGTGAACTGACATTGACACAAATGTTCCATATGTTGCACTTGAGTATATTAATGAAACAAAACATAGTACATATGTGATGTGATCAGGAACTAAAATTAGATGATATCACATATTCTGTATATATGATATTTTTTTAAAGTGCACTGGCATATCAGTTAGATAATAACAGTAGAAAAGGAGCAGAAATACAGAATGAGGTAATGAGAACAAAACAACACCCTTTCTTGGCATGACTAATATGAATGTCCTCTCTTATGCGTCATCTGTCCCATGCATAGTCTCTCTCTTCTACCTTCAAACCTATTGTGCTCCTGTCTTTTTCTATCCTCTTCTTCCTGTCCGTCCAGAGCGCTGTCACTTTCACTGTGTAATCAGTTTCAAAACTTTCTGACAATGGTTAGAGAGGCTCTTACAGGCCATAACCCCCCAGCAGGCCACTTCCAGTGTTATTTCAAGTGGGCTGGGAAGAACTTCCAGGCAGAAACTAACCTTGCTGCTGTGTACTAGCAAACTGGGGGATGAAGCAGTTAGCTTCCATTGTATTCACTGTCAGCCAGTGATGAAGCAGACATGAAATAATATATATGTATATATCTTTAAATGCATAAGACTGGAAGTTTACTTTCTATTTACTTTATCAAAGATGTTACGTGGAAAACATTAAGGAGTATGAACAATCCATTGCTCTGCTAAACAAAAGTTTAAATTGATAGACATTTTCATATTATCTGGTTACAAAATAATGCTTCAAGATTTATATTACATAGTAAGACTGATAGTTTTCTTTCTGTGAATCCTACCTTGTTCATGTAGAATGACACTAAAACACTGAAGAAATGGATTGCAGAGGTGGATGTTTTTCTAAATGAGGAATGGCCAGCCTTGGGAGATTCAGAAGCACTCGAGAAGCAATTGGAGCAATGTACTGTGAGTATTAAGAACTTGTAGAAGTACGACAGTTTATATTCTTTGGGAGTTTTTTCTTGTCTTCTTTGAGAGTCAAGGCCAAGGGGGAAGGCTGTCAAAAAACAGGACCATTGATGCATTCCTTGTGTGATTGTGGGTTATACAAGAAATAAATTGTTGTTGTTGCCAATAAATAATATACACATTAACTTTGACAGCTTCTTAAATGATGAGAACTATATCTATACCATTTCCAGGATCAAGTCTACCCTGAAAACTTTAATTTGTGCTATACTTCTTAAATTCAGAAACTTAAATGTTTTAATTACGTGTTCTAAGACATTTATCCTACTAATTCAAAGAATCATGGCATAATTGTAGTGTTCTTGTTTTCTATTTGTATGTATTTAAGAAAATATTAGTCTCTGCCTGTAAAAATATGCTGAATTAATTGCATTATATGAGAACAGGTAAAGTAAAACATTCATCACTTATTTGCAGAAACCAAAAGGAGTTCATAAACTAAAAATATTATATTTAATAGCAATTGATTTTGCTTAGGAGAATGGGTCATGTGAAAGTATATATCATAACCAGAGATATACTAGGACCAAAAATTGGTCCAGACTGGCTTACTGTAATTAAATGTGCACCAACAATCCTAGCACCCCCTTCAGTTGTTCTTGCATACTTAATTCTCTATTGATTTGTAAGTCAAGTAATATCATATACTGAATAACATAATAGCACAGACTGTACAGATGCTCCACCGTCCTCCTCACTCTCTCTTTCTGATTCTTACTGCTTATACTCTTGCAGCTGCTTTGTCCTCTTGCTTTTCATCAGCCATGCTCTGTTGCACTGCAGATGCTGCACTAGGCTGAACCTTGATCAAAAAATTAAAAACAGATGAGGGTCTTTAATGGTGATGCCATTTGGCATTGTTGATGAAGCTGATGGTCATATTGTTGATAACAGTGCATTTCGTTGCTAACATGTGATAAACGAAAATGAGCACTGTGACATCCTCATTACTAGGGTATTTAAGATGGTAGCACTGCTAGCTAGTATTTCCTGAATGGGTGTAGAGTAATGATTGTTTCCAGTAAGAATTTTGTCTTTGATTTCTGGTCTTCATTTGGGCTTTGGTATTTTGGCAGGTTGTTTTTTTTCCTGGTTTCTTACCATTTCCCAGTCAAAGTTTTTTGAGCTTTTCTTCTCATCTCCTGCTCCAAAAGAAAATATTTCTGCTTTTCTCCACCTAGGCAGTATAGCGTTTAGTTTTAATTAAATGCCCGTTCAATACTTTCTAATTAAAATGAACTCTGCTCCACTTGTGTTTGAAAGTTGGCATTCTTGTAAAATAAAACATGAACTGGTTTAGATCAATAACCACTTTAATCCAGAGGAGATACATTAAAAATGGAGATATTTTCACAGTTAATATGTCTTGTTTAACACCAGATGTTAACACCTTGTTAGTAAACGTTTAACTTATTCTTCACCACAGCAGCTATTGCTTAATGTATCACTTAGTTTCTGTTTCCTCTGCTTTTTGCTTGTTTTCAATACTCTTGTTTAACATTTTCTTTCCTTCCTCTGCCCCTCTCTGGTCTTATCATCACTGTTATCCAGCAGAGGCTATTTTTCTGGGTTGTGATTGTTGCTATTATTTTTTTCAATAAATCATCTAGCTTCAAGAGTGAGAAGAGGTTGTGTGCTGTTTATTTAGGCTGGTTGCTGGTGGTTAGTGCCCTATTCTTAATTTTGAATGTTTCCCTTTTGCTTTGTTTCTTTTCTCAAGGTTGCTGTGTCTATTGTGTCACTCTCTGGGTTCTGCATAGATATCAATGAATTTGATCCTTTAGGGACAGGGCAATTTTGCTCTCTGTGTTTGCTGAGAAGGGGGGGGGGGGGGGGGGGGGGGGGGGGGGTTCTACTGCTTATCTTGATTGTTGATTTTTAACTTAATTGGATTTTCATGTTGTGTTCTTGTTTAATTTTAATAAAAATTTATCGCAAAAAATATAGCCTTAACACTAGAATCCATGAAGCCTACAAAAAAACTTGTAATTCTGGCCCACCTTAAATTCCTTTTCACCTCTCCATCACCATCTTTTGTTTTGTAAATGCATCATTTAGCACAAGCATCAAGCAGTGTGATGGAGCTCAAATCGGGCAAAACATTCTCCCAGCTCAAGCCAAGGCTCCTTACCTGCTAATAATAATGTGAAGTGTATAATGTGTGAAGACCTTAGACCAAATATCAAATAAATATACATGCTTTTATTCAAGAATATAACCAAAGTAAAAAAAAAATCACTTTCTATGTTGCTGCCAATGAGTTACCAAGTTACCAAGCTAAAATGTCAGTCGACTGAAAGCTAATCCATGTTCCTGGATGGTGCAGAGGTAGCAGAGGTATGAGCTGCTGCCTTATAGCCAAAAGGATGCTGGTTTGATCCCTGACACTTCACATTTTGAGTAGTGAGCTGCTATTATTATTATTACTATAATACAGTATAATAAAAACATACATTTGATTTGAGTCTGTAACATCCGGTGTAAATTTTGGCTACTTGTAAAAGTTTGCATTTTTTTTTTATTACATTTTATTCTCTCAGTGATGTTCACGTGGTACAACAAACTTGCCTCTCCCTCTTTGAGTTGATGCCATTTATCTCCATTCTTTTTACAAGAGCAGCGAAGACCACAGTTGGTACTGTGTTTGATACCTGCTCATAATTGTTTGTTGTACCGGCAATCAAAGATACAATGTCCCGTGACTGCTTGTTATTATTAGTATAACATGGAAAAAGTTTCTGCTTTAGGTATGTATTCTGCATTTCTTGCCTCACATTTCCTTTCATCTTACACTTACCCAGATCTTTGTAGATATTGAACACACATGAAATGCATGTATTCCAAATAATGATATACTGTATTATTTACCCTATACAACTCCCTAGAACTCAGAAGCAAATAAGGAGCCTTGGCGTGAATTGGGAGAACTTTTGCCCGAGTTGAGCGCTGTCAAGAGGGGGGATGGGATAGCAGGCTGCTTGTTGCTTGTGCTGGTCGATATATTTACAAAACAAAAGATACTGTTGGAGAGGTGCGAAGAGGATTGCATCATCATATATTTCTGGTTACAAAATGGTAGCATGCACATTTACAACTCTTCTAAATTCATAAGTAGTATAAAGAAGTTGGTAACAGTGGATGTTATAAATTTTACAGGTATCATAAAGTAAGTGTGGGGGCAACTGGGTAGTCACCAGCAAGAAATAATTTATGTGTTTTATTTCTCTTGCTAATACCATTTGTTCCACATTTTCTCCTTAAATAAAATGATTCTTGCCATAAAGAGGAGGAGAAGTTGTGATTTATCAATAATTTGTTCTTACACATGGCCATACATAGAGTGCAGTTTTACTGGATAAGTCTTCCTTTTTTGCACATTCTTTATTGTAATCATAAAAACAGGTTGATAATGAAATGAGAAAAAGAACATTCTTTTTTTAGGGTTGCCAAAATATGTAAAACAAAAGTTCACATTTTTTTTAATGATATTTAAAACCCGAAAGTATATGACTGCTTTTTAAATGACACTGAAATCATACAATAAAAAGGAAAAAACACATTAAAAACGCCAAACAAAAAATTAATTTTCCAGGCATAGAGTGGCAGAACTACTCTAGAGCTCAAGATGTCAACAACTGAAAGTATCTAAGTATGACGTTTTTGTTTTAAGTACTATGCATGGTGCTTTATTGTTTTAAGTACAGTTGCATTATTATTTTGTGCCTGTGGTAGTCTTTATCTGTTTAAGACAAGAAATGACGCCGTCAAGAATTAACTTCTGAAACAGAAAAAAATTAATTAAATCCCTGAAGGTCTGTTCAGGCAGTGACAGGCAGCATCAAGCTGAACTTTGTTTGCTTGGGTTTTTTTGTTGCTTCATCATGCTCTTTTT
The DNA here is from genome assembly GCF_900747795.2 of Erpetoichthys calabaricus. Taxonomy (NCBI): domain Eukaryota; kingdom Metazoa; phylum Chordata; class Cladistia; order Polypteriformes; family Polypteridae; genus Erpetoichthys; species Erpetoichthys calabaricus. Next base: position 117,191,135 of record NC_041397.2, on the reverse strand, counting down.
CCCCTTAACACTTGTGGACATTCTTTTTGCCTTCGGTTTGTCCCTAAAGGTAAAGCAATAAGCTTGCAATGTCAAGCCAAGGTAACAAACAGAGATTAATAGAAAGCAAAAATACCAAAAGCCCAAATTAGTTTTGCTTTTTGCTCATCTTACATTGTCATAAAACTCAAGCCACATTGTTTGAAATCTGCTTGGTTTTATTATTAAAATAATAAAATACACTATACACTACCCAGTGGATTTATTGTTTCAGAAAGTGTGTAGGCACAGGGTCATTGAGGATTGACTCTTGGTGGAATAATAAATCTGCATATCTTTTATATTAGCCAGGAGCTACAGATAATCCTTGGTATTCAGCTCTCTGAGGGTTTTCTTATCACCTGGTATACATTATTTATCATCAGTTTTGCCAAGGAAAAATATCACTACTTCAACAACGATTACAGGATACATAAACAAATAAATAATTAAGTTTGTGTTGCAGAGCTCAATATTAGTGTGTAAAACTTGCTTTATCACTGAGTAGCTATTGCTTCAGTATACAGTTATATTTCCTGTAAACCTATGACATTTTTTCATTAAAGAAATGTATGCCTTTGTACTAGCATTTGTTACAACAGACTGATACTGCCTTAACTGAAACTTTAATACAATGCTGTACAAAATACAGACAGCTTAATAACAATTTATAATATGCTACTAAAATTTTTGCATACACAGACATATATACAAGCCAAAGAAGTACAAAAAAATTAGTTCAGTACCTAGCTATCTTTAATTTCCACAAAACACAAAGGTTTCTCTAATAATAATACCTGGAAGTGACTACAAAACTTACACAATTATTCCTGAATATTTATTTTAACATATGCATATTTAAAGGCATTTGTCTGTTTTAACATTTTTAGTTTGTTACATTTAGGACATTGTGAGTAAGAATTGTGAGTGGCAGTTCAGCAAGTGTGCGATTTCCCATTGGACTCTTTTGCTTTCCCAACACCCTTCCCATGCACGGAATAGGTTGCCCGTGTCAAATGACCTAAGTGAGTTGGCATATAAGCATGTCTGATACTGTGAAATATTGATTGGAGTTCACATACTCTGATATACATTAGAACAATTGTGATTAGATCAGGTAATTCAGTCCTATTCACCTGGAATCTCAAAAATCATCATTTCAATATCTGAAGGTCTCAAAAGTCCTACTCTTTACCACACTACTTGGAAATTTATTCCATGTGTCTACAGTTGTTTGTGGGATGAAAACCTTACTAATATTTGTGCAAAATCTGGCTGTAAGAGGTTTTCGACTGTGTCCCTCTGTTCTTGCTGAATAACTGATTTTAAAGTAAAAGACTAGGATCAATTGTATTGATTCCTTTCATAATCTTAAATATTTTTATCATGTTACTTCATCACCTCAGTTTGTTTAAAATGAATAGTTTTGGCTTCTTCAATTTCTCCTCATAGCTCATACAGTACATCATAGTTGTGGAATCAGCCAGTTGCTCTTCTCTGGGCTTTCCCTTTTTCTGCCATAGTCTAAAAGTATACACAGTACTCCAGGTGACAGCTCACTAGTGTATTATATGTGACTTAAGCAAAAACCTAACATCCTAATAGACATCTTCAGGAATTCTGTACTTTGTCTTGATGTAGACAGTGATGAGTCTACTGTGACTCCTAGGTCCTTGTCATAAGTTGTACTTTTAGGTTTCAGACCTCCCATTGTGTATTCGGATCTAGCATTTCTACTTCTTATGTTTAATAGCTTTCATTTAATTACATTACATTTCTTCTGTTACAAATTTTCCACAAACACATGTATTAATATCATCTGAAAGCTTAAAAATCTTATTGATTGTATTCTTGTTCAGATCAGTGTCCAGATCAACAGCAGTGGCCCCAACACTCACCCCTGAGGGACACCACTTTTAACATCGCCTAATTCTGAAAAAGTTCTCCTCTCAATAAACCCTTTGCTTCCTGGGTTTGTGCCAGTTTTGTATGCACCTATACCCCATACCTTGCATTCCCACTTGTTTTAGTTTGATCACTAATGTTTCATGTGGTAAGTTATCAAAAGCATTTTGAAAATGAAAAAATAAATAATGTCATATGCATCTCTCTTATATACTCTTGTTACTCCCTCATAAAATTCCAGGATATTAGTAAATAAACAGGCTTCCCCATCTGAAACCATGCTTTACTGACTCAAGATACATGGGTTGCCTGCAGCCTGGCATCTTCCTGTACCCTACAGCATCAGTTGTCATGACTGGGACAAACCAATGGCAAGTGAAGCACAAAATAAGACTCTTAAAATGAGGTTTGCTGTAGTTTATTTTACACAGATAAAAGTGTATAAATATGTAAAAACAGTGTAACACACCCATAAAATCCTTCTTAGGGTGTTCCATAAATACATCTCTCTATTATAAAAATATATACTGGGAGATGAGACGTGATCTTCAAGGAAGACAATTTGATGTCCCGCGGACATCTAACCAAGCAGTTGTTGGAATGCTTTTGGCAGACAGACATCATGTTCTCCCAGCTCTTAAAACAATGACAAGTGACATGCAGAACACGCAGCATGCCAACAGCAGCAGGCTTTTAAATGGTCAACGCAAAGCGCGACAAGCAGAAAATGCAGCTCATCAGCAGCATATAACAACAAGTTTGATAAATGAAAAGTCAAATAGCAAAAATAATACTTTAGAAAGTCACAAATTATATGGTATTTCTCCACAAATTTGGAAACCTTTAATGCTATTTCATGTGTGATGTCAAAATGTTTCGTCACCTTGTGAATACTGTGAAAGGTTACCAGGGAGACAGCCAATGGAACTATCACAAAAAAAGTGGCACTCATTTTAAAAGAAATATAGGGTTATGGTAAAATGTTAAACAATAGTAAACATAGTAGGGAGGAAATTAAAAACTTGGAATCCTTAGAAAAGGAAATTTTTGGAATCCTTGGGTAATAAAAATCCTAAAATGATGTATTAATTTATACAGTACAAGAACACAGGGACACGGTTGGAAACTTGTTAAGGAAAAAAACAGTTTTTTTACACAGAGACCCATAGATACATGAAATAAGTTAACAAGTAGTGTTGTACTGTAGACAGTAGGATTTTTGGGGCTTTCCAAATTAGACTTGATGTTATTTTAGTAGAATTAAGTTGATATGATCAGCAAGCTTTATTGGGCTGAATGACCTGTCGTCTAGATTGTTCTAATGTTGTAATGTGGCATCCTATTTCTATTTGATAGCAATACAAAGGTAATATGTCCATTGTGGTCACACCTTAAGCTCTAAACTATTTTTAAAAACCAATAAGACAACAATCCCCTCTTCTCATAGCAATCTGATAATAAATACAAGGCAAATCATGTAAAAGAGATTACATTTCCAATGGTGCATGTGAAAGAAAATTCTGTCAGCGTCACTATAACACAAAAGCATTAAATCAATGTGCAGGTTATTTTCTATAGATACAAGATCAATGCAATATGTGGTGCTGAGTGAAGCACTATCAGAGGCATTTTACAATTATTCTCTTCATCATTTTTTCTTTTCTTTGTTACTTATTTTTACATTTATAAGAACATATTGACATCAGTAAGTATAATGAAAACAAAACAGACTACCCAGCAATCCCACTCACTAAGAACCTAGTAACCTATAAAAAGAGACAGATGACAATGCAATCAGTGCTAATGATAGGAACAAATGTACTTTTGCCATGAATATCTACCATATTCAGTCCTTGCCATTTTTTTCCAGTCTTTACTCTGCAGCCATCCATAGGGAAACATAAGGGGATTAATTCCCAATTTGACTTTAATTATTGAGGATACACCTTCCTATGTCGATTAATTCAGTTAATGGTTTACCATTCCTAGTAATAAAAAAAACATAGTCAAGTCAACAGCTTGTATGTTTCCATGCAGAAGCAATCAGTAGTTTAAGGGACCCACATAAGAATTTTTGTTGCAGATGGTCACCAATAGAGATGGAATGAATCTAAAAGAAGAAAAGCTTTAGGTATATGGGAAAATTTCAAACTTTGAAGGGTTGTTTCATTTATTTTCTGAATCTGTTTGTTTTAGATTAGTGTGTCTTTTTTGAAACACTTCCCTCACAAGAATAACAACTAAAAAACAGAGGGAGAAGGTCTGTATTATCTTACTCTTGCACAGATTTCATCATCTACGACTTTTATGCCAACAGAAGACTAATTAAGTTAATTTAAGCACTACTATATAAAAACTTTGTATTTGGTATCATGCAAACAACACATAAAGTGTATAATTAAACCATTACAGATTGTGATGTAGGACATCATTAAAATACTGTTTGCTCACTTTTAGCAAGGTGGCTATTCTGACTATCCAAAATAAAGAATATGGATAATTGTTTGCTTTTTAGTAATTGGAATAAGGATGTGTTTCTTTGTTTACAATTTGTGTCATGTGTGCTGTCAAATTAAGTTAATATTAGTGTGTTGGTTATAGCTTTTTAAAGTTTATCTTGCCAAAGGTTCATGTTTCAATTTATACATCTCTTGTACCTACTTTGTCCAATTCATTGATCGTAGTTAAGTTCAGCAGCATTAAGTCAGGGAGGTCATGATCCAGTTCTTGACAAGTCCCCAGTCCATCACAGAGCATCCTGCCAAAAATGGTATTTTAAATAGAATTAAAGCTCTGGCTTGGTTTAGGGTGTTTGGGACTTACAGCACTTTAAATAAGACACCCTTTTCATCCAAATAGGCTTACACATCACAAGTGCATAAAACGCAGTTTTTATACTTTCTTTGACTGGAGCATTGGCAGAAGTAAGATTTTAACTGGTAACATATGGTTTACACTCCAGTATTTTTGCCTGTTTTCGCCTGGCCTAAATTGTATTGTGATGGCTAGGGGGCGCCAGTGAACCCCAAACATGAACACACAAACACAATCCTAGTTTCAGATATAGGGTTGTTTATTATAAATACCTCATATACACAATTAACAAGTGTTTATTATACCTTTTCAATCTCTGTGACCACTGCACTGTTACTCCTCCAGTCGAGTGTTGCCTTTCTTCCTCCCAGCTCAGATTCACCTGGACAAGGCAGTGTGGTCCCTTTTATTGAGGACCTGGGAGTACTTCCGGTACCAGGGCATTGCCTGCTGGAAGCACTTCCGGGTCGTATGGAAGTCCCAAATAGTAGGGTGTGTAAGTCCCTGCAGTGCCCTCTTGCAGCACCTGTGGACTCTAGCAGGGCTGTTCTGCAGGACTACATTTTCCGCTATTCCCTGCTGGTGTCCAAATGGGCATCGACATCCAGAGCTGCTGCCATTTAGCTTCCTGGTGGAGTAAACAGCCCTTTGAGACAGTTCTTCCCTGTCCTTCACTTTTATCCCGGCCAGGGAAGATATTGTAAGTACATCTGATCGGGATACTTGGGGCTTCCCTTTTAGGCAAGAAACCTTGTTCTCTCTTGACCAGGATGTCCGTTGATCCACCTGGGACCTCCTGTCTGGGTAAGGAACCATCCCCAATCATAGTCGGGATGTCCGTCCATCCTTCTGGGTCCTCCCTTCCCCAATTCTAGTCGAGATGCATGTCCATCCCGTATGGCACTTACAGTGTTAATGTTTTAAAAGATGTCTGCTATAAAATAACAATCTAATCCAAATTTAAATATAAGCTTGAAATATATTGGGGAAAGTATTGTGAATCATGCCTATCAGGCACTTCCAAAAATATTTTCTTTTAAGTATACTCAGCTGCACTTAAGCTTTAATGAGCAATGCATGGAACTCGGAAGAAGTATTGGAATAGCTTATTATAGATATAATATTGTAAATACAAAACTACTGAAAATCTAATTTCTGAAATTGATGTAATATGAAAATTTAATGTCTGATTTTTCTTGGAATTACAAATGATAATATAAATAATATGAGACTTAAACATTAATTTATTGCCACTACAGACTGTAAGAACATCAAATTTATATGATTTGTATTTCTATAAAGCACTGTCTTCCAACTAGCATGTAACACAAAAAGCTTCACTATTAAGCCAAGCTGAGCTTAGAATGGAAAATTTGACTGTTTTGCATTTCAGAAGAATAATACACATTTCATTTTTTTTGCTTAGTTAACCTGTACACTCCAAAATTTATTTGTAAATCATTATAAATGAGTTCTTTAATCTGAGCTTGTTTCTTAGTATTAAATTATATTTTGTTCAGTTAAAGTCAAGTACTTTACATTTTCATCTGTAGCCTATTTTTCCTATTGCTTCTGATAATATGTTGTGTATAATTCACTTTGCACTTCCCAGGACAGATGAAAGGGAGCATTTTTTTTAATATATTTCAGTTCGAAGAGTCTAAATTATAAATGTAGAAGTCCCATAATTCCAAAAGCACACTAACAATTTACACAAAATATGTTGAACCCATGAACTGTTTTTTAGTTTCTCTGCTTATCATGCAAAAAATATAAAGTATGATAAAAATCTGGCCCACTAGGAAGACGTGGCACATGATGCATTTAAGTTTTATAGCTGTAAAATCTCCTATCAATCAATGTTTGGCCTGAATTAGCATTGTGGTATTGTTAAATATTAAGTGACCATGAAAATGTTAAAGGATAATTACAGAAGATGACAAATGTTTCCTAGTTTGTTAACTTTAATCTATTTATTTATTATTTATTGTTGCAATTTTTGGGAACTTTTATTAATTTTATGAATTAAGCAGTATAATTAAGCAATTAGATGTATAAAAGTTTCCAGTGTCAATTGGATTTTGGCTGTACATTTTGATAAGCTGGACTTCATGTATGATCCATCGGCTATATCAACATTACACTTTTGAATTGGTTTGCAGCCTATTGGACATTAGAATTTGTGGATGAGATAACCTGTTAATATAAAGGTAACAGAAGGCATCTGCAAAAAGAACCTGATTGCCTGGAGGTGGAGGAATAAACTTTTTATTTTTGACAAAAGTGTGCTGTGATACCACTAAACTTAAAAATGCTTATAGGAAATCATTCAGTATAGATGGCCGAGGTGAAAAGAGATATAATCTAAACTAGTCTGAGGTGGCTTTTATCCTGTGAGAGGAGAAAACAGAAGCCTTTGTAATACTTGATGTTTGGTGTTATTACACTAGCTTCTTATTCTTCCCATGAATGGGACTCTACATGAATATGCATATTAATTTATTTTGTGAGTATTTGATTACAAGCCTGGTGTATTAGACAGACATTAAGTGCATAAAAGATGGTGCTAAATCAAATGTGATCACTATTTAAAATTATGTAATGCTTTTTGGATTCCTCCTATAAAAAATATATTTTCTACTTTTAAAAATTCATCATCTTAAAAGTGGGTTTATAATTTGAGTTGTGTTTGCATTATGATGTTGATTTATTTGTACAAATACCTTCCATACAGGCTCAAAAGTATAATCACTACAATTCTCTTCAGCTTCTCCTCTCTCTCTCTTCTACTCCTCAACACCACCCAGGCGAGCTTTGTTCACTCCCACCCTACTCTGAATCGTCTGGATGAGGGCAGCAAGTCCTTTTATATTAGCTAACCCAGAAGTACTTCTGCTGTTCTGGGTTAGCCAGAAACCCCATGCCATATGGCTGTTCCGTTTTTGCGGCACCCACGATACCCAATAGGGCTGAGACAAAGAACTCCAAGTCCCATAGTTCCCTGGGTGAACCCAGGGCACCGCTGCAATCCGAGGAAGCTGCCATCTAACGTTCTGGAGGAGGCAATGTACTGAATCCATTGTTCTCTCCAGTCCTTCCATTGTACGGGCCTCCCGGCTTGGTATTGTTACTGGATCTAACCCAGCCGGAATGCCTGTGTATTCTTTCTGGCATTGACATCCTCTGCCTCTATTCTGGGAAAGGAAGAGTTGTCTTTGCCCTGTTTCTTGGAGTGGCATAGGGCTGGACACCCATCTGGTTGAGGAACCACTTTATTTACCACCTGTCTCTGCATAACGTCCATCACACTGTCTAATCCATAGAAAGTACAGCTTTTGGGCCTTTGGTGTCTATAAAAGCATGCCTATCAATGATAAATATACAATGCCAATTTAAAGGGTTTTACATTTACATTTATTTACTTGGCTGTCACCTTTATCCAATGCAACTTACAACATTTATGATACAATTGGTCACATTTCTTTTGGTTTTCTAGTTGGAGCACAGGCAGGTCAAGTGACTTGCTAATCGTCACACAGTGTCAGTAGTGGGATTTGAACCCACAACCTCAGGGTTTGAAGTCCAAAAAGGACCAGTGTTTAAATGTTGTGCATTGTAAAAAAAATACATTTTGTGTGAAACTTCATTAATTTTCCCTTGTAACAACCTGCTTTCAGCCTTTTTATGCCATTCACAGACAGTTTTTCTTGATAGCCCATGTTACAGTCCTAGAATATATCTAATAGCTTTTCTTTAGAATTTCTCTAAAGTTTTTATGTCCTTTTTGTAATACCACTTATCAATATGTAGTTCTCAGGTGTTTTTTTGGATTTAACATAACCTCTCTGGGCTTGTACTGTTCACTGAATTCTATATTAAAGCTGTTAAACTCTTTCTGTTGCTTGAGAATGTTATCTCCTTATTGATAACAATGAGTCCACTAATATGTAGCTCCAGAATTTGTGACTCCAGATTATGTAAAACATTACAATTACTGTATTTATAAATATGTAGTGCTATAGTCACTACATATTGTTTCACCAAATTCTTTGCTATCCCCTTATTCATCTACTAAGAAGCTCAGGTAGATTTCATTTTGCTTCTAATATTTGGAATAAAATTGCCAAGTGTATTTGTGTATCGGCCTCATTGATTCTCAAATGTCCTCAAGTCAAATACTTACTTAGTTTATTCTTTAAAGGTTTCCATGCATCTATTTCTAATTTACTGACATACTTTAGAATCTAAAGTTAAATCTGAATTTATTACTTGGTTATTTTATATTTATATAGCATGGTGGCTGAAAAGCTGAACTTTGAAAATGTCTAGACATTAAAAATTATGGACATACAGTATATGAAGCATCTCGGAGTCGATATTGTCTGAGACATTCTGCATAATTTATTGCCTTGGTATTAATGCCATTGTATGCAGCTTCAAGTTCATTTAAAAATAAAAAAAAAGAAATTGATAATTAGTTTTTTCTTTTTATTTATGTAGTAGCTGACTCCAATTATAATAGTGCATGAATATACTGTTTTATTTTCAATGATGTTATGCATTAAATTTTAAAGCCAAAAATGGCAGAGTTATATGTCCTGTAAATAAGTGACAAAATGATTATTTGAAATATCAGAAAGTAAAACTTTTAAGATGAAATCATTACTTTTTTTCTAAAACAATGTGTTAAAAGCACTTTGAATGAGTCAAGTCTTGCCAATATAGCATTTAAGTAGACACAGCAATTATGGGATAGTTCTTTTTATCTATCAGATGATCACTTTAAGTTATTGTAGCCTATATTTACAGACTGGAAATAGTCCTTATGCTTCAATTTCTCAAAGAACATCTTCCAGAATATTCCTATAATTTTGCTTTAAATTAACTGGGAGATGATTATTATATCTGACCTGGAAACCATTGAGAACCTTGTAAAGTATTAATTGAGAAAACGCAGAAAGTGCACCTAGGCATACAGTACACTATATGACATCGTCTATCATCACCTCTATGTTCTGACACTTCTCAAGCACAATGAGGTCTCCTAAGGGGAGTGTTATGATACTTATGGGTTTATAAGCCACTGAATATAATGTTAAAGGGCCTCATATTAATAATGACCAGAAGTAATTTCCTTGTAATAGAGTTTTATCTACAGTATGCTGTATAAATACCACCACATTCATCATTTCATAAGCAGTATTGTCTTTATTATTCTTCTCTTTAGGCTCTTGTGAATGATATCCAAACTATTCAGCCTAGTCTTAATGGCATTAATGATGTGGGCCAGATTCTGAAGAATGAGGCTGAACCTGCATTTTCCATCAAGCTTCAGGAAGAACTGACTGAGCTCAATGCTCAGTGGGACAGTGTGTGCAAACAGGTACAGAACTCTATTGTTTTTTCTTCTTTAAAGTTGAAACCTTTCAAAATGCAAACTTGGTTTGCATCTGACAAACCAACTAGTGAATTATTTAAGTCAAATAGTATACGGAAAATATCATTGTTACACTTTTTTAATACTGTGTGATTTACAATAGTATTTGTAATCCAGTTTTGTAATCCATCAAAATATATTCTCTTGTTTAGTGAGAATAAATTACAGACAGTACAATGGTGACATATACTATACATATATACATATTCTATATACTTTATATAAGGCAGCATTATAAAGTGGCTAAGGTACTAACTGTCATGCTAACCTTTGAACCATAGACAAGACAATTCACCGTCCTCTAATCAAAGTGTTAAAAATATAAACATGTTAGAAAATGCATACTTGTATCCACTATTGAAAACATCATAGCGAATTGTAGCTGTAGTGCTTTTGGGTTAACAAATAATGACATGGGCAAAATACCACATTAATTCATTTTTCAATGCAAACAACTTTCTGACAGTGATATCGTATCACTATTATTTTGTATTTTGATCCTTTCTTTTCATGCACAAAAAGATCTTACGTATCACATCCACAAACCAGCAATAATCTCTACTTTTAACCAACATTTGACATTTATATTTGTGAGTCAAGTTGGGTAGCATGCACTGCTATAGTGTGTTGCCGCACCCACTACACGACAAAACAACTCGGGATCCCAGTTGGCAACCCCCCAGGCAGACACGCGGTCCAGTCCCACCCTTCAGAAATGACCCTCTATCTGCCACAGCCAGGTGTTATGTGGGTGACCCCATGCCCTGGTCCAGCCACACGGGTCCCCAACAATAAGAATCTTATGAGCTGGATCACCCTCGGGGAAACGCAACACGTGGACGTAGTGCCATAACTGACACTCCCTCACAATGCACGTAATGCGCCTCATTCGGGACTCCATGAGCGACCGCTCATTCGACACAAAGTCAAACCAACAGTACCCAAGGATTTTCCGGAGAGACACAGTACCAAAGGAGTCCAGTCTTCGTCTCAGGTCATTGGATAGTGTCCATGTCTCACAACCATATAGCAAAACAGGAAGCACCAGGACTCTAAAGACTTGGACCTTTGTCCTTTGGCATAGATATCGGGAGCGCCACACACCCCTTTCCAGTGACCTCATGACCGTCCATGCTCTCCCAATCCGTCTATTGACGGAGAGAGTGTCAACCTTGTCAAGAGGTTTACTTACCTTGGCGGTGACATTCATGTCTCTGGTGACACTTCCTATGAAGTCGGTAGACGGATTATTCATGAAAGTGCTAGCAATTAATGTTGATTTTTTTTTTATTTTCATAAATAAATAATGACCTGTCCTTAGTAATCACTCCAAATGCATCCAAGGTTACTGACATTCACATTTAACTTTACAGGATGTTCTTTCCATTTAATCTGCACTTTGTTACAATATCTTATGTACTCTTCTCTAAACAGTAACTCCTTGAGCCACTTAAAGCAATAAAATATCACAAAAATGACTGTTTACCTTTTAAGCAGGTACTTGCAAATACATATGGTTTCAATAATTCTGGTACCTGACGTCATTTGATAAATAGTCCATACAACATTTGCATTGAAAAAAATAACATTTTAAAATAAAAGTAGCCACTTTTAATGTCTTTATGAAAAAATGACATTTCTAACAAAGAACACCAGGGAAAGCAAATTAATAGCAAAAACAACAACAACAACATTTATTTATATAGCACATTTTCATACAAAAAATGTAGCTCAAAGTGCTTTACATAATTTTTTTTACTCAATGGACTAACAACAGAAACAAGATTTACTCAGAATATGTTTTGCTACAAATGTTTTCGTTGAAGCATTAATTTTGTTTTCTTGAAATACTTATTTATTAGAATTTAAATTCCATATTACTTTTTGCCAAAACTGTTACATAAGTTCAAATTTTGTGTATCAGTTTAAACAGTCCATAATTGATTATGTTAAATGGACAAGGTGCACAGCCAAGGAAAGTGCTTTCTAAAATCTAGACTAATCTTAAAAATAAAAAGACTTTTACTCAGCCCTCCAATACATGATTTCCAGTGGCAAAATCATATAATAATAATTTGGACCTCCTGAAAATGGCCTCTTCATGTACCCATTAACAGTTCAGTTGATTCTGTGGTTGGGAGGCATATTTTTATATAGTGACATTGGAATATCATTTAAAATGTGTAGAATCACTACTGTTTAAAGATATTGCTCCATATCTTGTTTCTTATCTGCTCAGCAAATCTACTTAAGGGATATGAAGCTCAGTTATAAACCTTGTGTTGCAGTATCCAAGGGCATTTCTTCTATAAATCGATACTGTGTCTAACGGGGGAACAAAGATGTAAGTAGCCCCATATCATTTCTCTGACACAGTGTTCTTAAAACCAAATCCCTCTACTTCTGAGAACCCAAATAATAATAATAACAGAGCTAAGACATACTCTAGTAAGTTCACTAATTACTAGCAGAATGTTCCCCCCAATAGACCATTGTTCTTTAAAGATAGCCTTTAGCATGGCATATACACTTATATGTTATTAAAGTAACAATTTTAAGTCTGGGCGCCTTTTAATCATTAAAAGTTGTTGAGCACTCTGATCCTTCAGTAATATTGCTGTTCTTCAATTTTAAGGCCTATGCAAAAAAATCTGCTTTGAAAGGAGGGCTGGACAAGACGATAAGTCTCCGAAAAGACCTGTCTGAGATGCAAGAGTGGATATCACAGGCTGAAGAGGATTATCTGGAGAGGGACTTTGAGTACAAATCCCCTGAAGAATTAAAAAAGGCAGTGGAAGAATTAAAGGTACATAGTTACCTTGCTACTCAGACAAGAGTAATTATATTTAAAACTTCACGGCAGGATTACGTACAGTATGTTCAAATGGGCTGCATGCTTTACTAGTATGCACATTACTAGAAATGCAGAATGACTTATCCAAAGTAGAAATGCCAAATGTTAGGATTTGAAGTGTTCTTTGACCTAGTAATGGTCTGAAAGTAAAAACACCATCATAGAACTCAGGAGAGTAGATCAGTGCAAAGTTTGCTATAATCATTTTATCCACTAGAATATTAATATGCCTTTATACTTAGTTTAGACATACTTTGTGCAAATGTCATGTGCTTATTTAATATGTTAATTATTAATTTGGATTAAAACCCTACCTAGAGTATTTTTTTATAATCATGTGAGATTTTGAAAATCCTTATATAGCCTTACTTGACTGTACCTTTTGCTTGGCTTCATGTCTATTTTTTTATGTGGCCTATATAGTGAGAAGGCTAAAAAACAATGCAATATTGTTTCATTTAGCACCTAGCAGTTGTATTAAAATAATCATTAGTCTGATTACTGTTTTTTACACTAAGAGTTAGTGGGTTAGATAATTGAAGGAAGGACAGATTCCGTTTAACCTTTTTACCTTTCTTACCAATTTAGTGTTTTTTTGTAAACAAGAAAAAACCTAATAGAAAAGGTGTGATCTGATGAGATTACTAAAGAGAAAACCATGCTTCTTAGGAAAGTGCTGCCGTCAAGTGCAGCAAGACTTTTTAATAGATGTTTATATACTACATTTTGAATTAAATGTTCTTATTTAGTGATTATGCTTCGCAAGGGTTTAGAAAATCATGTAAAATTCACAATGACTGAAGAAAATGTGAAACCTGTATTATACATACCTTTATTTCCTTTACATATTTTATTAGGTTTAAGGGGGAACTGATTCTTTCTTGATTTCTTATGAAAAGGGGCTAGAGTTTCTTTATTTAATGCAGAACAGAACCATGCAACTAAATTGCTGATGTTTTGTACAGTCTCATTACTGCTCTCACTGCTTGTTACTGTTTTATACCAGTACGTTATCTCTCTAAAAAAACAGGACTGTAACAGGCTTCTACATTCTTTGGATTGTGTGGCTCTGTGTTACAGCTGCAACAACAGTGAACAGATGGGCTTAAGCATCATTGTACAAGTGAAATTGATTTAATTCTACTGCAGAATGGGGTGGCATATTGGTGCACGCGTCATAGCACTTGGGCATTGGTTTACATTTGAAGGGTGGTGGTGGTTGCTCTGTAGAGATTTCTTAACATTCACATGGAATTCCTTCAGGGACTTATTTCTGCCATGCTTAAGAACATGCTGTTAGGTGGATTGGCAGCCATAAATCATGTTGGTGTGACTATGCGTATAAGGATGCTGTGCATTGGAGTGAAATCCTTGGCAAATGGGTTCCTAGCAAATGCTAGTTGTTTTTGAGACCAACTTTAGCTCCAGTGACCTTACACTAGGAAAGTGGGTTATGAAATTTTAACTGTAAAAATCCTTCCTCTTTGATGTGCTTTAAGAATCCCCTTTTTTCTACTAATATAAACCAGCAAATATTAAACAACATTTTTTTTGGATGATGCATATAACTATAATAGTCAGATTTGAAAATTTGCATTTTATTCTCTTTACTATGAATTGTCATTTTTCAAAAAAAATAGAAAGGTTTTTTTTTCTGTAAACAATTTGAGTAAATGCATTAAAGTTCATCTGTTTGTTAAAAAGTCAAGAAAGTCCATATGTCTGCTATGAATGTGGTCTTTGATGTGGATAGAGTCATCAGCAGCATTGTTTCTAATTATCTCCTACATTGTATTATGCTTTGCCAACTGTGACACTTGGCAAAGCCTTAGGTATTCATTTATGTGCCAGCTTGATCAGGCAGGTAGTGGCTGTGGCTGTCTGTTCCTGAAACTGGAAAGAGTTCAGCAATACTTTGCTCAAGACCATGTGTGCTCTTTTTTAGAAATGAACAGCCAAGGCTTTTTAAAATGTACAAATTTGTTTTTTCAGTGTAAAAATTATCACTTTTACTTAGCGAAAGCATATTAGAGGTTTTGGGTGTCTTAAATTTTGGTTTGATATGATATGACTATGGTATATGTCTTGGATATAAAACAAAAGTAAAGAAAATTAGAATTACTTTTATAAATATGGTCTTAATTGTAAGACTTTCTTAGTAATACAAATTTTATAATAATATACAACCTAATGTTATTTTTTTTTTTTAATTCAACTAATTAAACAGGCTGGACTTGTAAAGTAACACACATTGTTTGCTTTTCCATCTTTCCGGAAATTGCCTGAGTATGAACACCATTCAGACAATGATTGGTTGGTCCTCAGATGCTGGTAGTTTACCTGTACAGTCTTTTTTAAGTAACATTTCAATTCAAGTAATCTGCACAATTCTAGACGTTTATGCAGAAAGACACATGGAACATAGCATTAATGCTATGGGGCATATCTATCAGTATCCATGAATCATCTGCACATAGGCAACTGTAGCATATGATCAAAAAAACTAAACCTGTCATATAGTCTTAGTGTTTGTATGTGAAGTATATTTAGGATAGCCTAAGGATCATATAGTTAAAATAATAAAGATATATTAGTATAGTGTAATACACAACACAATTGCCTTTATATCAAATAAGACATAAAATGTACAGTTTACCACCACCTTTATAAATAATCTCTTTTATGAATACAGTATTCTCTTATGAATACTGTGGGTTAACTAAAATATCTGTTTTTATAGAGAATCCCCATTGCTGGGACATCAAACCTTCTGTGGAACTCAGACTCACTTTAAAAACCATCCTTTCATCTGTCCATGCATCCATTAGTTAATTTTCTAAACCTGCTTTTGCTTTTTCCGCATGTTTGTGAATAATTTAACTTAGCACCTTGCTAAAATAATTTCATTTTATTGTATAAAATAAGTGAGTTAATCTAAATCTGCCAAAAATAAAATGAAGTTTAGTGAAATTAGTCCAAAACTGTATAATGAAATTAAATTGTGGTTTATACTCTTTCAGAGGGCTAAAGAGGAAGTTGAACAGAAGGAAGTTAAAGTCAAACTACTCACAGATTCGGTGAATGGTTTCATAGCAAAATCTCCACCTGCCGCTCATGAGGCCTTAAAATCAGAGCTTAATGTTTTGACATCCAACTACCAGAGACTCTGTAGCCGACTGAATGGGAAATGTAAAACATTAGAGGTAAGTGTTAGCAGTAGTAGTATTGTCACAAAGGGACTGTTTACCTACACTAGTTGCAGCAGTAGTAGTAGCAGCTCTTTTATTGTCACAAGTATGGAATATGGTGAAATTCTTATTTGCAACCCTTAACCAACATGCAAAATGTTGTCAGTTACTGCTGCTATGAAACAATTAATAGCTGGAAATCTTAGCAAATTAATTAATTAAAATGAAGCACAGGAATAGCTGGTTTCTAATTAAGAAATTGGGATAGAACAAAAAAACCTCTAGCATCTACGGTGCTCCAGGACTAAACACAGGCACCACAATCAACACAAATTTTCAGCATTTGCCGACAGATTATCAAGTATATAGTGTAGTCATTATGCACTGAATCATTTTTTTTTTGTTCTTTATTTCGCCTTATACAATTTCTTGTATTAGGAATTTGTTAGTTTTCGCATACCCCTTGGGGTCAGAGCGCTGGGTCAGCCATTGTACAGTGCCCCTGGAGCAATTGAAGGTTAAGGGCCTTGCTCAAGGGCCCAGCAGGATCTGTTTTGGCAGTGACGGGGATTCAAACCTTCAACCTTTGGGATACCAGCGCAAATCCTTAGCCTCAGAGCCACCACTCCGCCCTTTTAGTATGTATGGACAATACATGGATACAATTTGTATTTGGCATAGTTTCTCCAGAATGTAATTTACTACCTTATCAAATGAAGGTTATTCTTGGTGAAGATTTATTTGACTTTGTAGCTTGCGTTCTATGAAAATGTCTCAATAGATCTGCACATACAGTATGGTATGTATCCTTTGATGATAGACATTATGATATCCTCAAAAAACAAATGATTTTTATCTTTTTTGTACTTATTCTGATATACTTTGTTTACGTAGTAAAGTCTTTTGAAAGGAGCTATGTTTTACTCTTTCTTTTCTTAATGATTCTACAGTTCTGGCTATGCACTGTTGCCATTGCTTTTGATTGATACTGTATAGGTTGGCACGGTGGCACAGTGGTAACACTGCTTCTTCACAGTAAGGACACAGTGGTTCATTTCCCAGATATTTTCTGTGTGGAGCTTGCATGCTCTTCCCGTGGGTGCTCTTGTTTTCTCCAACGGTCCAAAGACATGAAGATTAGGTGAACTGGTGAACATACCAATGATTGCTGGTATAATCTCCAGCTACCCCATGACCCTTCTGTGGATAAGCGGGTTACAAAGATGAATGATACTTTATAATTTAATATGATGCCAAGATACTGTAAGGTTACTCAAATTTAAATAACTGTTCAAAGACCTCTTTATTAAAAGCATATCAAGAGTAAATATATGTGCAACAAAAATGTACATATATACACTCAGTGACAAGCATATTTGCTACATGATTTTTAATTTCCTGTGTATATTTTCCTTAGTAGCATATCATGTTGCTAAGCAGATAATATAAAACCAATGGGTAGGCGCCTAGGCACAAAAAATTTATGCACTACTGACAGGCTGCATTCAAACTTTATCACCCACATTACCCTGAAATGGCAACAGATTCATAGTCAGACATGGGAACTCTGCTAGCAGTTTTAAAATGCAGCTGTATCCAGGGTAAATCAATAATGCTTCAATAACTAAACAGCACCAAGCTAATGGCAGTTCTGTGTTAAAGTCAAGTTCAAGGTATGCTGACAGCTATATCAGAAAATAGTTCTATCGTCCAAGTGTTAAAAGCTCAAGCTAGTGATGGTGACATGATGATTTACGGAATGTTTTACAGGCAGTCGAAAACATTACTGATGATTCTTTTATGGCACATATTGAAAATTATCGTAAGAATTGTCTTTAAGCAATGTAGTGGGCAGTGTCACAAGGTAGGGTCATATGGAAAGAGTTCAATAATTCTACAGTGATATTTTCCCCACACTATTAATGCAGGTTTCATCAGGTTTCAGCACAGTTATTTATCTGCAAAATGAGGTGTTTAAAAGAAGAAGCTGTCATTACAGTATCTCTGAAATGTGTTAGTTTATTGCAAAATGATAAAATCAAATATTTCAGTGTATTTGATTTAGAATCTTAGTCTTCTAAAAAAAAAAAAGAGGTATTGAGTGTTCATCACTATTCATACATTATGCTAAGTACAGCTTTTTAATCAATTTAGTAATCTCTATAAGTAGTATATTTTAAATTTATAATGTAAATTTTGAAAGTTTCCAACAGTTCAATTTTATGAAAACTGTTTAATTTTAGAAACAATGTCATTTTATGATCTGCCTTGTAATCCTTTCTCCTTAGGAGGTCTGGTCTTGCTGGTGTGAGCTTTTGTCATATTTGGAGTCAGAGAACAGATGGCTTGATGAACTAGAATCAAAGCTGAGAGCCACAGACAATATCCAGGGGGGTGCAGAAGAGATCTCAGAAGCAATGGATGTGAGTGACTTGGCCTTGTAACCTGCCTTCATATTCCCTGCCATATTTATCTTGCTATTCTGCCATATTACTGTTATTCATCCATTTTTATGACTTTGCACATGTAGTTAAGCATAATTCTGTCAAATATGTTAAAGCGCATGTTTGTCCATCTGTTAAATTATGCTTTTCAATAATTTATTTCATATGAAATAATGCTATGATCGGCATAATTTCTTTTCATTCAAAATTAATTGTAGCATTTTGTTTTAGTAAATTCTTTCTCTTTTGAGCTCAGATCTAAGCATGTGTAAAACAGCTAATTATTTAAAATGATGACTTGTTCTGAAACCTGTCTGAAATACTCTGTGAGACTGTCAGTCAATTAAGAACATTATTTTGATGGTAAATTTTGTGACAGGTCATTATTATTTTACTGTTGTTTACATAGAACATACCCTATAAAATTTGAGAACAATAAATACAGTCGTGAGAAAAAATAAGTATGACTTCTTTCAGTTGTATGGTTATAAATATTACAACAGACAATCACTTAGTCCCTTCAAAGTACTAACATTACGTAAATCTTTGCTTAGGCGACAAATGACACATAAAAGGTTTTAAATTGTCGTATTTATTACAAGAAATACTGTATAATATACAGAAGCACTTTTAAAGAAAATACTATGATTTAATAACTTTCAAAATAACCTTCAAGTACCAATAATTTGAAGTTAAGTTTTTCTATATGGGCTTATCTGTTAATTTCGTTGTGTTGGTCAACTTTTGACACGTTATCGGTGTTTGTGGCCATTAGTTTACATACAGTTCTCTTAACTATGAAACATTAGAAAGGGTTTCTGCTGGTTACTCTGCCAAAACAACACCAATTTTACCTGTTTATGCTGATCATAATAATTACTGAGAAATTTAAAATATATAATGTTGAAAAAGAAACAACTCTTTAACAGCTGATCGTATCTAAAATCCATTTCCTCTTGTCTGCATACTCATTTTTTGCAGAACAAAAAAGGTCCTATTCAGTTTTTGTCTATGGCTAATAATAAGAGAGCAAATGATCGTCTGTGATGAGATTCATACTTGAGCTGGAGCAATAAAAGTCTTTTGATACGGTGGGAATGAGCCAGGGTGGATACTTTGTGGGGATCCACCAGGAGTGCTGCTCAGGGAGGAGGAGGATGTGTGTGCAGCGTGACACTCTTTTGTGTGGTGCATTATATATACTCATTATTTTAGAACTATTGAGATAATAATTATTACTATTGTAAGAAGTATTCTTTGCTGAAAAATTACTTCTGTTATTCTAAATCTTACACTTAATTTCACAATAAAATTTCACAAGGGATTAATCAGCTAGGAAGCACTAGATGCGAAATAATACTAAAAATATATATGTCTTTCTGTCGCAATGAGGAGTTTGTAAGTGTGAGATCTCCTTTTTATTTATTTTATGCATTCAATGTACATTTTATCACTCTTCTGGACAAGGCCGGGTAGAAAAGCTAGCACTAAATAAATGACTGTTCATTATACTTAGACTTTAGTATCAATGTTAAAATCATTAATCAGCCTTTCATAAATTACTTAACATTTCTGTTTCTTAGCTTTCAAAATGTATGTTACTGACATTCACTGTGAGGAAAGCCATGTGGTTAATACTTATTTTTACTATGAAAGTATTTGAAATGGTGCTATTTATATGCTTTCTCTCAAAGGGCTTAAAAGTCAGATTCTAGACATAAAAGCTCCAGTACATAATTTTCAAATAATACACTTCTGTATATAGGTCTGTATAAAAAGTGGCCTTAAAATCAAACATGTTAGGTGCAAGAAGATAGACCCAAATTAATGCATATTGGTGATATATCAGAGGGCATGTATCAAGCAACAAATTAAATTCCATTACAATTTCAATGGTTAATGTTTAGTTGTTAGGTACTACATTAATATATTTTTGATAATTTGAGCCATTCAGAAGAAAATAGTCTTTTACACATTTTTATGCCATTACAAACACAAAAAAAAGTCCACATAAAGAAATATAATAGACAGCTGGAACATGGCTTTCTGTTTTCTGATACATACTGTTATATAAGGAAGAATACTAGCAAATTATTCAGCTGTTGTGTATTTTTATTTCTCTTACTACAATTCTTTTTTATTGCTTAAAAATTATAATGAACAAATGCTGCCTTTCCAACCACATATATTACTTTATCCATATTCAGTCTTTTAATTTGATCTAATGCATCATTTCATTCCAGCTAAGATCTGGAGTAATCCTTAGCACTGAAGGCACAACCAGAAATGTGGATTATTTGTAAAAACAGAAGAAAAAGTGACTAAGGACTAAGGATCAACTCTGTGGATCTGAGAATAAAAATGAATTACCAATTCATTTTTATACAGATTAACATCCATCCATCCATCCATTTTCCAACCCGCTGAATCCGAACACAGGGTCACGGGGGTCTGCTGGAGCCAATCCCAGCAAACACAGGGCACAAGGCAGGAACCAATCCCAGGCAGGGTGCCAACCCACCACAGTACAGATTAACAGAAAAGTCATTTTTAAAATTGATGACTCATCTTTTCAGCAAACCTCGTCACAGTTCCGTCATGTACAGCTGTCTCTTTTGTTACTTGGCAACAGCACTTACAGTGCGTTTACCCCAATTCAACTTTTCCATTAGCTACTGTATTTAAACAAGCCCCTGCTCTTTCCAAGCACTTTTTTGTTTCATCAAAATTTGCTGCGGTTTTGTAAAATTTCCAGTACCTTGTGATTTTTGGCTTTGTGCATTTTGATCATTATTTTCAATTTTCTTTCTTGATAGTATTGATATTAGTTTCCATTTTCTCCAGCTACCCATCTCACCTGAAAAAACAACTGTTCTTTTTTACTTTCTCATTAAGTCTGTAACAATCCATTCATCCATTTTCCAACCCGCTGAATCTGAACACAGGGTCACGGGGGTCTGCTGGAGCCAATCCAGGAACCAATCCCGGGCAGGGTGCCAACCCACCGCAGGACACACACAAACAGGCCAATTTAGAATCGCCAATCCACCTAACCAGCATGTCTTTGGACTGTGGGAGGAAACCGGAGCACCCGGAGGAAACCCACACAGACATGGGGAGAACATGCAAACTCCACGCAAGGAGAACCCAGGAAGCGAACCCAGGTCCTCAGGTCTCCCAACTGCGAGGCAGCAGCGCTACCCACTGCACCACTGTGCCCCCCTGTAACAATCCAGCTTTTGAGAATATCGTAACTGCTTCTAACTATAACACGATGAGATCAAGTTAGATATTCAAGACCTTAGAACCTGACTAAAATATTGAAAATGAAGAGACTAGTATTATACAAAACTTACATCTTTATGTTTTTTATCATTGAGGGTAACATAACTAATCCAAAACAAAGAGAAATAAACAGTAGCATGAAATGCTTCTTTAACTTAATAATTCTTTACATTTATATAGCTCTTTTCTCACTACTCAAAGCGCTCAATTTGTCATGCAATCAAATCAGAAATATAGCTGCTGCTTTTACATGCTCTCGAACAGTTGGTAAGTCCAAAGTTGCTGAGTCAGAAATTGCACTTGATTGGTGTATCAACTAGGAAATACAAGCTGGTCAGTTCAGACAAAACAAAGGTACTTGCATTGTATGAGTTATGAAGTAACAGTGATCCTTCACCTTAGTCGATCTTTAAAATAAAACGTATCACTTGGTTACACTGACATGCCATTTTTGGTCAAATTATATTTAGAGCAAAGTGATACACATTTAATATGTTTATTTTACTCTTTATTTATACAAAACATGCCATTTAATTTTAATCACTTTTTTTTTTTATAGATCCACAGCGGTTTCACGTTAATCCGAATAGTCCAACTTTCCCATTTGGACGCTCTGAAGTGAAATGTCAGAAGTCAGAGCTCTGACAAGTCCATAAGCACGTGAACACAGCAACACGTGTTTCTGAATTTTGTTTTGAATTAGTCTGTGTCTGGCCAAAGATACTTATTGCAACATTATGTAGAATATATCAAGTGAATAATTCAACCCACTGTCATGCGGTTTTTAAACTTCTAATGCTAGAGAACAGTATGCTTTCAGACATTAATTGATGTTTATTTTACATGTACCTGGACTAGTCCTCTTTACCTGTATATGACACAGTCAGTTCTAGCACAGTACTGGATTTGGTGGTTTTCGGCATCATTTTTGACTTGGTTATGAAGCACAAATGTTAAAATTTTGTAATTCATATAGTTTGGAACACAAGAGCTTACATGATAAACAAAATTACATGTAAGTTCCCTGAAAAAAAAAAAGGGCACTGTTGGCTGGGTAATTTTAGCGAAGTAATTTTTTTTCACCAAGTTTAGTTCAGTAATGGCTCTAGAATAAAAACTATTTTTGAGTCTAGAAATGTGAGTCTGGGACCCTGTAGCAGGTCCCAGAAAGCAATAGGATACAAAGATGATGTGTGAGTAATGTCTTTCTCAGTGCTGCTGGCTTCGCATATAGTGACTCAGTCTATACTCAAACATTGTATACATTGTACGTCAACAATGCCCTTAATATTTAACATACGTCCAGAATTATCCTCCTCCCTCCCTTTGACCTTTTTCCGGAAAAACAAATATAATATGCAATAATGACATAATTGTGTGTTAGTTATAATGATTTGCATACATTTATTATAACAGCAATCCAATAAACATATAATATGTGTGTTGTTTTAATAAACAAATACAGAGAGGTCTACATGAATAGTTCTTTTTTATGATTTCACAAAACAAACTTAGATTTCTGTTTCTTACAGTAATTAGGTAGCCACTGTAAGTCTAATTAGGTTTATATTACTTGATATTACATATAATATGTATAATTATAAGCATATTTAAATTAAAACTGTAGTTCATTCACATCCCTTATGTCATAATTGAGCCATATGCTGAAAATATAATGTCTTTATCAGAACTGTAATTGGATATGCTTTCTGGGAAATTAGGAATGCTCATCAATGCAGTATTGTATTTCTGGGACGATTCCCTATACTTCATTCTAGCACTCATATTTAGTGAACAAATTGATGTATATGATTTATGCATGAGTCTAGGGTCTCCCTAAATAGATCTGCTTCCATTGTTTCAGTTCTGAATCTCTGTAACAAATTGTTTTTTTCCTATTTTATTTAGTCTTTAGAGAGTGTCATGCGCCATCCAGATGACAATCGTAATCAGATTCGGGAGCTTGCCCAAACTCTTACAGATGGAGGTATTTTAGATGAGTTGATCAACGAGAAACTAGAGACCTTCAATATTCGCTGGGAAGAACTTCAGCTGCAGGTATTTCACTACTTCACTGGTATTACCTTTACATTAATAATAATATCATTTTTTTCTTTTTTTGTGCATTAACACTGTGATCTGCAAATTTAGGTACTTGTGACCAATTCATTGTCAAATGAGCCCTCACTTTTTCATTTTATCTTCTTGCATGCACTTTTTCATCACTAAAGGTTCATAAGAAACTCTTTTCTAATCATCCGCTTAAACTTTATCAAATTGAAGACATTGTTGTTTATAAACAAACTAACTTTTAGTTAATCAGGCAGGCATATGAAGACAATGACATGTTTGTTCTTGATCTTTGGATTTGACCATGAGTCAGACTCAGTTAATTAAGCTAAAAGAATAATATCCTCAAAGACATCTAATATATGAATAGGTATTGATTAAAAAAAAATCTATTGGGAAATGTGACGAGTAGCTACTTTATACATTTTTGTTTCTCTTTGTAATGTTTGGAATGCTTTACACAGCTAGATAAAACAAAATCAGTATACTTTAAGTTTATGTAAGCAATTTTCATAATGTGTAACATGCTCTTTGAGTTCATTCCATTTATTCTTCTTTTCATCTATGGTTTATAGAGTAGTCATACAATATATATGCATTATAGGTCATGATAATAATGGGCAATATGATATTGCATATATGGAGACATATTCAAGGCTGTCTTGCCTATTTCAGGTGCCTGGTGTTACGCCAGTCGCTAATACTTAAAGCGGTCTTACTGGACTGCAGCACAGACTAGCTCTGCCTGTTTTTTTGAATTTCAGCAGACCTCAACATACTTTCTGCTGACACAGAATTTATACTACTAACAGTATCAGTTAAACAATTACTAGAAATAAAAATTTATTTCTGTTAACTAGCATGCTTTGGAAAAATAAATAAAGTTGGATTTAGGTTGACCTAATGGTGTAATAACAGCAATCTGTCCTTTATTGTCAGTAGAAAAAAGCTGCAAACAGTGTGATTCAGCAGACTTAAGAGTGCAACTTTAAAGTTAATGGAGTTGCTTTTGAAGAACTGAGTAGATTTAATTCCATAGGGGTCTAACCTCTGAAGATATTGTTTGGTTTGGTCAATACCATCTATATTGTTAAAGAGAAAATGTTTACCAAATTTGTCACTAACTTCTACAGATGCACATTGGGAGAATACTTACAACATGCCTCACTGTCTGGTATGGCAGCTAACCTGTAGCAGATCACAAGACTATGAAGCAGGCAGTTAAAATGGCCCATTTCATCAGTTGGATCAGAGTCCCATACCACTAGGACTTTCATCACACGAGAATCCTGAAGACACCATGACAAAAAAAAAAAAACAGGCCACACTTTAGTTTAGGTACTGCAAAAATGCATCTATTACTCATTTACTCTTATGCAACAAGATCTTAACAAAAGCTTCTATTGATGTAACTAACACTTACAAAGACTCAGTAAAATGGTTATTCATCTCCAAGCAATATAAATTACTAAAATAACCACTTTGTGATGGCCAGCGGTGGCTTAAGTAAGACATTTTTGTCATGATATTGCATACTTCAGTAAGATCTATGCATCTTTCATCTTCACAAGTAATTTTACCAGTGCATCAGAGGCTCTTAGTATGCCTCACAACACCAGGTGTATAACATGTTCGCTGATCCTTTATATGTGTAATTAACCCCAGAAAAAAAGCCTTTGTTAAGGTCTTGTTGCATAAATGCAAATGAATAACATGCACATTTGCAGTACCTAAACTAAAGTTTTACCAGAAACTGCTTGTCTTCTCTCCTTGCTTAGAGCACATAATACTACAGCCAGTGGCGTAGCTATCTTGCTGAAGGCCCCTGTGCAGCATCCTGAGGTGGGCCCTTCTTATCTAGCAAAACTCTTAGTAATTTATTCGCAAATAGATCCTAGGGGCCGGCTGGGCAGTGGCGTCAACGACCAAGTCACTATCACACACTGGTGACAAACAAACCAGCTCTCTAAATGAAACTTGTAATAACTTTTTAAATCGCTTTATTACAGCCGTTGTAAGTTAGCAAAAAATAAAATAAATTGTGGGAATGGAATGTAGGAGGTGTGGGTAGTAGTAGTAGTATATACATCTATGTAAAATGTGTACCCGCTTACTTTTCCAAGACAATTTTGTGAAAGAAGATGGTTAAAATATAACACAGTGGTTCTCAAACTGTGGGGCAGGCCCCCCTTGGGGGGTGTGAAGTAACAAAAAGGGGGGTGTGAAGATGTGAAAAAAAGAAAACAAGAATCGAAAATATGAAAAATATATCTATTGAAACCAAAACAAATGAACTTAAACTACATTCTGATACTAGAAAATTAAATATAAAGTTATATAAATGTCGATAAAAGTTAAGTAGGTATAATAAAATATGTGTCTATGATATATCATTAAATAAAAAGTGGGCTCCTTTCAAAAAAACGTTAGGGGGGCGCGATTAAAACTGTTATGAAAACTCGGGTCACAAATACTTAAAGGTTGAGAAACGCTGATATAATGTAAGCTACAAAGTAGAAACTCTTCTGTGCTATACTGTATATAAAATGAAGCAATTTCAATTTGTGACGAACTAAAACAACAACACCGGCTGCCATAATCAACCTGTTTTACACAGGTTCTGAGAAAATGGATATCATAAAGTGGTCACACTCTGAAATCCTCACGGTAGTGACACTAATGCATAGTAAGCCATACTAATGTACCCAATAAAAAGATTACAGATTTGTTAAACTGTTGAAGCTTACAAAAATGGAAATGACTGACAAGTTATATTACTTCCAATATCATTATTACCTTAAAATACTCGCTTGCATGCCTTCTGTTGCGCAAAAGTCTCAGCAATGTTTGACACATCAAGTTGTCTGGCACGCTCGTTTTCAACTAAGAGTATAGCCAAGTCATTAAGTCTGTCTTGCGATGTGGTGCTTCTGAGGTAATTTTTTATGGGTTTTAACTTGGAGAACGATCGTTCACACACAGCAACAGTCACTGGTATAGTCAGCAGTAACTTGTAAGCCATGCAAACATCACTGGAAGTAGACAACGGTGCACAGTGATCTATCAGCAACAATTGACTTGGTTGACAGGATGGATTGAAAACACGCACAAAATGACAAGAATTGAGTGCAAAATGGCAGTGAAATGTCAGTGCTTTAGCGTCCAACGAGAAGATTGGCAGCAGCATACAATTTGTCGTCAGCCATCGAGGTCTGAGTTGATGGTAACAAGACATTGAACGTTGAAGCCATTGCATCGAGACTTTGAAACCGATGTTTTAGATAAATCATTTAAAAAATTTTTTAAAAATCTATATGACCCCGAGTGGGCCTCCCAAGCTCATAGGCCCTTGTGCGTTGCACAATCTGCACAATCCATTGCTATGCCAGTGACTACAGCATACACAAGCCTGCTGACTTACAAACAGTTACATAAAGTCACTTCCATGACATGTGACCAAAACACCACTATTTAAGCACCTGCACTACCAGTCAGTGTGCACTACCAATTAAATTACATCAGCAGTGGCTGTCATAAGTGGCTTGCATGTGTGCATGCGCTGCAAAATAATTTTAATGCATGGGGTTTTTCTGTTAAAACCACACAAATGAGTGATATGTTGCATTAAGGAAGTTGAAAAAAAAAGCCGTCATTCATTTTAATGTAAGTGATAAGACGTATAACTCAAA
This sequence comes from Erpetoichthys calabaricus, assembly GCF_900747795.2. Taxonomy (NCBI): domain Eukaryota; kingdom Metazoa; phylum Chordata; class Cladistia; order Polypteriformes; family Polypteridae; genus Erpetoichthys; species Erpetoichthys calabaricus. Next base: position 117,163,431 of record NC_041397.2, on the reverse strand, counting down.
AAGATATGATATTCTACAGGTGTACTATACTTGTATCAATAATACTTTTATGTTATCTTAGTTTCCTTTAAAGATTTGGAACTATTTGCCCTCCGTGTTTGTAATAGTGCAAAAATTCTGCCAGTAGTGTGCTGTTGTGATTTTGTTTTTGTTTACGTTGACCTTTCTCTGGTTTCTTATTATTGTTGTGCTTTTGTACTTTGAGAACTTCCTTTAGCCTCTTCTAATTTGTTATTATAATTTTTAATTCTATTTACTGTAATTTTTGCAAATACTGCCTTGTTACCTTCTGCATGTTGTAACTACAGTGAGGTGTCTGAATTGAGCATGGTAAAGATTTTGAAATGGTCAACATAATGTAGCCGCGTGCATGTTACTACATGCTGAAAATCAAGGCAGACAGAACGAGAAAAGGCAAACATGGAGGAAATGCTTTAAATGAAAACTAGCGACTCACTAAGATTTTATATGGTTTTTACCCATGTGGAGTGGGGGTTTTATTTCAACCACATTTATTTCTTTCAACCACTCAAAAAAGCACTGAATTTCTGCTTCTAATGTACATTTTCTTAAAGGTTGTTAATCCAAACAGAAAATGTCAGAGTGGAGACTGCTGAGGGATTTTCACAATGTCCCACCACCTGCTAAAAAATTCGAGACAGAAAAAGGCCTCCCTGGGATTTTAGAGTAGTGGTTGAATAGCATTATTTGTTTAGAGGCTAATGCTGAGTACATATTTTGCTGTGCAAAACCATACCTTGACAAGAAACAGACGTCTTCTATGTAGCAGCTAAAAATTATAGTCATCCACTTTTTTAGTAGACATGAAGTTAACAAAGAGCATGAAAGAGTTGCTGAAGCTATGAAAAGGCAAAAAGTTAACAGAGAATCAAGGATCCCCGCTGATCAATGGAAATATAAACTAAATGACAAATGAATCAAAGCTTTTAAAAGTTTGTCGGCATCTATGAACCTGAACATGCAGTTCCCATTCATGATTTTGCATAAGATGTTCCATAGTTTTGATGCTAATGGTAGGACTTCCTATTGCACTAGTGTAGGTGGCACACAAATTATGCATTGCTGAGAAAATGTAATCTGCAGGGTTCTGGGAAATTTTTTTCAGTTGTTTATCACTATTTACAAACACAATATTCTGATGTTTTGATGTAATTATTTTAGGTTCTTCTGCTCATTCTGCTCAGGATATACACACACACACAAATCCATCGACTATAACTATAGTTGATGAGTTTCACGCTATATTCAATACTAATGGATTGGTCAAAGAATGGAAGGTGAAGCTGTGTTTGTCCGCTCAGATGGTTAAACTGTTAATGTTGGCATGTTCAACAGGGTTGTCAGTAAGTTACGATGATAGGATCCCATCAGAGACTCCCCTTTTCGCATTCTTTGCACTGCGCACACATGTGAGAACTGCTTCCAATTAGATGATTGCTCTGTAAAAGAGCTTTTCTGCATTAATACATATTCATTTTTGTAAAATGATCACTGAATCATTCATCCCTAAGCCTATTTGGTTTTTACTTCTTCTGCCTGGTACATGCTTCATATTTATATCTGATATGCATTATATAGCTTTACATTTGTTCCTTTTACTTATTTATCATTACAAATTGGTATTGTTTATTGCTTTAGTTACAAATTTATGTTTATTACACTATTAGCCATCCCCTGCAGCTTCACCCGCGTAAAAGTGAAACAGGACAGCGAGGAGGGCCCTGCCCCCGCTCCCTACTCCTGATGTCACACTTCCCCCTTGAGGCAGCCCGCAGCCTCTGTCTTGGATTAGCGTGAATATATCACTCCTGCAAGTGAACTATGATTCTTAGCGGAATGTTCAAGCAAATTGTACAAAAAAGCCCCATTTAAATCCATTAAGTAGTTCTCTTGTTTGCTAGATAAGGGGATGTAGGATATGCCCCGAGGCTGGTGTCTAAGTAAGGAGGGCACCACCACCCTCCCCTCGGCCTTCTGTGTCTCTCTCTGATTCGCGCAAAGAAATTGATACCACAAGTGAACTATAAAACTTAGCATGATGAGAGAGGAGAGGTCGCAAAATCAACCAGAATGTTCAAGCAAATTACCGTATAGAAAAAAAAAACAATCTGAATTCGTTAAGTAGTTCTCTTGTGAAAAACAGAGAGACATTGGATTTTATATATATAGAAATGTTATTGTATTATGCTCTGCATTCTTGATGTTTCTGCTTTGGCAGGACAGTAAAGTTTAATGTCAGTAAATTGTACTGGACTGATGATCATCGAATGCCGCTTCAGAATCTAGGGTTTGAAGTCTTTGCTTGGAAACTGTCTGTATATAGTGTGCACTTCTTTTCAGTGTCTGTGTTGTTTCTGGGTATTCCAAAATTATGTCTAATATGTTAATTGTCAACTTAATATTACCCTATATGAGTTACTGTTCTGCATAATAAACTATTCAGGATTTGTTCCTGCCTTGTACCCAATGCAGCTGGGAGAGGCTCTGACTCCCTTAACACTGAAGTAGAATTAGTAGGTTTGATAAGAAGTATTATTCTTGTTCAGAGTGATTGAATTCCTTTTTTTTTAATATGTGAGGTGTCTTTTTAAAGATTTTTTTACCCTCATGTTATCTCTGCAGATTTTCATGTTCTTACCTAGGGATTGCTGAGTGCATGGTATACGTTCAGCTTTAGTAACACTAGTCAGGTATTCATAATGTCATCAACCAGTACATTGGAGATGGAGGAGCAGTAGTAATAATATTGACGCTTACCTTCATCAACACATTAGTGCTTGTGTGTTAACCTTCCTGTTTTCCTCTCAAGTTGGTTTAATCCAGCTTCTCACAACCTAACATAACTTTTTAGTCAAAGAGTATGTCAGGTTGATTGAGTCTTTGCCTCAGAGGATGACAAACTGTACAACAAGGAGTGACGGGGCGTGGAATTCCTACAAATCTTTTCAGTTTCAAGCCGTCTATCATGTCATCAAAGTATCACAAGCTCACTTCATTCTGCTAGCCAGTCAGCATGAACTTCCATAGTTAGCCTAGTAACTGAACAAATGCTAACCAGGAATGTGGAGTTTAGCTGCAATCTTTGCCCATCTATTTTTTTTTTTGAACAAACATTGTTAATAATTGTGGAGCCCATTTTGTCTGTTGAAAATGTTTCTGTGCTTTGAAAAATGTTTTTACTTGTTGAGAATTTTATATTTTGAGAGTTTTGTTTTGATGATTAACTTTCATAAACTTTTATTTTTTTTCCCCTCTGCATTGCACTACCACACAGAAAGTTGCTACAGGTTAGCATGGCTGCTACTGGATCTTGCCTGGTTGCTAGTGACATGAGCAGATACATTGCAGTTGCAGCACACACTGCTTTGTCTGCGATATGGATTCATCCAGTTAACTAATGCTCAAAGAATGGTTAGCAGTGATATTCTAGCTTTACCCCCATTTTAGCATTGATTCAAATAATGGATCAGTGCTTTGGCTTATGTTCTCCAAATAGTTTGTTTAATCACATCTGCCAGCTACTCAGTTAGACTGAGACCTGGTGACTGCAGAAGACTTTGCTTTAACATTAAGGCACTGTCATGTTCATTCCAGGATTGTAGCATGAATTATCCTTTTTTGGAAAGCACATTTTCAGATTGGTAAGATTAGTGCACTTTCAGAGGCATCATATTAAACATTGTATGTTCTACTTACATCAAGGGTCTCACTGCATACCATGAAAACATACACTACAAGATACCTGATACCTCTCAGGTGCTTGTTAGCCTATTTTTGCCAATTTTCAGGTCCTGTCAGGCCAATGTGGGTTGAAATTCATTTGATTTTTCTGTAAATGTTGCTCCATTTTCTTAGTGACAAGCTTCATGTGTGAGAGGCCAAACAGCGCTGCTGTAATTTATGTCAGCATACCTGCAGCTACTGTTATACCATGTTCAGTGCCACAGAAATGTTTAGCCTTACCCATTTTCTCTCTTTAAACTGCTCATAAATTTTCTTTGGTATGTCATAAAAGCTAAAACTTACTTTGTCTATAAAGAGGAAGGTTATGTAAGAATTGTCTACCCAATAAAGTGGCTTCTAGCTGCAAATCTAATGGATAGTAGGGGCCATGTTATTAAGAAAAGAATGCCCAACAGAGAGTTACAAAGAAAAAACTCATATCCACATATTTATTTGTTTACTGTGGAGCAAAGATTTTATTTTACAATTCAGATTTGTTTGCTGATTTGAAATCTGATTCTGTTATATTCTGAAGTAGCTACAATTTTAAAGAAGTTCTTTACTTTTCAATTGTCTTTTCAGTGGCATAGTAAATATGATATGTAGTACAACAGCACCATCTACAGATTTTAATATACTGAAAACACATGCATATATATATATATATATATATATATATATATATATATATATATACAGTACATATACAGTACATACTGTATATATTCCCACAGTAAAGAAAGAGAATGGTTAGAGACAATGTTGCAACAGCGAGTCAATAAAATGTACCTTTTTTCCTTTTGCAAAAGCATGCTGAAATAGCCCTTCATTAACTACACACACACACACATACACACATATAGTGGAATTAAACAGAATTCAGACCCCTTCATGTTATGCACACTTTATTGTGTTGTTGGTTTAATGTTAAATGGATAAATGGAATGAAAATATGCTTATGGCAAAAACAGGAAAATTTGTACACCAAAAAACATGTGATTTATACAACCAGGTGCATGCACATTTCTTTGCAGTTTAACTTTATAAATCGCAAACATCTTATAAATGTGCGTATGTGAACGTTACTCTAATTACGCTCAGTTGCCACCCTGATACATCCATACGTGGACTGTGCTAATCAACCTCATGCATATGCAGTCATAATGCTGCAGAACTTCATGCATTGACTGGGATAGCACCTCTGTTCTGACACATTGTGCTGCGCTCTGCAACTGAGTGCACCAAGAGCCAGTGTGGCATTAAAGCTTCAGGCACATGTAATGAATGTCATGACTGCTGTTACAGTGAATAGTATAGGCTATATGAAAAACTGAAGATTCAGCCATTTACCTTACCAACAAGCCAGCCATAAGAACAGCATTATCAGCAAGTTACCTACTAAAGCTTATTTGCCTCGGAATATGCCCCATAAGTCATTGTTTGACCCAGGCCACCAAGCCGTGACGTTTACCTGTCTAATCTTGGCATCACAGATGACTTGTGCAATAATGGAATCCAACTGCTTACGGTTAACAAAAGCAGCTTCAATCTTGCCTGGTATCCTTATTGCAATTTGAGTGTAGTAAAGAGCTCCGATTATGCTAGGAAAACCGGAGATTGACGCAAATAGCCTTTTATCCCTGCAAAAACCTGTTAAGTTTTATGTACACAGCGCATTATATGAAAACTGGACATATTGTAGCTCCTCACTAGTCGATTAAGCAGGTAGGCTATATAATCTGACAAAAACACAAAAAAGTTAATCAGTGCAAATACGCAGAATTTGCCCTCTTAAAAGGGAACTAAAATAGTCTGTACATTCTAATTATCGGCTTTTGAAGTTTAATCTGTTTGTTGGATCAACACACATGCTAATAACAGATCAGTGAATTATGATGTGCGTAAGTAGTTATTTGGCTGGTTTGGCTGCATTTCCCTACTTTATCGAGGGTGCCATCATTTCCCAGTTTCTACAGAATGTTGTATTCTAATGAGTCAGAGTTGTCATAAATATACACATGTTCTTCTATCTAGTTTTCTTTTATAAATCCCAGTGTTTGCATGGAAAGCTGCATACTGACATTTCCAGCCTATTTTTGTGTATATGAAAGTTTTACAAATCTGAACCCTGGATTTGAACACTTTATCCAATTTTAACATGGCAGATCCTATCAAGCTTTGTTACACTGGATGGGAAGCAACTATAAACTTCCATGTTCAAGCCTCTCCACAGATGTTCTATTTTGTTTAAGACTGGGTTTTGGCTGGGCCAATCAAGGACAATCAGAGACTTATCTCAAATCTGCTTCAATGCTGTATGTTTTGTATTATTCTTGTGCTGAAAGGTGAACAGTTGCTCCAGTCTAAGGTCACTTGCACTGTGGTTCAAGTTTTCTTCAAGGACCTCTGTATTTGGCTACAATCATCTTCTCTCAGTTCTGTCCCACTTCCCTGTCACTACCACTGAGATGCACCCCCTCAGCATGATGCTACCACCACCATGCTTCACCATATTAATGGTATTAGGCAGGTTTGGAGCAGTGCCTGAACTTCACCTGAAATTATACTTGCAATTCTACGCAAAGAGTTCAATTTTTGTCTCAGACAAAAATCAGCAAAGAGAATTTTTTCCTCCTCTCAAAGACATTTAAATGCTGTTCGGCAAACTACAAGTGGACTGCCATATGCTTTTTACTCAAGAGTGGCTTCTATCTGATTGAGTGCATTTACATGCACAAACAAAACTGGAATAAGGTGAGTAATCTGGTGAAGGCAGAAACCTGGTTTCTTAAGAATGTCAATATCATGTACAAGTCCATTTATGGAGTCCTCCCTTGCTGAAACACTCCAACATCATTAAACTCCGTCAAAGAAGAATTAACCAGATGATTCATCTTTTCACACTTTTGTGAGTGCAAGTAAACACACTCATTGACGGATTGCTTCTGAGATGGATATCTTTCCGATAGGTTCTCCCTTCTCAGCAGAGGACTTCTTAAGCTCTGTTAGAAGGACCATTGGGTTCTTGATCACCTCACTGACCAAGACACTTCTTGCCCAGTTACTCAATTTGGCTGCACACTTATTCCATTTCACAATTATTGACGCCACTGTGCTCTGGGGAATAGTCATATCTCTTGAAATGATTTTATATGCTTGTCCTGATCTATGTCTCACCATAACTTTATCTCATGGGTCTACAGAGAGTTCCTTTGACTTTCATGGCTTGGTTTTTGTCCTAGCATGCAGTGAGAATTGTGGCACCTTATATGCACAGGTATGTGCCTTCTTAAGCTACCACAGTTGGACTCCTGTTAAGTTCTAGACACATCTTAAGGGTAATTAAAGAAAACAGGATGCATATGACCACAATCTGGAGTACCACAGCACGAAATATGAGTGAGAGAGGTCAAATTTTGATTATAAATATATTTGTAAACATTTATGAAAACATATTGCAATGACGTTGGACAAGTTCCAGGAATGAGAAACTAAACATATGAGCTGGTATGACATCCTCAGTGGCACAGGCACCTATACAAATGACAAGTCTGCAAAGCTGCATGCTTTTTCTATCTTTGTGTGGTTTAAACCTAGCAGTCCGTTTAAGGATAATAAGCTACTAAAAGAGCATAAAATGAGCATGAATGCATTGGGTTAGCACTGGCAAGCACTGCTCAGCATTATAAAATGTTCACTTTGTTATTATTGGTTATTGAATGTAGATTCATTATCCGTTTAAAATTAAATTAAAACACAATAAAATTTGCTGAAAGTGAAGGGGTCTGAATACTTTCTAAATCCACTGTATACATACACACATATACAGTGCTAGCCAAAAAAAGGAGCAGTATAGATAGCAAATATGACCAAAAGGTAGAGCTCAATTGGCATCATTTGCTCATGTTAAATTACTGTAGGTCAGTTGCTATTATTGGGAAAAAGTTTTGGAATGTATGTCCCGACTATATTGACTTTTTATACATTATGGAAAGTTATAATGTTTCACACTTTCTCTGAACACTTGTGTTTTGTTATCACAGTGGAAAAATGCTTATTTTTTAGAACACTCTCTACAAGGAAATATAATATGGAGCTGGCAATCTAAAGAAATGAATATCTATAATTATTTAATGATGCACCGGTTCATTGGCAACACATTGGAATTTCATGGTTTTTGCTCAAAATATGTGATCAGCATATAATTTACAGATTGCTAGCTACACTCACAGTGCACTTTTAGGTTTCTACATTTGCCATTAAAGCAAATTAAGCAGTGGTTGCAGTGCTACTTTCTTAGACCAATTTAAAGTTCTAGTGCTAGTGTGTCTGCAATCAGGCTATTTATGGAGATGGAGAACTTCTGGCTGCTTTGTCTTTTACATCTTATTACTAAATAAGGAGCCATTAACACACTGAATGCAGCTGTTTAAGATTGAAATAAGCAATTAAGGGCGGGGAGACTTAACAAGCGAGACCACTAAAATGAAGCATCAAACTATCACTTAAGCAATAAGTGTTTCATCAGCAATAATTGATTGCTCATTAAGAAACTGGGTTGGAACAAAAACCTGCAACCACTGCGGCTCTCCAGGACTGACGTTGCCTACCCCTGATTTAGGCTCCTGAAATAAACTGACTAATATACCTCTATATACAGTGCATTCGGAAAGTATTCACAGCGCATCACTTTTTCCACATTTTGTTATGTTACAGCCTTATTCCAAAATGGATTAAATTCATTTTTTTCCTCAGAATTCTACACACAACACCCCGTAATGACAACATGAAAAAAGTTTACTTGAGGTTTTTGCAAATTTATTAAAAATAAAAACATTGAGAAAGCACATGTACATAAGTATTCACAGCCTTTGCCGTGAAGCTCAAAATTGAGCTCAGGTGCATCCTGTTTCCCCTGATCATCCTTGAGATGTTTCTGCAGCTTAATTGGAGTCCACCTGTGGTAAATTCAGTTGATTGGACATGATTTGGAAAGGCACACACCTGTCTATATAAGGTCCCACAGTTGACAGCTCATGTCAGAGCACAAACCAAGCATGAAGTCAAAGGAATTGTCTGTAGACCTCCGAGACAGGATTGTCTCGGGGCACATATCTGGGGAAGGTTACAGAAACATTTCTGCTGCTTTCAAGGTCCCAATGAGCACAGTGGCCTCCATCATCCGTAAGTGGAAGAAGTTCGAAACCACCAGGACTCTTCCTAGAGCTGGCCGGCCATCTAAACTGAGCGATCAGGGGAGAAGGGCCTTAGTCAGGGAGGTGACCAAGAACCTGATGGTCACTATGTCAGAGCTCCAGAGGTACTCTGTGGAGAGAGGAGAACCTTCCAGAAGGACAACCATCTCTGCAGCAATCCACCAATCAGGTCTGTATGGTAGAGTGGCCAGACGGAAGCCACTCCTTAGTAAAAGGCACATGGCAGCCTGCCTGGAGTTTGCCAAAAGGCACCTGAAGGACTCTCAGACCATGAGAAAGAAAATCCTCTGGTCTGATGAGACAAACATTGAACTCTTTGGTGTGAATGCCAGGCGTCATGTTTGGAGGAAACATGGCACCATCCCTACAGTGAAGCATGGTGGTGGCAGCATCATGCTGTGGGGATGTTTTTCAGCGGCAGGAACTGGGAGACTAGTCAGGATAAAGGGAAAGATGACTGCAGCAATGTGCAGAGACTTCCTGGATGAAAACCTGCTCCAGAACACTCTTGACCTCAGACTGGGGCGATGGTTCATCTTTCAATAGGACAACGACCCTAAGCACACAGCCAAGTTATCAAAGGAGTGGCTTCAGGATAACTCTGTGAATGTTCTTGAGTGGCCCAGCCAGAGCCCAGACTTGAATCTGATTGAACATCTCTGGAGAGATCTTAAAATGGCTGTGCACTGACGCTTCCCATCCAACCTGATGGAGCTTGAGAGGTGCTGCAAAGAGGAATGGGCGAAACTGGCCAAGGAGAGGTGTGCCAAGCTTGTGGAATCTTATTCAACAAGACTTGAGGCTGTAATTGCTGCCAAAGGTGCATCGACAAAGTATTGAGCAAAGGCTGTGAATACTTGTGATTTCTCAGTTTTTTTATTTTTAATAAATTTGCAAAAACCTCAAGTAAACTTTTTTCACGTTGTCATTATGGGATGTTGTGTGCAGAATTCTGAGGATAAAAATGAATTTAATCCATTTTGGAATAAGGCTGTTACATAACAAAATGTGGAAAAAGTGATGCGCTGTGAATACTTTCTGGATGCACTGTATATAGAATCCAAATTCTGTCCGTCTGTCCGCTTTTCACAAGATAACTACTTAATGGATTTAGATCAGGTTTTTTTTTCTAGAATTTGCTTGAACATTCTGGTTGATTTTGCAAACTCTTTCATTATGCTAAGTATCATAGTTCGCTTGCAGTACCGATTTATTTGCGCAAATCTGAGAGAGACACTTTGGGCTGATGGGAGGGGTGTGGGGCCCTCATCACTCATGCGCCAGCCTCGGGGTGTACCTTACATCCACTTAGCTAGCGAACGAGAGAACTACTTAACGGATTTAGATTGGGGTTTCTTCTAGAATTTGCTTGAACATTCCGGTTGATTTTGTGACTTCTCTCATTGCGCTAAGAATCATAGTTTGCTTGCAGGAGTGATATATTTGCGCTAATCCGGGACAGAGGCTGCGGGCCAAGGAGAGGGGGAAGTGTGATGTCAGGAGTGGGGAGTCAGTCTACCTCTGCGATTTGGAGCGTAACTTGCCTCTGGTTAGCTAGTTATACCTTTTTGTTTATTGATTATTAAAGTTTGTCCTGTTTCACTACTACGTGGGCAGAGCCGTGGGGTATGGCTAGTATTTAATATATGCAAAATTCGTATGAAAGTGAATTATAATGATTTGCATTAAACATTCCATCATTCCTGTTTGCCTTATCCTCAAAAAGGTATGCAGATAAGGCAATCTCGTCAACCAATGAGCAATGTTACATTTTACTTTGAAGTAAATCAACCTTTGGCAATGCAATTAAAGCCTGTAGCTCCACGCTGTGTTAATTATAATATTACACCAATATTTCATATATATTAATATTACACCAGTTCAGGGATTATTATTATTATTGTTGGTGGTGTTGCTATTGTTTCATTTTTTATGCTGTAGCCTCTAAGTTTTTTGCTTCCCCCACCTCCACCATGTTTATGACAAGTTAAAGTTCCTGCTCTGAACTCTTGTCTTGCCTGCTCCTATCTTGTTTTTGTGTACTGATTCTGTTGTAACATTTACAAATATTTTCAACAAATTTTTTTATGCCACCCATTTTTTTCTTTTGGAGAAATTTACAGTAGGTTCAACTCAAGGAAAAACCTGTTTCCGTAGTATCAAGTAAATGGTGAACTCCTTTCTACATGTACGCTAGCATGTTAAAAGCCGTATTAAGCTACATAGCATGACTTTTATAGAAACCACAATAAAGGCAACAAATGGAAATAAATCGAACCTAATATAAAAAAATCCTAATAAGACATGCATAAGAGCCAATAACCCTAAGTTTAGTGCTTATGTAAGTTTTTGTGGATGGGAAAACCCACTTTACATGGTAAAACATGCCAACTTCACACAAAAAATGGCTGTGCTTATGTATCAAATGCACCAGCGCTAATCAGCATTCTTTCCACTTTCCATTATGTCCACTGTGTAGACCAGTGCTCCGCAACCTTTTCTCACCTACAACACACCAAAGTTCTTCCTAGAATTCCCACGTCAAAAGCTAAAATATATAGCGGTATGGGGCGGTCCGCTCCGAGCGCCAGCTATTTAGGGGCGTCCAAACTACGGTAGTTTCCTTTTTTTTTTTGTTCCTTGAGGAGGCGCAAAAAAAAAAATTTCAGCTTTGGGGCGTCAAATTTTTCACCACCCCGGGCAACATGATCTCCAGCTACGCCACTAATATATAGATATTAATTTAATACACAAATTTTACAATAAATTTTCATTTTTTATTACAAGTATACATTTATTATAAGTATACATACATAAAAACTATACTATATTTACTTTTATGCAATCTAAATAATTATTATAACATAATGACTGATTAATGTGATACCTGCGCTTGTTTCAATGAACACAAAAGTTTTATATTCGGCTCAATATTTGACAGCGCAACCCGAAGTTCTTGGTCAAGATCTTTTAAGCATGACCGCTTATCATTTTTAATTAACACAAGAGTTGTCTTTTTTGGCGTAACTGGGATGGTTTGAATTTAGATGGCGATTTAGTTTACTGGGTGCCATTGCCTCATTTGATAGCTGATCGCCGCAAATGATGCATTGTGGCTTTGGAGCCGTTTCGTCACCACACCACGAGAATCCATATCGAATGTAGTCATCGTTGTACTTCCTTTTCACAATCTTCTTTGTTTTTTTGGTTTTTTTTTTGCAACACTTGTGCTGGGTTCTTCATCATCTGTACGTGAAGACGAGTCTTTTCCACGTAAAATTGTATCCATATTTAAAGGGGTATAAAACTAAATATGAATCACACGAAGAACGTTAACCATACACAATTCAGCAACACAACTAATAGTAATGAATGATAACTACTGTCCTAAGACGACTGAATGCGACGTTGCACGACTAATACGTCGGCTTGAATTGAATCTAGGTGAGGGCACGGAGCGCTCTACCTAGCAAAGCATACTACGCAGTTGTCTGGCGACTACGTAGGGCCTACGTCATAGGCGACAGGGCCAGGCGATGGGATTTATTATTTCAGAGAAATGACACATAAAATTATGAAACCTTTAAAAGGCTATTTACGCGACTATTTCATTGCACGTATTCTCGTTATTGTGTTTCTAAGGAGGACCGTTGAAATATTATTTAGTTAGAAAATTGTCTTATTTGACCGCGTCACACCTGTATCGACTCAAGGCACACCAGTGTGCCGTGGCACACCGGTTGCGGAGCACTGGTGTAGACGATTGCATGATATCGAACAAAAGTTAATGATTTGATCAGCCTCTGAAACACCTGAGTTCACTGAGTTATATTAGTTAGTCATTACTAGTATTGAACAATAAAGTTCTTAAAAAAGAATAAAGAATGTCAAAATATGTCCTAAACAAGCACTTGTGATATAATTTAGTTACTTATATGTACCATTTTATATTAATGTTACTGTCAAGTAGAATTAATCAGTGCCTTTCTTTTTCATTAACAGCAAGTTTTCCTCTTACTACTGTATAGTATGCATTATGAAAGAATAAAACATTACAGTAGCATTTTGATGCATAAAATATTTATGCAAAGGATGAAGTTTGGTTGTATTCATGCAATATTTATCTGTGATTATGATACAATTTTATGAATTTATATTGTAATGTGACCTTGAAAGGCACAATTAAATATAAAATATTATTATGAGTGTTTGCATTTTCTACAAAATAAATTTACTTTGGACTTTCTCTGTGAATATGCAAGCCTGAAAAGGACAAACAACTTTCAACCACTACAGAATAGGAACAGTTTGAAACCAATAAAAGTCTACAAGAGTGCTCAAATTACAGTTAATTCCTTAATGTAAGAAAATGTTGTTGCTGAGAGTTTGAATAGAGGTCGTCACAGATAGCACATCCATTTAACCTTTCTCTGCTCCACCTCGTAGATTTTCACTGGCTGTGTGACATTTAAACCTTTCACACAAGAGTGCCAAAACAACGATATATGCCACGTTTAACATAAGTCCCTTCTGAGTCTGAGCTCTGTGTTCATTAGCTGTGGGTCCATAAACAATACCAGCTTCGGGTGGCCTTTAAGTTTTTCTATAGGTCTTTGGGATGTTTGCTTCCTAAGTCGGTGTAAATTTTTTGCCATTTGTCTTCTGGCTGGTGTCCCCTGACTGTGTAAAAAGAGATGGCATTAGTGATAGTGCCCTGTCTCAACTCAACTCAACTCAAGTTTCTTAACTGGCTGGAACACTGAAGATGTCCCCTGAGCACACATTCATGTCAAATTATATAAAACTTATAAATATGTTTGCCATGTTAAAAACTAACCTCCTGGTTCTATGTGGGTAAAGCACTAACCTCTTGTCCAAGATACATAAAATAGTTTGCCATCTTGATCCTACCTCATTTAGATTTTTTTCTTTTTCCTATGGAGAAAATAGCATCTTATAAGTGTTTAAAAGTGAACTGAGGAAAACTGTCATCCATTTGACTACAAGATTTCCTTAAACTGGAGAAATCTATAAATAGTCCTCAGTTGTGTTGTAAATGTGGACACTCCCAAATTGGATTATCTTTTCCTGGATTGCCTTTGTCACTGACCTTGTTCTTAAGAAAGAAATCTTTTAAACTCTGTAATGAGATCAAAGCAAGCAAACTAAAAATAGCATGTGCATGTTTTTTGCCATTTTTCTTCTTGTCTGTGGGGTGTATTCGCAATCCATTCATCAGAGTAGGTTTGATCAGTGGTAAAAGTTAGAGGAATAATGGAGAAGTAATTCAACTGGCTGTTTGGTTATACTTTTTTTTGAATGGGAAGCAATAAAATGAGAACACTTTCCTACAAAAAGGTGATATGTTCTTAATACTCATAGTATACTACATATAGAAAAGAAATTGATCTCTGTGAAATTAATAAAAATAGTTTTGTTTTCTCTTTTTAAACTCTGAAATAACATTATGAAAACAAGTCAATTAAGTACGTTTAAATCAATTGATAGTAAAGTCTTATTTTTAAGATACACCTTTGTCATTTTTAATATTTGGTAATGTATACAAATGATCTATTATATATTAATTATAAGTACAATAGTATATAGAAATAATGGACATGCCTTACTTTTGAAAGACTTGTTTGCTTTTTTAAAATATTTTAGGCTGTAAGTAGACAGAAGGCTCTTGAGCAAAGCATTCAGTCTGCACAAGAGAATGACAAAGCCTTACGCCTAATCCAGGAATCACTTTCTACTATTGATCGTCACCTATCATCCTACATTGCCGATCACATTGATGCTTCTCAGATACCACAGGAAGCACAGGTAGGTTTTCAGTTTGATTTAAGAAAAGTTTTACTAGGTGTTTACTGATAATTTATGAAAAGACTGTTTAAATATGAAGTAACAGTTTTTCTTTTTTTCTCAAAGTAACTTGGACAGCCTATAAATAAAAGGATGATATTCAAAATCCCAAAACATTTTCCAGAATTACTTGTGACTGCTGCAACACTTTAAGTGCAACATATTTATCTTAAAACTTTGTTTAATTACTTACAAAGTGTACAAAGCTATTGAAGCAAAGGTTTGTTAAAGCTACTTAAATAGTAAATGAGTTGACTAACACACTTTGTAATTGAAAACGTAATGCTGTGAAGAAAAAGTTCAGTTTATTATGAGCAGTAGTTAATCACTTTAGATTTAATTGACTAAAATTAGTTTACTTACAAAAGGAACATTAGCTTCAATGACTGGATTTTACAATTAAATGTAGACACTAGGTTATATTTAAGTTATGTTTTTGGTTAACACATTGCATTTAAATGCCCAGACGAGGAGTTGTTTTTTTTTATAATGTGAAAATACACAACCCTTGTTAAAATTTTTTTCATGTTTAAGTTAGTGTGTACTTGTTTTATCTTTTATTAAACACATTTAACATCCATTTTTTCTGTAAAATTCAATGTTTCGGCATAGTTTAAATGCATCTACTCCATGAAACATTATTTGGCTGCCTTTTTTTCCCCATTTGTAGTACTGTATAATAGAAATTCCTGTGTGTGATACTCCCTCTTGTGGTGGACCGTTCATAATACTAAAACAAGCTTAGGGCCATAACTGTTTTTCAAGCATGACTAAGTATGTATAGTAGGTTTCAGCTTTAATGGTTACCCTGAGTAAAAGCATGCCAACAATCCAGTTTTTAAGATTTGTAAAAGGTTAATAGCTGGTGGGCCGTGCAAGAGATTAAGCTTTTTAAATTTATGTACTATACAAATCTAACAGGCTTTATTTAATCATGACACCACCGTTTGAGCAAAGTACCGTGAACAGATTTCAAAACTAGTCTTGTCATTTTGCAAGTATTTAACAAAATGCTGAAAATCCCTGTAAAGGAAATTTAAAGTTTTGTTTTTCAAGTAACCTGAAAAACACAGTCAACAATTAACACATCATTATTCCTGAAAAGCTATAAATATTGTGTACTGAGATGATTGAAGTAATGAATCACAAAACTGTTGCGTTAAAAAGTAAAGATTTTAAGAAGTAAATAAATAAAATAAATATGGTTGTAAATATTATTCTTCATAGCATTTCCTTAAAAAAAAGAAATAAAACTTGCAGGAGAGTCAATAACTAGTTTTTTGGTATTCATTCAGTATATCTTTACCTCTAGCATCTTTACCTCAGGCATTATAAATGTATGAATTCATACATTATATATTATACATCTGAGTGCTCAAAAAAACAATGCAATTTTAATTAATATCTAAGAACTCAAACTTAGATTAAGTAAGGTTAGTTTAATTGTGTAGAAGGTGCTAAGACTAGATACTAAATTAATATGGCAAAAAATAATCTGCATATCATATAAGTTCATAAGCAATCTAAGTGCATAAGCAATCTAAGGTGTCTGAACCTGAGTTAGTTTTTTTCCTGTGTGGGTAAATATTGAAGCTTATTTCTAGCACTGTGTTGCTTTGATGGTATGCTTTCTGAAATAACAAAATACTTTTGAGAGATAGCAAAAGTAAAAAATGTTTTGAATAGTAGGATTGAGATTCTATAGGTTATTCTTATGATATGGATCAGATTTAGGCAATATGTGTTAGACATTGGCAATAACAAAACCATTTTATGAATTTGATATTAGTTTTGCTATTAAGTAGACACCTCGATTCTTTTTATAACTTGGTTTGGGTGTCTGTCTGCTACTTCAAAATTAATAATTTGTGCTTTATGTGTCTTTGGAATTTAGAAAGATGCCTACTACTGCCGTAACTTTTACTGCACAAATCACTCTGTATTTTGATTTTTGAAAATGTTCTTGCTTGTCAAGAATGTTAAGATCTTTGCTGTTTGGTTATATTAACCAGAAGACAATTAACCATGTGAGGGGCTAATAACAAGGAAAATCAGAACTAACTAATTAAACTGCATCCATTTTCGACTGTATGGGTGCATTGTAATAAATATTTGTTATAAATAAGATAATAAAAACATTGTAAGTTAAGGGATTCTAACCCTGCTCAGTCCATTTTATTGATTGTCCCAGACAAATAAATGTAGACTGAAATGAATCTCTTAACACAGTAGAGTAATAACAGCCACAAAGAGTAGAATATCTAGTTTATTGTTAAGTTCTACATACCAAAAGTATAGGTTTATAGCCACAGGAGATATCCACCCTTGATAAAGATCAGGTAGGATAAACGTGTTTGATAAAATAAATTAAAACATAAATGACTAGAAGACCTTGAGGTGATGGTCTTATGTTTCATAGAGTTTTTACAACTTGCAAAAAATACTTGTGAATGAAACACAGCCCCAAGCACCAGTGTGCCATAGCAGTAGCAATTGGGAGCTAGCAATGGGACATGCAGCATGCTTTTGTACTTAGCCTAATGTAAAGTTCAACAAGGATTAATTCAAACACAGCTTCAGCACCATTTGGAGTAATCATGCTTTGTTTTGATCTTGCCTTATTTTATACCGGATGCCCTTCCTGACATAACCCTTCCCATATATTCGGGTTTGGTACCAGCACAAAGAAATACACTGGTTTGTGCATCCCATGTGGCTGTTTTTTCCCATATCTTTTGATGAAGATATAGAAAAAGATGATCTGCTGTGGCGACACCTAATGGGAGCAGCTGAAAGAAGAAGTTTTTTTTTTATCATAACTTGCAACTGTCTCCACCACTCCACCATATTACTAATTAAAATGTTTATTTTGTATAGTAATTTTCATAGCAGTCAGTGTCTTAACCATTTTTGCATACAGTGTATCATGGATTTAAACAGGTGCTCTTAGATGGAACACCACTCTGTTACAGAAACAACTTGTATAACTTATAATGTCCTTAGTGAAGCTCACAGATATTTTTTTTCCTTTTAGACCACTCCTGGATGGTGCTTTCTCTTTGGTGGCTTGCATATAAATTAGAAAAGCAAAGGAAGTGCATTGCTCCTCTATACTGGGTTTTAAGCCTATTTACCGATTGCATATTCAATCTTAGTCTGCATTATGTTTTTCTAAGTTTCTAATTTTTCCTGCCGTGGCCCATAGACAGACATATTAGATTAAATAGCTACTCTAAATTGGTTTTACATGTGAGTCAGTATAACCTGCAATAACCTTATGCACTGTATAGGACTGGCTCTTGTATTTTTCCCGATGGTATCATGTTAGGCTCGAGTCCCACAACCACCCCCACCCTTAATTCTAGATCACATTCAACAGGCTCAGTAATGAATGGATACTTGATATTTGCCCTTAATGACTACGGTATACCACCATTTTTTTTTCAATTCTTTATTGTTAAATCATGTCAGGATATCTGAAGTACCCAAAACAATGATATAACAAATCTGGATGAATAATTATATATTAGCTACTTCCATTTGAGTCATACCATAAACCCATATTTTAGCATGCTTCTGTTTACAACTTCAGATAAGACACCCAATAGTTTAAATAATCTGCTGAGAATGACTGCAAACATATACAGTACATCTCTGATTGTCTGCAGGGAGAGCTTGCCTGAAGGACTCAATATTGCCAACATGCTCATTAATTCTTAGTTGTTTTGTATACGAGGGGGGGACCCAAAAATACCCGGAAATAAATAAACAACCTAACAACAACAAAATTCCGGTTATTTTTGGGTCCCCCCTCATATGTGCATTGTCATACAGAGTGCAGGTCATCATTCCACTTGAGGCTGTCTAACCGTCGAATAGATACCACCTTTAGGATGTTCATTGGAAAGGCAAACTTTCACTAAAAAGAAGAAAATTTCAGTATCTGATTCTACAAGATAACTCATAGGGGGTTTTATCAGTTTAAGCCAGTTCCCAAGACTTGTGTAGACATTATGGGACAGAGCAGAAGCCACATTAAGTAGATTAGATAGATAGACATTATTCTAATAATCCGCCAGAAGGGGAAAACTATGATCATACTTTATTTAGAAAGGGATTGCTTCAAAAGCAGTTTAGGGACCCTGATTTTCAAATGAAAACTGGGGTCCAGGGATATGGGAGTTGACTGTAATATAGTGGGCTGGAACTATACAAATAATTTCCTTTATGATGGAAATTGTAAGGAAATTGTCACAGTAGTAAACCTTCAGTAGGGTATAAAGTACCACCTTCTATTAGTAATAAACCAAGATAGTTACAATTTGGCGTGGATGGAAGGAAATGAGTATAGTAAGTGCAAAAGCGGGGTAAGTAGAGGTAATAAAACAGAAGAACACAGAAAAAGGTTTTGGGTAGCTACCCCAAATATTTGAGGATTCTGGTGAATTTAAAAAAAAAAAAAAAAAAAAAATACGTCTTTACAGACGTGAGTCCAAAACAGAACTGTCTTAATGGTAGAAAAAAAACGGTTTTATACTCGGTTGGAGGAAGTGATGTCATTGTGGCTGAAACTGAAAGTGATGTCATTTTTTGCCAGAACCGGAAGTGATGTGGATGGCCCCTGGTGGAATTTCCATTGTGTGTTCTGCAGGAGAAAAAGAGAAAGGGATAGTGCACACTGCCACCCCCTGGTCTGGTGTGGAATTACAATGTTTTGAGCCCATTAGCTGCCTCCCATGTGTGCTTGTATGACAGTACGTAAGCTGTCTGTATTGTTAGTTAGGTTGCCCACACATAATGGGTGTTTATTGTTTCATTTTTGTGTGTCTTTTTTGTGAAGTGTTGACTTTCTAATTCTATTAGTTAAGAAATTTAATTTATATTTTTGTGGTCAGACATTATTTTATCTCCAGATTAGAGTGACACAGAGAAGGACAATATATAAATATATTGTAAATACAAACTGTTTATTTAAATAGAATACATATCTACTCTAGTGTGCTTTAGGCTACTTAAAGTATGTGTAATAATGCAATTTTCTGTATACTGAGAGCTTGTTCAATGACTTATAAAATTAAAAGCTGTGTATAACAAGCATGTCTGACATTTGTAGATTAATACACTCCAAGATATCTTCAGGCACTGTACAGTGCACTATGGGTAAATCCACTGTCAGTCCCCTGGGAATCACCAATATCTGTGCTTCAGAGCAGAAAACATCTGATAACTACTTAGCTTAGACCAACTATTAATTTGCTGTTACAATATCAAAGGGTTACAGAGCAGAGTTAATATGCTGTTGTGTTGCCAAAGCACAGCAGAGAACTGTGAAGAGGGCTTTGTAATTAGAAACTTAGTAGACTTGAATAAGTGCAGGCTTCACTGCTGGAGCATAAAGGGTACCCTGACAAACTACTGAAATTGACCAGCATACATATTTGACTAAAAAATAAATGTCTCATATATTGACTACTAAAGGTTTCTGTGTTAACCTAACAAACTTAAAAATATAGGAAACATAAAAATGCCCTCACTCTCCAGATTATGAATGGACAATTATAACAAGGAAAATATAATGGATTTTATTTTAAGTAAATCAATCAGATTTTTCAGGCTTCTTACAATTACATTTGAACTTCGTTTTCTCATGTTTCAACCCCCTACAATTTAACAAATCATTTTTTAAGACTCTGTTTAACATTGTCAAAATGATTTTACTAATGCTTTTTCTGAGTAATTGTTTGTTTATTTGTTGTGTTATTTATTTTAAAGAAAATTCAAACTGAGTTAACTGGACATGAATGTAGCCTAGAAGAAATGAAAAAGAAAAACCTTACAAAGGATGGTTCAGAGAGAATTCTATCACAGATTGACATAACACAGGTAAGATTAGTAACATAATACTGATAAAACTTAGAAAACCATTTTGGGGTGGATGGTTTAATAAAATTGTATAATATCATAATATAATGATTTTCTAATTGTAAACATTGCACATTGTGCAGAATGTGTTCTATAGAAAGAATATTGTTTATAATTTTGTCTTTCCTGTAATTCATTTTGAACATATATGGACTTTCTACAAAGCATTAAATACATAAGAGATAAATAGGAGAGTTGTGGCAAAAACTTATTGTGTCCGCTATATTTGTGGCAGAGCGTACTTCCTGCCAAGGTTTATTATATTAGAAATGTATTAGCAATGTGATTATGGATGGCAAGTGAACATTGCCAAGAAGTCTGTTGTAAAGCAGAACTGATCCTTTTAATGCATTTTCCATGAAAGAAATGTGAGTAGAACAGGATGGGTAAAGTAGCAGTGGTAAGATAATGAGATTTAATAAAGCCAATTTCAATTGTGGCTGAAAGAAACACAAATTACTGATTGTGGTTATCAGATGAAATTTGACAGGTAAAAAAAAAAACATCCTCATTGCCCTGACAGGTAACACAATGACTACTTTGACTATACTCTTGAAAGCAAGAAGCACAGTGTAATGCAATTTTTTTTCTATTAATTCATTGATGGCATTCTGACTATGATCATTGAACGCGGAGGAAATCAGGTTATAATTTGGCAAAATTCTCCTAGGAAAGCCTTTATAGTGTCTTTAAAAAAATGAGGTCTCAAAAAACACTCATTCAGAATTGGAACGATTCTAGCCAAAAATGCAGTCCATGTCAGCGCAATGTATGCTTTTGTTTCGATAATCTGTGGTCCTCATGTAACTAAAGCAACAGATAGCATTAATGACAATTTAACTATTTACCTGTGTACATTAAGTGTTTGGAAAGTGAACCTAAGATTTAGTTGTAGCTATTCACAGTGCTGCAGATTCCCTTTCCAGACAATAAGAATTTTGAATCAAAAATGTATGCCTCATGATAAAGCTAAAGATTATAGAGTATTATTTTATTATCGAAAGTTAGAGAGATTTCACATGGCTTCAGATGTCTTATGCACATGCTTGAGGTTATTCATCCTTCTTTCTGTCAACGCATCATGAGATTATTGCACACATTACAATCATCTGCATGCTATTTCCAATCTTGTGACTCGTAGTTGTCTCTTTGTTTTTCTTGTCCACCATTTATACAGTGTTTTCCTATTTATAAGGCAGCACAAGGTATTGAATTGGTGTTGGTAGCATCAGTGTCATTCAAATACATGCATTAAGAACAAAGAGACAGAAGGATTTTTTAGTATCTTGCATGGAACTTCTCTCAAACAAGTACTGCATCTTAAATGGCCAAGAAAAAAGAAGAGCCTTAAAGTAAAGAATAAGCTGGTGAATGAAGTGATATGCCAAATCTTAATATTGCCCAAATAAAGAGCTTCAGCCCAGCAATGGGCATATCAAGCTTCCAAATGAGAAAGTAAGAGATTTTCAGATAGTGCAGATATCTAGAATCATTAGCTCAAAATATTTTCAGCAGCAAAACATAGGGTTTCATCATATCACCACCTACATAGTTTCTTTTAATTTATTTTGAACCGTATTTATTAAACTTACTACCTTGATAAACTCTGTCGCCACAAGTACAGTATATAATTGAATTAAGTGGATCTGAGAATGCAAACCATTAAGTTCATGTTTCTATAGTAAATGCAAGTTATATTGTAACTGAATGTGCTCTTTTTATCTGTCTATCCATCCATCCATCCATCCATATCTGAACCCACGTAACACAATTCATACTCACAAGAGTCCAGAGACTAAGAGATTGGGCTTAAGGCAAGAACTAATGGTGAACATTGTGCCACTCCATCAAGACATACTAAGGAAGACACTCTTATACTTGTTCATACCGGGTCGGTCTATGTTTGCCAATCATCCTTGGAAGAAAACCTGAATAAACAGAGAAAAGCCCTCACAGACAAAGGGACAATATAAACTCCTTTCAGAGAGTGAATAGGCAGGCAGGAACTCTAAATTAAACTAAAATTGTCTTATATACTCTCAAATTGTTGGCTTTATAAAGCTGTTTGTGATGGTGTTTGCTGTGACTTATTTTGATGTAGGGCCATGAATGTCAGTACATTTGCAGTGGTGAGAGAAAATAATTAGATGAGGACGGGTTCATGGCTACAGAAAGCACAGTGCTTAGCGTCCTTTTAGTTTTCAGCTCATAGTCTATATGAGGTTCCTCCCACAATTTAAACATTTGCATTATTTTAAAATGAGTATAAATAAAACCATTTTAAGTAATTTTGGGCTAGTGTTGTACTGATTTATCATTTGCAGAATGCTTCTGCTTTATGTCTAATACAGTTGGGTTGACTTCAGCTCCCCATGATCCTGTAATGGTAGAGCACATTCAGAAAATGGATGATAAATGGAATTACTGATTAATCTAATCTAAGCCATGCATAATTAATCATTTCCCACTTAAAACATCAAAAAACTATAGCACAGGTAACAAAACTACATTTCTACTGTAGAGGTACTGTTAGTCTAGTTGTTCAAAACTATCACTAGTGATGCACAGGTTTGGCTGTCTTGCACCACCATTGATGGCTTTATGTTACTTCTTAATTTTCCATCACAGGTTTTTTTAATGAACACGGCTGAGCCATTGATTTAGTGACTAAAGTATGCCCTGGGCAATATTTTCCAGTAACTTTTGCTGTCATGCTTTAGGAAAGAGAAGAGAAATCAGAGAGGGAGGGAGAAAAACAAAATTCTTCTTAGATTTCATATTGTATGCATGTTTTATCATATCCTGCCTCATATAAGGGCATTCCCATAACAATCCCATAATAATATACAGACATACTGTAAATAAGCTGCTTTTGTTTTGTTTCAGCAAAAGAAATTGTTGATAAATTTGGAAAATTTTGCATGACTTTGGTTTTCATTAAACTACTTTAATTTACTTTATTGCCGTTTTTTTCTGGTAATAGTCTTTACAGGTGGCCCCACAAAAAATACACATCATTATAAACATTATAAACATAAGAAAAACTATAATGTTAAAACATTTTAAAATTCTCTCTCTTCAAAAAGTTTTTTTTTTTCGAATGTCATTTTTTTCTTCTTCATTTAGTCTTATTTTTGTAAATAAGGAGGTGGAAAGCTAGCTGCAGTAGTCTAGATTCAGACAAAATCATTTGTTTTCTCCTACGAAGAGCTCATTAAGGAGACAAAGTTTTATTACTTTGTCAATAGAAGGATGGAACACAATTCATGCTGTCATTACAAAGCAGACTGCATTTAATAGCTCCTAAAAAGTGCTTATCCATTTTCTTTTATATTATTATTACAGGGTTCTATTTGAGTGCAGCATGCTAAAGAGTGATATGTTGTGCAATTAAAAATATATGTAAATAGATAATTAAAGTATATAAACAGCTTTACATGAATACTGAATATTCTTGTGTGCTTTGAAAGTTTTTAATATTGCTTCATTTTACAAGCTATCATTTAATATGATTTACTTGCCCTGCTCTTCAGGTAAATAGTATATTGAATCTTGTATGCTAAATTTTCTTTGCAATCCCTTAAAGGGAAAATTTTAAATATTTCTAAAAAGCATAGGATGAATATGCCTTCACATGTAAAACCTTTTCCTCTATGAACGATTTGTGTAAATTTCTTATTATCTTTATAGTACTAGGGTGTTGTACCGTGTTAGCCATTATGAATGTAGAGAAAAGCCAAGCAAAATGACACCTTTTATTGGCTAACTAGAAAGATTACAATATGCAAGCTTTCGAGGCAACTCAGGCCCCTTCTTCAGGCATTTTGATTACATCTTGCCTGAAGAAGGGGCCTGAGTTGCCTCGAAAGCTTGCATATTGTAATCTTTCTAGTTAGCCAATAAAAGGTGTCATTTTGCTTGGCTTTTCTCTTTATTATCTTTATGCAATTATTTGATGGGTATCTATTAATTAGCATAATTTCTGATGTTCCTGATGGTGTTCCAGTTCTGTGTTTTAAGGTAGTTTATTTCTGTTTATTTTTATTAATTGTTGCTGCTCATACAATATCAAAATTGTGTACTAAAGAAAGTAGTGTAATTAACAATGAATAAAACATGGACGAAGAAGAAAGCAAAAAAGAAAAAAAATCCATCCAGGAAAAGAATAAAAAGGGGTCTCGGATTGCCTTCACCTTTGAGTTGGCAATAACAGGTTATGGAATAAGAAGTTATATTCTTGGGATCTGTGCAGATGAGAGATGCTGGGTATACTGGGAAAAGGATGTTAAAGATAGAGATGCCAGGAAAGAGGAAAAGAGGAAGGCCTAAGAGGATGTTTATGGATGTGGTGAGAGAGGACATGCAGGTGATGGGTGTGACAGACCAAGATTTAGAGGACAGGAAGATATGGAAGAAGTGGATCCACTGTGGCAACCCCTAATGGGAGCAGCTGAAAGGAGAAGAAGAAGATAAATAAGATTTACCTTTTCAAAAATAAGAGTGTAGAGAACAGAAAGAAAATCCTGAGATCACATTGCAGCTTAAGTTTTTCCTGTAAAAATAAAGTTATAAGTTTAGTTTTGACTATTGACATTAAATCATTCACTACTGGCATTCAGAGATTCCTAGAAACTGGATACTTTTCATGTGTATAGGGAATAATAAAACGTGAACTTGGTGCCATTTTCTGGTTTACATGGAGTTATGAGTTAATTATTAGCAAATTTGGTTCATGTCATGTTCTAAACATTCTAAAAAGTACAATCCAAATTATTCTTGTAAATAAAGCCCTTGCTTAACTAGAGGACTTGTTTAGGATTTTAGTTTGAACTTCAGTATCTGCTCAGTTGAATGTGACCTACCTTTTCTTAACTGAGTTAATATGGCAAAAGTAAGCAGAATAAGAGTAGCCCTTTACAGTAGATCTTTAATGTAGATCTTCCCCGTTATTTCAGAGAAAACCAAAATTCATCCTAAAAGGCTATGTTAGTGCAATAAATAGATAAACAAAGATGTAGTTGTTTTAGTATTGTATTTTTTGGTTGCAAAGAAAACTCTCACTCTACTTACTGTATGTTTGTTGATATCTTAAATAGTAGATAAACTAGAAGTTAGTTATACATTCAGTTAGGGCAAGCAAAGTGTATTTGATGCCCTCAGTTTCTCTGAGTAAATAAATAAATAAATCAATCAAAGTGTCAAAGTGAACTTTATTGTCATCTCAACCATATACAAGTATACAGATAGATGAAATTGCGAAGCTCAGGGTCTACAGTGTAACAAACAATCTCTCTATTATATAAAAAAATCTTGGGACGAGGGAAGACTTTTTTCAAGAGATTACTTCAAGTCCCATGAGATGAGACTTTGGTCATGAGATTTTTTCAAGTCACGTCCTCCTCCCAACCATATTCAACCACGCACACGGTACTCTCACCTCTTATTTGTGTGAATGCTTTTGACAGACACAGTTCCTGCACTCTCAGCTGTTATAAATGTTAACGTTTTTCTCACTTTAAGTTCCCTGTTAAAGAAGATGTATTATGTCCAAATCTTATTGAAGAATTTCATCACGAAGGGTTATCAATAGTAAAAAATGAGTACACGGGCAATCCTAGCACCGAGAAACAATGAAATCAAACCAATTAACGCCAAAAATGACAATTGGTTACACGGCAATATGTTTATTTGCGTATCAATAGACTATGCTGAAACAGTTGGTAGTGATCGTGCAGATGATGAAAACTTACAATATCTCAAAGAATATCTACAACCGTTAACACTGTACGTCTACCAGTGCACAAATTACTGTAGAAAGAAGGATGTATCCAAGAAAGGTAATGTAGTACATTTCCCACGATAACATTAGACACCAAAGGAGATCTTGATATGCCATTTGTTTTAGAATGTTAACAGTTTCCCGTTAGAATAGCTTACAGCATACAGTCTTCCATTGCCCGAATTACTGTTGAAAGAAGGATGTGTCCAAGAAAGGTAATGTAGTACATCTCCCGCGGATAACATTAGACACCAAAGGAGATCTTGATATGCCATTTGTATTAAAATATTAACAGTTTCCCATTAGAATAGCTTTTGCAAAGACAAATAATAAATCACAGAGACAAACATTCGAAAAATTTGGTTTATTTATTAGAGAGAAAGAAACAAAATTCACTCACGGGCAGTTATACGTTGCATTGTCACGATGTAAGTCCAAACACAGAATCAAAATTCAATGCGATATTGATGAAAATTTTATTCAAAAACTTGATTTTTGTGAAGTTTAACAGTAAAAGTGTAAGTTTAAAGTATTTGCATGTTAATTTCAAATCCAAACAGAACAAAATCGTATAACACTACGAATAACTCTAACGCAACATAAAACATGATTTACTTTCATATTATTCCATTTTACTGTTTTTTAATATGGTTAATTACTTGCCGTAATTTAAAATAGTTAGTTCTATTATGCATATGTAACAATTCCCATGAAAATAACAATCTGTTTAAATTGTACATCCACATCGCCATACACGATCGGCAGAACTGTAAAGTGGCTAGTGAATAGTGCCGACCCGGGAGTTGGCAAGTGAAGCGAGCAGGGGGCAAAGCCCCCTAGTAAATAAATAAAACACAGAAAAGTTCAAAGTTTGCCTTCATTAAAATAGAAACAAAATTTGCTCCTGAACACTCATCAAATATTCCAGACAGCATAACAAAACGTTTTGAAGTGTTCATTGTTCTTCGTGCTTTGTGCAATTTTATTTTATACCACTTATAGTCATTTTGAATAAGTAAAATAAATGATCATAAAATCAAATTGTACAAGTAGATGGTTCATCTCAGACAGCAGACTGTGGGACTTACATTCAGGTTATATTCCCAAAACCCATTATGAGCATACCCTAATAATAATTTTTTTAAAATCTGGGAATTTTAGGTTCTATCACAAGTCCTGATAGCTATTATTTTATATCATGAATTTCAATGGTGAGCAATTATTGCATCATTATCTTTGGATAATGTAAAGAATGTATTGATTTATTTTATTTATTGATTGATTGATTACCCATTGAGCTATTTTAACACCTTGCTGAGTAAAGTGAGACTTCAATATTTTTAGGAGAGTGTGTGTATGTGTGCATTTCTCATTTGACAATATCAAAGAGAAGGAAATATGTTTTCCCACATATTCTTGCACATATAAACATAGGATTATCATGTGACTTTTTTCCACTGCACAACATTTGTCTTTTAAAAATAGGAAAGCATCTTCAAATACTTTAACTTTCATATTGTAGACCACACTGTCATAGATTATTGTAGATTCATTTCAGTGAAGTGTTTATTCTGACATATCTCTTGACATATCTCTATAACTGATGTGTGGTGAAGCCTTCAAAGATCCTGTTTTATTTAAGAAGTGCATGAATGATCCCAAATAGCCACTGTAATCAATTGTATGTTTCTATCAACACAAGATTTTTTGAATGAGTCCAGGCTATTGAAAGTAGAGAGCATAAAGATAATGAGAGCTGTTTTCTTTCTTTTGGACCACAAGAGGGTAATGTGGCTACACAGCAGGACTCTGCTTTGTTGCAGCAGCAGCAACTGAGTTCTTAAAAGAGATTAAAAATAATTAGATGTTGTTCACATGAAATATACTTTCCTTGCACAGCTATAGATACATATTGAGTCAGTGAAAATTTTTTAAAGACCTGTTATTTTATTTATATTTATTAAGAAATCTTTTAGAAAATGTTATCCTTATGCATTATATAAGCACTTGGAATGAATTGATTACTTTCTTCCTATCTAAGCAGCCGCACGGTTCTCAAATAAATCATCATTGAAATTCAGTTTTTATATAAAATTAAAGAAGGGGTTCTGTAGACGTGCAAATATCATGATATGACTTATAAACATTTATAGAATGATAAGGAAGATAATACAGTGCTGCCACAATATTCCACAAACACCTTATATATACATATTCTATGAAATTGGATCTACCTTGAATATTTTATTGAATTTAAACTTTTTAATATTAACTTTTGCCTAAAGCAAAGCTAACCTCCTGGGATTATTTTAATTCAGTTTATTCAGTTGTATTTCCTGTAGATTTCCTTCTGATATGTACTGTGTTGTAACTTATTATTCTATGTCATGGGTACATAGTGTGGAGTGATGGCTCTGACGCTGGGGATCTGCACTGGCAATCGGAAGGTTGCCAGTTCAAATCCTATAAATGCCAGAAGTGATTCCACTGGCCCATGAGCAAGGCCCTTAACCTGCAATTGCTTCGTCCTGAGTATGACGTTAACCGACATCCGGCTCTGCGTGCAGGCCCTCCAACTTGCAGGGAAAACTTTAGGGTTGGTGGCAGGATTGGCACTCCAGCCACAGTAAAAAACCTCACACTGTTCCATTCCATCTGAACTAGTGTGGTGCTGAGGTGTCACCCATTGCATGGCTGCACTCAGGTCCTAATCTGAGATCCTGAGGTGGTTTGTCATGTGGTGGGTGCAGCAACGTGCTGTATCAGCACATGTTCCTAACCTTCTCTCTCTCTCTCTCTCTCTTTCTCATAGGTACTCCCTATAATAAAACAAGCAGGTTTAAAAAATGAATCAATTACATCATGCTCAGAATTTCTGCCGTAGTACATATTTATGTTTAAAAACTAGCAGGAAACAAAGCTGAAAGTAAACCATAGAATTATAGTGGAAAACCAGGAAAAACCATGTCTGGGAATTTTCTAATGTTGATGTTTGTCTTGATTGTGGGATTTTCACAATTAGTTAGCCCCACTGTCTATGAATACCGTTTATTAATACCATGTTGACTATAACTGTACTCGAGTGAGTCAATTCTATTTAGTTCAGACTCAAGTCAAAGTGGATAAATCATCCTTCAGGGTGTGAAAGTGAGCAAGCAAGGCAAACAGTGGTATGAGACTCAGTAAAGTTAGAACGTAGGTTTGTGCCATTGGAAAAGAAGCAGAACAAGTGTTAGGATATTTACAGCATTGGGAATAATTATGATGATATATTGAGCAATGACTAACTTGTACCTAAAGTTGATATAACTCATGGGAAGAACATATGATTTTCAGCATTTATAGTAACAAAAGGAAAAGCAGAAGAGTATGTACAGTAAAAAAACTTACATGAGGTACTCTAGATGTCCTTATTTGCTTCAACTATAATAGGTTGTAAAACAGACATAACAGTCTTTTAACTGGGAATATGAGACAATAGCTGTTATAGAAAATGAAGTTATCCCTCAGATTGGTGTAAGAAAGTGGTTACATACTGTTGTGACATTCTGAGCAAGTAAGAAAATATCCTAGTGTGTAAGAATGGGTGACGTGTCAATTTATTGATGTCATGCAAGCAAATAATGCTACTTTTAAAGACAGGGCACAACCTCACTGCCACTCAGCACCAAAAGTGTTTTCCAAAACAAAAATTAGAAAACATATTTTTTAAAAGAAAGAACAATTTAAAGTAGCCATATTGTGTAACATGGCTGCCATTGATGGTCAATATGTTCTTGACATGAAATTGAATACAGTTTACAATTGACGCATGGTATCTGTTGGTGCTGCATGTAGGATGGGGGACAACTCAGAGCTCAGCTGATGTCACCAGGAGGTTCACTGCTTGAAGCAGCAGCCTGTGTGAGGCAGTGGAGGACATTCTTTTCTTGCTGAAAGCATTAAGGGGCTGGTTCTGAGCACACCATTGCAACCCAAACTCTGCAGGTGTTCAGCTGCCATCCAGCAATTCCACAATGGAAATGTATTTACTGGAACAGTTAGAGAGACATAAATACTATCTCAAAGAATACTTCCAGAATTTTTAGTCTCCACTCCATCAGTAACATCTCAGCAGTCATACTTGAAAAACATACAGACTAAACCATCTCAAATTAACCTCAACAAGTCACCTTAAAGAAAATTTCAGGTTCTTTCTAATGTGCAGATCAGGCATGTGGGCCACAATATTGTTATTGCCTTTGAGTTATTGAAAAGAATTCAAGAAACTCAAGTCGCATATACAGGTTTATAGGGTCATGTACAGTGAAATTCTTACTTTCATATGCAAATCTGGGTATGGCTATCATGAAACCTCTAAAAATTTCCTTCATGTAACATATGGCATATCCTCTGTAGATTGGACAAACAAGAAAAAAACAGCTGCTTATATTAAAGGAGCAAGCTGCATGAAAAGAATTTGGCAAGGCATTGGTAAAGAATGGTATGAGAAGTGAGGGAACACTTGAATTAAAATTTTAGAAGTTGTGGAATGTAATTTCCGATGGTTCCTGCCCACTTCAAACATCGGAAATAATTAAGAGCAAGTATTTCCTATTTTACACGAAAATGTTTAATAAGAGCATAAACATCATACACCAGCACAAAATCATCAAATTGGATATTACAGAAAAAAAAATCAAAAGCTACTTCCCTAAGGAGATCACCTTCCACAAGACATGATAATCTCTAATACTAAAGTGGTATTATTGTTTACAAAGCACATTGTCAATCCAAAAGTCTTCTTGATAGAAATTTCAGTTGCTGGAGGAAGTCAATCACTCTTGCCATTTGAAGCATGAAGTTCTTCTGATGATTTTAGGTTTACATGAATCACTTGACTTGGGCATCTATGGTGGTTATGCTTAAGGATATTACTCATACCAAGACACTTGACATTCTACTGTTGCACACAAAACAAAATAATAGGGTTTGTTTTGGTTCTGTGACACATAATACAATCATCAATCAAAAATCAATCTTTATTTTGTATAAAATAATTCAAACAAGTTTTATAAAACTTAACAGGATTAGGTATAGTACCCATTAGGAAAACTGAACTGTACCAATAAAAAAAAAATCTACAAATGCATTATTGAGCATAAACATATTTGGGGTCCCATTTTTTGTTGACCTTCCTCCATGTATGCAACTTTGAGAAACCTTTTAAGGACTATTTATCAAACAGTTTTGTTTGCAGGATAGTTTGCCCTAATTGTGTCATAGATTGATGAGCTGCCCTTGAAAAGTAAGCATTAGTGAAGATGCAAGAAGGAAAAATAGCAAAGGAGAAAAAGACTCAAACAGAAAGAGAAATCAGAGCATAAAAAAGAGATGAAAGGATTTTTACAGGAATTCCAAGAAAAAGAATCAACCTGAATACCTAGAAAAGCCAATGTTTAAAATGTTCATGCAGATAAGGTAGGCCAGTTATAAGACATGTAACTTTCTTTTATAAGATTAAACTCTGAGTAAATGTTGACCAAAGCCATAGCAATATAGCAATCTCGTGAGTGATCCTTATCTCAGTTTTCATCTGTTATCTTTTTTTTAGAAAAAGCTTCAAGATGTTTCTGTGAAGTTTCGCCTCTTTCAGAAGCCAGCCAATTTTGAACAGCGTCTGCAGGAGTGCAAGCTGGTTTTGGATGATGTTAAAGCTAAGTTGCCTGTGTTGGAGATGAGAAGTGTGGAACAAGATGTTGTCCAGTCTCAACTGGACCAATGCATGGTATGGGATTAACATACTCTGTGAAATGTATAAGGTTGAAGTGAACAAGAAATGATCATTTAATTTGTATAACCTGATTCTATCATATTAATTATGAATATTAATGAATACCGGTCATGTGAAAAGACAATTTCCCCTCAGGGATTAATAAAGTGTACCAAAAATATCTGTTTTAATAGAAGGGAGCTTACATTTAGCAACTCTCTACATCTAAGGTAATGGCAAAGAGGCCAAAATTATAAAAGATGATGGAATTTAGTGAAATTCTTTGGAATCTAGTTTTTCAGATCAGATTTTATCTTTATTTTCACATCATTTTTTACCTTTTACTTTCCTCTTTTTTACCTACCTGTTCTTTGCCCTGCAGCAAAATGAATCACAAAAGCACAGGCTTTCTCTGATTACCTATTTAAGTTTGCTTATTGATTTAGTAGAACCATAGGATATCATTTTCAAATAATTTATTCTATTTCTCAAAATGTAAAATATCTTATTATTTTGCCTGCATCAAAAACATATAATACTACTCTCGTTCAAGCAAATGTCCAAACAAATCTTAAGGAAAAATGTTTCTTTTGCTTTTTTTATGTACAGAAGTTTTATAAAAGTTTGAGTGAAGTGAAGTCTGAAGTTGAAACAGTGATTAAAACGGGTCGACAGATTGTCCAAAAACAACAGACTGAAAATCCTAAAGAGCTGGATGACAGACTAACAGCTTTAAAGCTGCAATACAATGAGCTGGGTGCTCAGGTAAATTAACTGTATATCTCATTATCTATAAAGCACAATTTCTGTTTGTTCTCTATGCACAGCTTTGTTTGTTAAGCCACAGGTTTGAAATTTGGCACAAAGGTGCTTCTCCATATAAATCAGCTGTTTGAAATGTAATATTGCCCTTGACCCTGCCCCTAGGGGAATAACAGGGGCTGCTCAGGGTCAGCGCAAATGGCACTAAATACTACAGTGGGATCTAACAACAGAGACAAAGCACCACTCAAATTGTAGTGGTAATGCAATGGTTACCATACTTATATTTTAAGCAGAGTAATTCATTTCTTGCCCATTATTTTAAACTTTTTAAAGTTTCATTAATTATTTCCCTCAGTATTTTTACTATGGCACCAGACCACCCTTTGTGCCGCCATTTGTATCTGGAGTTATTTATTGCAATTTGTTTTTGTAGGTGTAATGTATTGCCATTACACCACCATTGCAATCTGCCCAGCACTGTTTTCTCTGTTGCATTAGAAACTGTTCTCAGCTTCTTAGCTGTCTTAACCCCGCAGACGAGTCAAATCTCATATCAAATTGGGATCACTCGTTTTGTTTAGTCGTGACACAATCATTTTTGCCACTTTAATAATACACTGGACTTTAGAAATAAAAGAACAGGCAAAACTGGGAAAACCAGGTCTATCTAAATAAAAAAGGCTGGCTTGGTGTCTATGTGTATGTAGTATATGTATGTACATTTATTTCATCTGACATCATTAAAAAAGGCTGAACATACAGTATTTTCTTAATATAGAGCATAAAGTCCCTCCTTTAAGGTGTTAGTGACTAACTTGAAAGGTGATTAGTTAAAGTGAAACACAGTCTGACCAATGCTGTTCAGACGAAACAAGTGACCATGATCTTAATGGATCAGTTTGGAATTTTTCAAGTCTGTTATTTCTTCACAATCATGTGGAATATTAATTTACCCCATGAAACTGAGTTCGAAAGTGAAGAATTTATTGTAGAAATTTCAAAAAATATTTAGATTGCTCTTGCTTCTTTTTAACAGAAGTAAAAAGCTGTTTACATTGCATATAAATGTAATGAATTATTATTATTATTATTATTATTGCGATTCCGACATAAAAAAAAAAGCCTTAAAGCTTACTGAATATGATCACTTTGAAGATGCAAGGGTTTCAAATTAAGAAACTTGCCTTTCGTGTTTATGAGGAATGCTTGTGAAAACAAAATAAAGTGGAAATAATACATTTGATCACATATTCTTTGTACTATTCCTTTGATGTAAGGATATTTTTTCTGTTCACTGTCCACTAATAGCGTGTGTCATGTGTGGAGTATTGACACCCGACCCCTCAATTTATCAGATTTCCACAGCTTTGTTTCTGAAGTTCTATTTCTTCAGTGGTTATATTATGGCTTCTATTCTATCTTGTAACAACAGACAGATGTGTGCTCAAATCATATGATTATTTTTTTCCTGAATGTCACCTACTTTCACCTATTTACATTCTGTGTTGCTGTTTTAAATAATCTGCAGCGGGAGATTCACGCTGAGTGGCAGTGTATTGGTGAGTTGCACACATAAGAGATTTACTGCACTTTGTTTTTTTTTTATCAAGTTTTTGTTAAATAATCAAACTAAAGTACAAAAGTTATGTCTAATACAAAGACAGAGATTTTTGAGAATAATTAAAACAAAAATATTAAATACCCACCTAATGCTGCCTACCCCAAAACCCCCCATCCAGCCCTGTAAGGGTTATAGATGGTACACAGAACAATAGGTGTGTTTTGAACTGATTACACTGCATTGCATTTTTCATTGAAGTCTTAGGTTTTTGAAAGAGTCAAGATGACACTAAATTCGTAGGGGTCAATCAACATTAACCTTTATGCACTTTCCGTGGTTTGTCATGCGCATGCATAATAAAAAACTCTGTGAAGAGGAAAAAGACGGAGAGTGCAGTAAAACCAAACTATGATGAAACTGATGTAGGTTCCACAAACCAATTATAAAATTTTATCAGGCATGCTGAGTTGCTCTGATGATATGGTAATAACTGAGGAGACTGCTTTAGAGCAAGTTGATTCACTGGCATTCACTGATACCAGTCAGTCCATATATACATGGGAAGAATGTACAAACCCAATGTAGACCCTAGTTACCATGAGGCAGGAATAACAGCTCTGCACTACCACTCTGCCTATGCTAAAATATCTGTACTATCTCAACTTCATCTTAATTTAAACTAAATGTATTCCTATAGCATCTGTTAAGTTCTTGTCACATGGTTACATTATACAGTATGTGTATGCTCAATCTTTCTTTTGCTAGAACACCGAAGCACAAGCGTGCATGATGATACCAGGCAGTAGTCAGCAATAACTGTGCAATATAATGAAATAGGCTTCTATATAGTTACAGACCATGAACAATCATAAGTGTGACTTTTTTCAATGACAATGACAGCACTTGGAGGCGAATTTCTGAGGTTAAAAGTGTATGCTGGAGGAAACTATGCCCTTAAGGCTGAAAAGTTGCCACTGAGGAAGACGAACAGCAAAGTAAAGTGCACAGCTGAACCTCTTTTGAAATGGCTGAATCTCAATGGTAGTTTGGATTTTGCTTTTTTTCCTTCTTAAAACAATATGGATAAGTTGTTTTGCAATGTGTGCAATCTCAAGACACAGCTCAATACTTGGTAACAATAGAAAAATGTTTTAAGGCTTTTGTTTTCAAGTTGGGACCTTGTCTTCATTTGCTTCCATTACAAAATGCTAGAGCAGGCTACTTATTTTTAAAAATTTATAAAACATGCTTCACTTTAGAACACAGTGTGATGTGGGAAATGAATATACTGTGTGCCTTGATTGTAAAGTAATAACCTTGCCTTGTAAAATACAGAACTTATCCTTTAATGGAATGTGATAAAGGAGAAGTCTGCATTTATACTGTGGATTCTTCTCACCCTGTTAAATTACCCCTTCCATTTAAAACAACTGCAGTTCTGTGGTCCCGTGTTTAGTAGCCAGACAAATCTGGACAAACTGCTTTTTCTCTGACAATGGTATGATGCTTGCTCAGATGAGCAAAAATTAAAAGTTTCACTGCCATTATCAAAATAAAGGCTGGGAAACACACCTAGTATGATATAAACACAATTTTGGCATAAATAACATCAGTATTACAAATTTAGTAAATTTATCTAATTAATATCACACCTAAAATACTCTTAGTTGACATAAAGCATTAGAATTTTAATAAATGAAAATAGATCATTCAGTTCATTGAGAACATTTAGTTATTACATATTATTTGCAAGAATCAGCTTTGCTTGGGTAGCAGAAGAAGTTTTAACAGTATTTGATATTAGAACACTAGGCTTTTGGCTTTAATTCATTTCTTTATGTTATAAAATGAATGTATTGGTGTTATTGAATGATTTTGCACCAGCAGTGCTTTTGAGGATAATGGCAGTATGACTTAAATAAAGAAAAAAAATTGCATAATTTGACTGCAAAGTTTTTTTTTTTCTCGCTAAGCAAAACTTACACTAAATGATTTGCTGCATTAGAAATATTTGGGTACATAAAGTACTGTTATATATGCTTTTAATTAAATAAATGCAATTCCAGTGATTAGAGATTAGAGTTAAATTCCTCCCAATAAACTCAAGCTGATAGCCATTCTGCTTCCATCTTATCAATAACTAGCAGGTGCCATTGAGCAGGACATTAGTCTGGAAGTCATTAATCTACACTGTCACCACAAAGCCTCTCTGTGTTTTGTAAAAATCACACATTTTACTGCATTAAAACTTTTCTTAAGAGTACCAGCAGGCTGTGCATTCAAGAGCTTTCCATTTGCACTTCCTCCCACAGTCTTCTGTCTATTGTATATAAAATGTTGAAATGTCAGAGCTTAATTTATTCTAATCTATTTCTGTACAGTCTCAGGGGCTGCCTGAGCAGCCATTGTTAATATTTTGAGTTCCATGGTTTCTACAAAAAAAATGCATGCTGTTTTGCACTTAATACAATTTTCAAAATGCAGTTTTCTAATTTTACTTTTTTATTTTATTTTTTTTTTCTGGAAACTGCTGTGCTATTTGTATTTATATTATATTGTGATATGTTACAGTGCCAAAGAGAAGTGACCGACGTTCAATTTAACTGAGGGATGGGGAACCTAGTGACCGCTGAGTACTCTTTCTAATGGAAAAATTCTAATCCTGCATTAGTGTTGTTATGGCACAGATGACTTCAACAATCACATTGCAGAAATGCCTGTTTATGCATTTAATAAAATCAGACTCTGTAAACGTAGTTGTGATGACTGTATTCTGCTTTCCTGGTTTTCAAGTCACACTTCCACATTTAGTCTAAGGTTAATAAACAGTAAAATACACAGAAAATCTCTTCAGCATCTGCAGAGCATACTGTTGAGTTTCAACATACTATATACCTTGTGTAGATTCACATTTTGTTTTGAAATCAATGAAATGTGATCTTATAACAGTCAGAGTATACAAAACTCAACCTTTATGTATATAAAATAAGCACAATGGTGGGATGTACTCAACAGGAGAACAAAATAAAGTAAACAAAACACTCTTACCTCTTCGGGTCTATATGTCCGAGTTTTATGCCTTGTATGCCAGGTTCATTCTACCTCTCATAAGCACTTCCTGCTTCTTTATAAACCTCTGGCTGGTCTTCCTCCTGCCAGTTGATCATATGCCCCCCCTTTATTCTGGCTCTATACTCTGGCAGTGAGGGCTCTGGCTTTGAGGCCACTTCAAATCCCATCACTGGCTTTAGAATTATGTCTGCCATCAGGGATGGTCCCATAACTACACCATCAAAGCTAGACTAGAGCTCCTCTTGTGCACAGGTGTCTGAAAGATAGATGTAGTAATAATGTTTTGATAAAAAGTTACTAGATCTGTCTGTCGTTAAAGCTCAGAATTTCAGTTTTTTAACATACGATTTTTTCTGTGATAAAAACAATACTAAGAAAACAATGAAGAAATCCAGTATGTATGCAGAGTAATATTTTTAAAGCAGGAAACTGCAATGTACACTAATACTGTTAATAGACAGTCCACATTTGCATTGTAAATATGGAAAAGGAAAACTACCTCAGTTTGATGGGAAGGGATCTATATAATATTTTTAAACACCAGTTTTGTAACAGATTAAATGCCACTTACCTTTTAATACTTATGCCAAATAAGAATAATACATTCTAAAGGCCAATTAAGTATTTCATTAGGATGAATTTCTCCTGCAGGTGACGGAAGGAAAACAGGAGCTGGAGAAATGCTTAAAATTGTCTCGGAAGTTGAGAAAGGAGGTGAACACCCTGACAGAATGGCTGGCAGCGACAGACGCAGAATTGACAAAACGATCTGCTGTGGAGGGGATGCCCACTAATTTGGATGCTGAAGTGGCCTGGGGCAAGGTATAAAGAGTTTATATAATATAAAAAAGTATAATGGTGCTGAGGTATCTAATAAAGTAATATGCTGGTCTAATAATATACGATTATTTCTGGTAGTTCACAGTAATTAGAAAGAGACAATATTTTATTTATGACTCACTGAAGTGTAGCTGGCTGGCTTTTGGAGAACACAGAAAAGATATGTTAAAAATGTAATGACAATAACACCATTTTTACAGAGAGTTACTGACCATCTTTTTGATGAAATTATTTTCAGTTAATCTTTAAAAGTAGTCCTGGCACACCCCCAGTTTAGCTATTTACCTCTATAGTTGTAAAACAACTAGTTAATTAACATATGAATAGTTCACTAAAAAATCAAAAACTAAATAATAGATCATTTTGATTAAACATATTTCTAAGATGTCATCACACACACCTATTTTCCTTGTTCTTCATAAGCTTTTAAACTATAAATGCTGACTTTACACTGAACTATTTGGATAAGGTCAGGGATATAGATAACCTTTGATTCTGTTGTCATCGTCACTAGTAATTACATTTACTGACACTGTGTACTTTTCAACTTCTGATTTTGGACTATTTCACAATTGTGCGATTGGAATTCTCTGCCCTCTTGAATTATGGACTCTACCCATCTTGCCCTTCATACATTATTGAACAGTGTCTGTCTTCTTTACCCTTTAGATCTTTTGCCCTCAAATAAATAACACGAGTCATTCCCTGACTCTCACCTCAGGTGTAGGATTGTTCAAACATATAATATCAATAATACAGTAGATTATTTAAAATGTGTTATGTATTATTTTTAGTTATTTAAATAAAACTATAGATGGGAGGGTCGGGTGTAAACATTTTCAAGTCTGAAGTACAGTTTTGGTAAAGTGGAACATAAAAGGAAGGAAAAAAAATCAAAAACAGGAAGGTTTTCTTTTGAATAAGAAAGCCCCCATACTGATCAAGTGAATGACACAAAGATTTACATCTAAATTACATCTTGCATTTAATTTGAGATGCATTGAAATTGTGTAAGCCTTTCCCTTGATCAGCCCCCTGTGATGATGTTTCTCCGTAGTGCCACAGCAAGAGGTATTTGCGAATGGGATTCTAATTATTGGTTTTTGACTTTTAAATCAACCCTGTGAGGTGAAACCCCATCACTGCTCAATATTTTCTCATTTTCACTTGCTCTCCTGTCTTGCAGTTAAACCCACAGAGCATTGCAGATTCCATGCAGTTATGATTAGTGCTGTGATCTTCTTCCACATTGCAAAGGAAATGTCATTTTTTTATTTTAAGATCAAATTGAACATTCAAAGTGAGCTGCAAAAGCCACATTCAGCCTGAAATATAGAATTTTTGCATGCTTGTATTGTCATGCACCTGTCCAGATAAAGTTTTGAAGCTGAATTAACCCATGACTGGTTTTCCATTCTCTTCAGCATTAAAACACACTATTCTCTTACTGTATCTGTCTATGCTCCCCAATATAAATAATGTATCTGGTAGATTTCCTTAGATCTTCTTTTAAGCCTCTTTTGACTTTTCCAGTATTGTGTAGTTAACATTCCATGTTAACTTTAGCTTAATAAATCTTGTTTCTATTATATGTTTGAGCAAATGTATTTTCTTGCAGTTTGTTTAGTTAAATAGCTATTCTAGACAGACAGACAGACAGACAGACAGACAGACAGACAGACAGACAGACAGACAGACAGACAGACAGACAGACAGATAGATAGATAGATAGATAGATAGATAGATAGATAGATAGATAGATAGATAGATAGATAGATAGATAGATAGATAGATAGATAGATAGATAGATAGATACTATATTAATCCTCAAGGGGAAATTCATATACTCCAGCAGCAGCATACTGATAAAAACAATATTAATTAAAGAGTGATAAAGATGCAGTGCAAGTTAAAAAGTGCAAGGTGGAAAGTGCGAGGCAGGTATAACAGTCAATAACATTGTATAATGTTAACATTTACCCCCCCGGTGGAACTGAAGAGTCGCATAGTGTGGGGGAGGAACAATCTCCTCCGTCTGTCAGTGGAGCAGGACAGTGACAACAGTCTGTCGCTGAAGCTGCTCCTCTGTCTGGAGATGATACTGTTCAGTGGATGCAGTGGATTCTCCATGATTAACGGGAGCCTGCTCAGTGCTCGTCACTCTGCCACAGATGTCAAACTGTCCAGCTCCGTGCCTACAATAGAGCCTGCCTTCCTCACCAGTTTGTCCAGGTGTGAGGCGTCTCTCTTCTTTATGCTGCCTCCCCAGCACACCACCGCGTAGAAGAGGGTACTTGCCACAACCGTCTGATAGAACATATGCAGCATCTTATTGCAGATGTTGAAGGACGCCAGACTTCTAAGGAAGTATAGTCGGCTCTGTCCTCTCTTGCACAGAGCATTAGTATTGGCAGTCCAGTCCAGTTTATCATCCAGCTGCACTCCCAGGTATTTATAGGTCTGTACCATCTACACACAGTCACCTCTGATAATCATGGGGTTCGTGAAGGGCCTGGGCCTCCTAAAATCCACCACCAGCTCTTTGGTTTTCCTGGTGTTCAGTTGTAGGTGGTTTGAGTTGCACCATTTAACAAAGTTCTTGATTAGGTTCCTATACTCCTCCTCCTACCCACTACTGATGCAGCCCACGATAGCAGTGTTGTCAGCGAACTTTTGCACGTGGCAGGACTCTGAGTTGTATTGGAAGTCCAATGTATATAGGCTGAACAGGACCAGAGAAAGTACAGTCCCCTGTGGTGCTGACCACAATGTCAGACTTGCAGTTCCCGAGACACAAATACTGAGGTCTGTCTGTAAGATAGTTCACGATCCATGCCACCAGGTATAAATCTACTCCCATCTCTGTCAGCTTGTCCATAAGGAGCAGAGGTTGGATGGTGTTGAAGGAGTTGGAGAAGTCCAGAAACATAATTCTTACTGCACCACTGCCTCTGTCCAAGTGGGAGAGTGATCAGTGTAGCATGTAGATGATCGCATCCTCTGCTCCCACCTTCTCCTGGTATGCGAACTGCAGAGGGTCAAGGGCATGGCGGACCTGTGGCCACAGGTGGTGAAGCAGCAGCCACTCCATGATCTTCATCACATGTGATGTCAGGGCTACAGGCCTGAAATCATTCAGCTCACCAAGACATGATACCGTTGAGACTGGGGTGATGCAAGATGTTTTCCAAAGCCTTGGGACTCTCCCCTGTTCCAGGCTCAGGTTGAAGATGCGCTGTAGAGGACTCCCCAGCTCCAATGCACAGGCTTTCAACAGTCGTGGCGATACTCCATCTGGACCCACTGCTTTGCTGGCACGAAGTCTCCTCAGCTCTTTGCTTACCTGGGCTGCTGTAATTGAGGGTGGGGGAAAACTCTCTCCTATGCTGGTATCAGCAGAAGGATGGGTGAAGGATGCAGTACTCTGAGGTGAGAGTGAGAGTGGGTTAGGGTGATCAAACCTGCTAAAAAAGTTGTTCATCAGGTTTGCTCTCTCCTCATCTCTCTCGATGGTGGCACCCCGCTTCGAGCTGCAGCCAATGATGATCTTCATCCCATCCCACACTTCCTTCATGCTGTTATTCTGCAACTTCTGCTCCAGCTTTCTCCTGTACTGCTCCTTTGCCGCCCTGAGCTGGACTTGGAGTTCCTTCTGCACGCGCTTGAGCTCATGCTGATCACCGCCTTTAAAAGCTCTTTTCTTCTGGTTCAAAGGGCCCTTGATGTCACTTGTACTTATACTTGTACTAGTTGTACTGAGTGAAATTATTTTCTTTTCTGACAAGTCACACATTATGATGTCTCCTTCAACAGTCTCAAGTAATTTTTTCTGTATCTGATAAGGAAGTATGAACAGCTTTTCTTTTGGCCAATAAACTGTTGCTCTGTTTTAGTGACATACACCATTTATTTGTCCATATAAAATAACATATTTCCCATCATTTATCCATCAACAGAATTATTCCAGTTCAGAGTCATTGAATTTTGTGGCTCTAATTTTTTCCATTTTCCCCCCTTGGTAATCTTTCTTAGCACTTTTGGCTTGTAGTTGCGGTGGGATCAGATTTCACTGTACTGATTGATACATGATTACGGGAAAACCACATTAGATCAATGAAAAGCAGGCTAAGTATTTAGGGACAAAGTGAAAACGTAAG
The DNA here is from genome assembly GCF_900747795.2 of Erpetoichthys calabaricus. Classification (NCBI taxonomy): domain Eukaryota; kingdom Metazoa; phylum Chordata; class Cladistia; order Polypteriformes; family Polypteridae; genus Erpetoichthys; species Erpetoichthys calabaricus. The sequence continues at coordinate 117,120,758 of NC_041397.2, read as the reverse complement.
ATATAATATAGCAGTGAATAAAACCTTGAATGGTTCTTAAACCTTTTCCTGATTTTCAGATTGGTCTGTTATAATTGTGTCTTTTAGCATTTATTTATAGTATGCTTGTTTAAAATATTAAGTGAATGTGTTAAAGATAAACATACTAAAATTAAACATTTATTATTGTCAGAAGTTGTTAATACTTAAAGTTAATACTTAAAGTTGGATAATATAAAAATACAAAACTGCACACACATTTAGTGGCCATTTGCACCTATCCAGGACTGAGTAGAACCCCATTTTACTGCCAGAACAGCCTGGATTCTTGGTGTTGTGTATGGTCCTTACAGAATTGACTTTTTTTTTTGGCCACACATTCATGCTGTAGATCTGTCATTCCAACTTATTTTTAAAGGTTCTCTATTAGATTGATGTCACGTTTGTGGAAGCAGATTGAGATGATACATGCCTATAATACTCTGTTCTATGTACTATACATATTTACTTGCAGCTATGTGATTGGCTGTTTGGAAGAGCAATTGACTTGCTTTATTGAGCAGGTATACCTAAAAGAGAGGCTTCTGAATATATATATAATAAATTACAGTAATGATCTTTGCTTTGTTAATCTCTATTAAACTAAATTTTAGTACATTGCATCTTTCAAAATACCTAACAGATTATATCATAGATCAAGGAATATATAAAAAGTAAATTCACCTGAATCAGTAAAAATCAGTATATAGTATAGTAAATATATACAAAACCTGTTATCTGACATTCTACTGAATTAACCTGGAAATAAAAATGATATTTGCAGAAATATATACATTTAAATTAAATCTAGAAAAAGATTGAATAAGGTGCTAAAGTAGTAGCTTTGACAATAAACCATTTTATATTCAAATGCTACTCCATGGTATATCTTGTATACAAAGTATGCGTACATCAACAGTAACACCACATTCATCTAAAACAGTTATAATGTGAAGCACAATTCATCTCCTGGACCAGTCAGACATTTAAAAAGTGTCCACAACCAAAAAGAATGTAGTGTGCCACAAGATATTTATTTTAGATGATCTAAAAGCTTACATGCTGCTGACACTGTAATGCCATCTTTTATAGACAGGATGTGATAGCATAACATGTCACATGACTTGTGCATCACAACCCAGACAATGGCTGTAGTGATAATAAACAAGTTAGCATCAACACAACATGGCAGCATCCAGAAAACAAAATGGTGTTGTGTTGAAATCAACAAGCACAATAATAAAATTGAATAACAATAAAAAAAACATATAGACTTACACAAAAACAACAAAAATAAGACTGCATAAAAAGACCAGAATCGTGACAAGTATATTAAGTGGGCTATTTCATGTTACATAGCAGTACATCAGACTAGCCTTTAAAGATGTACAGTGGTGTGAAAAACTATTTGCCCCCTTCCTGATTTCTTATTCTTTTGCATGTTTGTCACACAAAATGTTTCTGATCATCAAACACATTTAACCATTAGTCAAATATAACACAAGTAAACACAAAATGCAGTTTTTAAATGATGGTGTTTATTATTTAGGGAGAAAAAAAATCCAAACCTACATGGCCCTGTGTGAAAAAGTAATTGCCCCCTTGTTAAAAAATAACCTAACTGTGGTGTATCACACCTGAGTTCAATTTCCGTAGCCACCCCCAGGCCTGATTACTGCCACACCTGTTTCAATCAAGAAATCACTTAAATAGGAGCTGCCTGACACAGAGAAGTAGACCAAAAGCACCTCAAAAGCTAGACATCATGCCAAGATCCAAAGAAATTCAGGAACAAATGAGAACAGAAGTAATTGAGATCTATCAATCTGGTAAAGGTTATAAAGCCATTTCTAAAGCTTTGGGACTCCAGCGAACCACAGTGAGAGCCATTATGCACAAATCGCAAAAACATGGAACAGTGGTGAACCTTCCCAGGAGTGGCCGGCCGACCAAAATTACCCCAAGAGCGCAGAGACGACTCATCTGAGAGGTCACAAAAGACCCCAGGACAACGTCTAAAGAACTGCAGGCCTCACTTGCCTCAATTAAGGTCAGTGTTCACGACTCCACCATAAGAAAGAGACTGGGCAAAAACGGCCTGCATGGCAGATTTCCAAGACGCAAACCACTGTTAAGCAAAAAGAACATTAGGGCTCGTCTCAATTTTGCTAAGAAACATCTCAATGATTGCCAAGACTTTTGGGAAAATACCTTGTGGACTGATGAGTCAAAAGTTGAACTTTTTGGAAGGCAAATGTCCCGTTACATCTGGCGTAAAAGGAACACAGCATTTCAGAAAAAGAACATCATACCAACAGTAAAATATGGTGGTGGTAGTGTGATGGTCTGGGGTTGTTTTGCTGCTTCAGGACCTGGAAGGCTTGCTGTGATAGAGGGAACCATGAATTCTACTGTCTACCAAAAAATCCTGAAGGAGAATGTCCGGCCATCTGTTCGTCAACTCAAGCTGAAGCGATCTTGGGTGCTGCAACAGGACAATGACCCAAAACACACCAGCAAATCCACCTCTGAATGGCTGAAGAAAAACAAAATGAAGACTTTGGAGTGGCCTAGTCAAAGTCCTGACCTGAATCCAATTGAGATGCTATGGCATGACCTTAAAAAGGCGGTTCATGCTAGAAAACCCTCAAATAAAGCTGAATTACAACAATTTTGCAAAGATGAGTGGGCCAAAATTCCTCCAGAGCGCTGTAAAAGACTCATTGCAAGTTATCGCAAACGCTTGATTGCAGTTATTGCTGCTAAGGGTGGCCCAACCAGTTATTAGGTTCAGGGGGCAATTACTTTTTCACACAGGGCCATGTAGGTTTGGATTTTTTTTTCTCCCTAAATAATAAAAACCACCATTTACAAACTGCATTTTGTGTTTACTTGTGTTATATTTGACTAATGGTTAAATGTGTTTGATGATCAGAAACATTTTGTGTGACAAACATGCAAAAGAATAAGAAATCAGGAAGGGGGCAAATAGTTTTTCACACCACTGTATATTCTATATTTATAACTTTTAAAAATCCATAAATTAAGCTTTGATGGAAACAAAGTATTGTGGGGCAATTGACTCAACTTCAGAGAGGTGGTTATAACAACTAAAGTGCTTTCTGTCTCTTAAAATAATAATACTATGGAGGAAAAAATATGTACTAGCCAAAAAAATATTGTACGTCTATGCCTGTTCCTTGGGGCACCATGAAAACAAATGAATGACTTGGTCTTTGCTTTGTGTCTCATGACAACCAAACTTTTAACAAGCTTTAATACCCCTGTGAGGCATTGTTTTGAAAAGGGCCATGAGTAATATTAGGTCTGTTATACGGATGAGTGGCTTGGCTTAAAGGCCAGATTCATGTGTTTTTCCACCACAACCAAACCAGCCTTTTAATAAAGATTATGATAAGAAATTAGCTTCCATATTTACATTTTTATTAAAGAAATTAATTTAAGCAAAAAGACAAAAAAATTGTTTATAGCTTTTCAGTTTTTAATAAATGTGGCTTTTGGCATTTAAGGTGTTCAGACTTCTTCTGTAATGGATCAATTTGTAAGTAATGTAAATTGATTTGCTTTTTGCTAGCTGGAGCAGACAGAGCAATCTAAATGCTTATTAAACTGAATTACTCAGTAAACACCTTCTAGCAGTGAATATGGTGCCTGTCTTGCGAAGTGGAGAAAGTCATAATGATTGCTAGTTTTAAAGTATACAGTGGGCATAAATGAAATCAGATGAAAGATATTAGAACTTGTGGCACCCAGTATTCATTCTGCAGAAATGCCACGTGCCAATTTGACATTTCCTGATGTATCTTTGGTTGTTCTCTTCATACCATAAGTTACAAAAACTTTAGGTATGTATACAATGGATGCTATATACGGGTTAAAAGGGCACTACTTTGCAATATACCTTTTACTATTATGAAGTAATTCCACTGGTTCTATTGCTGGGGATTATCCCGGCAGCACTAGGTGCAATACAGGAACCAAAATATCACAGAACACTTTCAAGCACTCTCAGACTCACCACTGTAGAGTCAACAATTATTTGCATTTTTTGACAAAATACATGAAAACAGACTTGCCTCTTAAACCTGTTGATGTCTGTAAGGTCGTTGTACTGCAGCATTCCTCTTTCATTGTATTGCAAAGAGTGATATTGAAAATGCACTAAGTGTAAACTGGTAATAAAGTAGTAGACAGGGCTTTTGCTTCAACTTATATCCTTTATGCTATGCCACTAATACACGTAATGTCACGTATATCTGCATATAATCAGTTATTTAATTAGCATAGGCAAGTAAGAATTTCAGTGTATTCTGTACACATAAAAATAATGAACCTATAAATCTAACAGTCATTTCAGTCATCAAATCAAAACAGGACTACATTCATATATAAGACATGGCAATAATGCAAGATATATTCAATAAATGAATTCAATAAATAAGTTAACTCTGGTTTAGGAATGGTTTAGATGCTTGAACTAAAGCTATACTATGTGGTTATGATTAGGACATGATCACATTTATTGAATTGGGAGTTTTTCCTCAAGTTCTTACAGTAAAGGTTCATCTGTCCAAGATGCTGCTAACGTATAAATTTATAGTTAAATTGGTCTCATAAATATTATGGTTTGAAACTTTAAAATAGTAAAATTCTTTTTAATCCTTTATAGTAGCTTTTACTAAGTACAGCCTGGGAACACTTGCATATATTTATAGGTGTAATATGACAACAGTAAAGTACATAACCTTACAACAGTTACATGTGAAAACATACATAGTAAGGTAAACAAACAATAAAACAGATGTTAAATATAAATAAATTCATGACATAACATATTCTCGAGCCCACATAATCCAGTACTGGATCACATAGAAGAATTGGTTTCTTCTCTGCTCTAAAGAAGGATAATAATAATAATACCTCAGGTGCCTGCACTAAAATGTGGGTACAGGCTTAGTGACCCAGAAGAACCCGAACCACCATACCTCTTTCGGAGTGTAATAATGAATTAAATTTTCCAAACATAAATCTGATAATGCATCATCTGTTGCACGGGTTACCAAGAGACATGTTTGAGATTTAGGTAGAGGGTCTTGTTCAAAAATATGCTACAGTCTTCCATTTGGAATCTTGTTACCAGCAAACAGGACCAGAGTATGACTATCGCTGAACACCATCAAGACTTAGCTCAACAACACCTGAATAGTAATCATTCCTCTTCCCAAATAAGAGATGCCACCAGTCACAGACATGGTGAAGGAGACACTGCTTTGCCCACTGAGGCTTGTGCCTCGAATAGTGAAGCCAGTATATCTCAACCACTGGCCAGTAGTCAAAGTAATATAGCTATAGATAAGAGAAGGCATTGGTCATAAAGTGAAATGAAAGAACTTATGTTCTGCTTTTATGCCTGCAAAACCCAGTGACCTGCCTATCTATCAGGACTTGAATCCCTATTCAAAATCTGTAATCCAAACAATCCTAAATTTGATAGATTCACTGGAAATACTTCTGCAGCTCAAGCAAGGTATATAATATCCAAACATACCCTCTCCAGACAACTAATTGACACCCAATGAAGATAATGCAACCCTGGAAGAGATACCATCCATCCATTATCCAACCCGCTATATCCTAACTACAGGGTCACTGGGGTCTGCCTGAGCCAATACCAGCCAACACAGAGCGCAAGGCAGGAAACAAACCCCTGGGCAGGGCACCAGCCCACCGCAGGGAAAGAGATACCAACCTACCCAATCGACAGACATCAGATTTTGCCTTATTCACCACTAATGTCATCATCTAACCCTGTGGTAATGAGACCATGTGAGGAGAGAGATAAGATTGTTGATACTTTCTGCAAAATTTTGTGGAGGCCAAAGATATGAAAGTAGATGAAAGACCATAGTTACCAAAAGCCAAACTAAGTAAGGGATTCTGGAAAAATCTCAAATTCCTAAATGAGTACTTACCATCAGTACTTGCAATACATGACTCTACTTATTACAAACACTATCCTTTAAGCAGTGGTAAGGCACTTGTCGAACGTAATGGTCAGAAAACATTTAGAATACTGAGTGGAAAGGCAGCCAGAATACCAGTATGACATCATCACCTTAATGTGAGATTAAAAGAAATCAGAAAGGATGGGCAGTTGACTGAAATATGCAGTAGATTAACCACCTGCTGGATGAGACAATCCAAAGACAGTCTGTTTCGCAAATTAAATATTATGACCCCAAAAAACTGGACATAACCATTAATATTAGGCAAAAAATCAAACCTCTGGCTGCTTGTATCAAACAATACAAGGAATCAAATGCTTGACAAAACCACAGTCAAGAGTTTGAGGCAATGAGAAAGCATTCTACAGAAAATATCTCAACTCTCATACAGATCCTGATGAGATACCAACAAGGCAGGAATTCGAGACCTTTTGGGGTGGCATATTGTCAGTTGCCAGTGGATTTAATTACAAGGCAAGTGGGCTTGAGAATATCACTGAGTCCACCTCACATATGGCCCAAAGCCAATTCCATTCTATCTCCGAAACATATTTGATAATAGGGCTGAAAAAAGCACATAATTGGAAAACACCAGGCAAAATCAGAACACAGAGGTCCTAAGAACTGGTGCCCAATTGGCAGTTTGACAAAACATTTAAATTATTGCTGAAGGGCTTTACCATCATTGTTCCGACAACATTATGTTGACATTCCAGAGGGGATGTCTCAGAGGCTCTTGAGGAAGTAAAGACCAAATTCTACTAAATAAAGCCATATTAGAGGACGACAATAATGATCATAAAATTGTGTGGATTGACAATCAAAAGCTGTTTGACAGTTCTGCATGGATGGCTAATCAAGACCCTAGAGCTGTACAAAGTCTCGCCAACAACAATCAAGTTCCTAAAGAGGACAAAGGGTAAATGGCAGGTAGTAATGAATGCCCGAAACACCACAAGATCAATAACAACAGATCCAATAAAAATAGAATGTGAGATTTTTTCTAGGAGATTCATTGTCCCTCTCCACTTTTGCCTTACATTGAATCCACGTTCTACAATTCTGGCTTCGTCCAATAATATTAGATACAAAGTCAAAGGTCATATTAATCTCGTGGTAAGCTCTATGCAAAAGGACCACAACAGCTTAACAGGCTGTTGGACTCAGTGGAAATATTCACCCAGGATATCAGCATGTTTTTTGGCTTCAACAAATGGATGATACACCATCTCAAAAGTGGAAAAGAGCCAATAAATCAGGTTAAGGACACATTCTATGCTGAGGCGAAAAGTTTGAGGCGTAACAATCCAATCAGACCTATAAATATTTGGGGATAAAATAATCTGGTACAATTAATCACAAAGAAATCTGTTTGAACGTCAAAATACAATATTCCAAAAGGCTGCACAAGATCTTGGAAAGTATACTAAACTCCTGAAGTATGATTAAGGCAATAAATACATATGCAGTCTCCATACTGACCTACAATTTTGCAATGGACAATTAGAAGTTATCTGAAATTCAATTGCTTGACATAAGAACCTGTAGACTCCTCACTCTCAGTAATTGCCACTGTGCTAAAGCTGAGGTAGAGAGGTTATATCTACCAATAGAGAAGAGCAGTAGAGGACTCATAACCATTGAGTCACTTTACCAAAGGGCAATCATCAAACATGCCCTGTATCTCAAAAGAAGAGAGGATGAGTTTGCCATGTCAAGTGTTCTAAGAGCAAATACAAAGTGTTAATATTTCTTCCATAAAAACTGTCAAACCTACTCCTACAGACTTAATCTGAATGGCAAACAAATAACTAAGGTGACAGCTAGTACTGTATATATATATATGAGGAAATCACAAAACCAACTACCTGACCATAGCAGGAAGAAGAAATCAATGCATGGCCACTTTCAAAACTATGTTAACATTCAGGGGATGAAATGGCAAGCCATTATGGCGTCATTTGAAGTCAGTATTTTTGCCATCCAAGATCAGGTAGTGAAAACTAAATACTACATAAGACAAATCCTCAAACAACAAGTTTGTGTTGCCGATGTAAAAAATGTGATGAGACCGTCAATCAAATTGTCAGTGCTTGTGAAATAATACACAACAATTTGGTAGAATATATCCACTGAAGTCTAGCTAAGGGTAACAATTTCCAAGTACCAAGGCAATGGTGGAGTTTGGAGGAGCAGAAAAATCTTGGAATATACTACATATAAGATTCTGTGGGAGCCTCCAGTGTCAGAATCAATGCCAACCAACCAGACATCATTTATACAAATCTGTCCACCAATAAGACTGTTTTAATAGATGTCTCGGTGTTGTCAGACTGTAACATTGTTCCAAAAGAAGAGCATCAATTAGCGCATGGCCATCAGCTGCAAAACATGATTTAAAGGCTTAGGCACGGTTAGCAGTAATTAATACTAGACAATTTCCTTTGAGATGACACTGACTAGATACCCTAACCCTGACTAAATCTAAATTTACCCCAACCCAAGACTTTCAACTATGCCATATCTCAAGTGGTCCCTTGAGCAGGCATAGTTTTCATACCAGCTAAAAGGCAGAAGAACTGAAATATAATTATAATAATACTAAATTATTATCGTTATTATTTAGTACCTCTGAAAAGGATTTAGGGGGTTTATTCCCATTGTTTAAGCAGTGTTTAGAAGCAATTAAAACAGTAAATAAAATGTTTGGATAATATTGTTAAAACAATATACTGTATGTGTGCATTTCTGGTCACCAAGCTACAAAAAAGACACAGCAGCAGATGAAGCTGTGCAGAGAAGTGCAAAAGAAATGCATTACAGGTCAAAAGGACCTTTCCTACTTTAACTCTACTTCAGGTCTTCAGAATTATTAAATGAATTTAATAAAGTGCATTCAACAGAATTCTTTCTAGTAAATAGTAAATCATGTACTCAAGGACACCAGTGGCAATTAAGGGGAAGAGTATTCAAGATGGAAGCTAGGAAGCACTTCTTCACACAAAGAATCTAAAACAAACAACATATCTGTGACAATCTTTAAAAAGTTTTAAAAAGTTTAAAAGGGAAATTATACAACTTAGCTATTAGCTAACTGAACAAGCTTCAATGGTCTCCTCTTGTTTGTCCAGCTTCCTCTGTTCTTATGGTTTATTTATATAGTGCATTTCTCAACCCCCAGATAACTACACATAGAATTAATCAAAAAATAATAAAACAACTATGGCACAACAACAGGAAAATAAATTCAAAAATCAATACAACAAAGTAAATAACAAAAAAGAACAAACAAACTGATCAGAATGTACAGAAGAAAAACTTGAGCTTACAAAACTAAGGTTTAAGACATTAGAAGTACTGGCACAAAAGAAGATTTTCAGATCAATTTTAAAGGAAATGAAAAAACAGTCTCGGATGTAGTGAGTTAAAGAATTTTGATGATTGGGTGCCATGAAAATGAATAAACGGACACTCCACATTTGGTCTGAGGGGCTATTAGCAATCAGGGAACGTACATAAGTGTGAAGGGTTGAAAGAGTGAAGTAACTCAGCTAGATATGGTAAAGGGTAGCTTGCCCATGTGAAACATTGGAGGTGATAGGTAAAACTTTGTATTGCATACACAAAGAGGTTGGTAGCCAAGATAACTGCTAACAGTGATATACTCTGTACATTTAATGTAAGTAGGACCTTTGGCAGATGAGTTATGAATTGACTGCACTTTATTGAGTGTTTTGGAGAGTAGGGAATACAATAGAAAATTACATAAGTTCAAACGGGAAGTAATGAAACCATTAATCAGTGTTTCAGCATATTTCTTGTTAAGGGAAAGTAAGGAATGTTGTGTTTTGATATCTTGGAAACAATGGATTTAGAGACAACAAACAAAACTTCAGGTTTATTATATATAATCTGCAAAAATTAGCATTCCGTCACTTTCTTTATTCACTGTTGCATTCTTTCAGAGAATGGAATGGGACAAACTTTGACTAACACACATAGGGGACGATTTGGATTTAGCAAGTAAGATGAACTACTGTACTGTTTAATAGTGAAGTAAGATGTGAGTTAGGAGAATGCTCTGCCATCAATGCCAATTGAAAAGAGTCAGTAGAGAAGAATACCATTATTTAAATTATTATAGCAGCAATAAGGTCAAGTTGAAGGAGAATATTGAGCACACATTTTAGCATTATAGTAAAAGTAAAAATTATTTAAAATGGTCAATGTTATGTCAGCTAATGCTGGAACAAATATTAGATATTTATTTTAATCGTATTTAAATGATCCATTGCAGTTACAGAAAACAAATATATATTTATGTATTTATTTAAATGTATATATTTTTGTAACACTATTTAGATATTATATTTACAAATACTTTCTGAAATTTTCTGCAATCTGATGTGCTAGGCTGTTTGGTAGGTTTGACAGTTTTGTAGGCTTGGAAAAAGAAATAATAAAATGTTTTTGTGCATCATACCACTTTATACAGTCATCAGTAATTTTACTGACACATTTCCAGTTTTATACAAATTTCCCCATGCAAACAATCACATTTTATGTAATATTGCTGCTTTTATTTGTTCATCAGTGGTACATAAGAAAAATGAATATTAGCTTGAAACACGTCATCAGGAATCAGCAAAGACCCATGGTTATTAAAATTCCAGCTTGTTTGCAAAGATTTAGCTGGTAGAAATCTAAAATGTATGTCGTATATTCAGAGAGATAATGATACATAAGACAAAAATGAAGAATATTATTTTGTAGATTAGTTTTAACTGCATTATACTTTAATGTGTTTCTCTAAGGCAAAACTGTCCGTTAAAAATGTAATTAATTTTCCTGTCAAACCTGAAAATTTTATCTGAGCCGAATTGTAAATGGTGCTTTGTTTTATAATTGCTTCCTAAGACTTAACGCTACACCTTATACACTTGGTAAAAAAAGATGGGGATCTTAAAATAATGAAAGTTAATATGCTGGTTCTAACAGCTACAAATGACCAACAAATCTTGGTCAGGACAAAAAACTAATTCACTTCCTCTGATATAATCTGACAAAAATTTTTCACATGCTCTCATATACTTTATACACACAGATGAAAAGGTTCTTATTAATAAAAGTGTGTAACCCTGCCAATGAATGTGCTTGTAACGAACCATTTACATTTTTCATCGTTTCAGAAACTAATCATTTTCCTATAATCATACACATTGATATGTATAATACAAGTAATAGATAAATGTAAATGTGCCTGGGAGCTCTTAACTCTTAACTTCACTTGCCAAAAACAATTTAAAATTTTTTGTAATGAATTTTAATGTATAGAATCATGTATCTACTTTAGTGCTCTGTTTACACACATTCAGTTAATCTGATAAACATTGGCCATTCATTATTATAGACTAGCTGTGTTACCTGGCCTCATCTTAAGACAGTTCTAATGTTGTCTGTTAACCAGATGTAACTAACTATGTAACTAACTGAGTACTTTTCTTTATACACTATTTGTAGGTTTTTTGTTTTGTTTTTTTTACACCTGGGCTTAATATTATTAATTCACTTGATCTGCTTGCTCTTGAACATGCTATATACAATTGCCCATGAGTAAAACATTTCAGCCATAGATCAATTCCTGCTTTGTCTATTGACTATCCTTGGCTTCTGTTGATGGTCACTGCCAAACTGTATTCGTTTGCATTTAAAACAATTAATTAGTAGGAATAATGGGGGCTTTGTATATAAATATCACTTCTCCTGTAGCATATCCTATAAAATTAATAGCTTCAATCAGAATTGAAAGCAATTCTTTGATTTGTAATCTTGTACTTTTACAAAATTTTGGAGTGTTTAGATCAAAAGGAATAACAGGCCTAGTGTATGTTGTTGGAAACAACAATTTACCTCAGAGAAAGTGGAAAAGTAACATTTCAAACAACTGAAATAAATCCCAAATAAATTTTCAAAATTGAAGATGAAGGAAAGTCAAATTAAAAGTACAGCAAACTGCAAATCTAAAATTTGCATTGCACACTATATACAGTATGTATCACACAGTATTAGCAAATAGCAATGATGTTTACAGGTTGCACATTTAGTCAGCCCATGCAATGAATTCAACATATGAAGAATTGTACAGAAATGAACAGGTGAAATGAAGTAATATCATGAACTATTTACAGTGACTACCCTATCTCTGTTTTGGCTATGGGAGACCTGTTAACTGAGCTGTGTTAGCATTTAAACTGGCCCAAGGGACTCTGTCGCTCCTGGCTCATCTTGGACATGAGGATGTTACTTGCTCCTCTATCTCTCTCTCTTTGTCTGGTGAAGCAAAACCCACACTCGAGCTTTATAGTGCTTGCTACCTACAACTTCCTTGAGCTTCGCTGAACTTTCCTCCCTCCACTTCACTGTTCAGCCATGTGTAATCCCATCTCTTTTTCTTGTCCAGGACACCTCCCCACTTCATCTTTACATCCAACACGTTGGTAAGTGCCACTCTTCATGTACCCTGATCATCACTTCTGCTTGCCGGCTCTTATTTGCATTAACCTGAAAGCCCCAACCAATGTTTTCTCTATTTGATTCCTTCTCATAGTTGAGAAAATATCAACAAATAAAAAAACATTTTCAAACAAATTTCAAACAACACAGTCAAAGCATTTTTTTAGATTTTGGGATATTTAGTTTTTCTATTTTAAGGGTTGATTTTATCTCTAAATATCGATATATCGAAATGTCCTTTCTTAGTACAGTAGATACCTACTGCCCTAGATGTACAATCCTGCTAAGTATCAGTTGTTTAGTAAGATTGGAAACAGTGTTTTTTTGATGATTGAGTGAGTCAATCAGTCAACATTGTATTTTCTAAATATTTAGATTTGTCATATTTTAACTTGCAAGTTTGTTGTTCAGGGTGATGCACTGATTCAGTGGTTAATGTTGGTGCCTACCCATCCAAAATTCATTAGTTGTATCCAACCTGATCACTGTTTATACGGAGTCTGTCACTTATAAGGAGTTTTTCCACATTGCAAAAGCTAGCAGGCTATGTAATTTGGCTACTTCAAATTGACCCTGTAAGGGTAATTGTGATAGTAGTTGGGTGCCCCGAAATGAATTGTACAGGGCTAGTTATTGTTTTGTGGCAAATATGCCAAGGATAAGTGACTGAAAAGAGGCACACTGCCTCCTAGTATTAAAGATAACTGCCATCACTGGTGATCTACATGACATACAATATACTCATTGCAGCAACTGTATTTTTCTGCAAAGGACAGCCACTTTTGTGTGTACTAGATCATAACAGCTATCAAGTACTCTCAGACAATATAATATAAATATTGAATTTTTCTAGTTACATTTTTTTAATTGAAAGCATAGTCTTGTATTTGTGAACTAAACCCAGAACATATTGTTGATGGTTATTAATGTGATCAGTTCCAAGAGCCATGACAGTTCTTAGCTCAAGGCACTTGAAACCCTGAGGCATAAGCCGCTCAAATATACATTACACTACAGTTCGGTACAGTAAATGTCTCTTATACTATAAGAATATTGTAGGTTTAGGGTACCTAGATAATAATACTTATTAAAAACTTTTGCTGTCTACTTATTATCAGATATATGCCAAAAATATTCCCACTTGACATGTTTTGAATAAAGAATATAGACATCTCCAGACAAACTATTTGTGAAAAGAATTCTCTATATTCATTGTTTTATTGATACACCATATAATTTCACATAATACAAAGCAAATGAAATAAAATAAGAACAACCATTTTTTAAAATGACATTCACATTTTTAAATGCGTGTTTGTTTTACTATCCTGCTGAATTTGTCCATTCATCCATTTGGTCTGCTACTAGTTGAAAGAGAAAATGCCTTCGCCTTTGAAAAGGGTAAGTGTCAGTGACTTCAAAAATAAATCCGATTCTTTAAAGAGTATGAAATGCTTTTTGTACCTGAGGACCTTGAAAATGTAAATATTGTAATTATGTTTTAAGAGTAACTTATATTTTACAATTAAATGGCATACATGTTTTTAGACTGCACTGGTCATTCATTAAAGCATAACCTTTTCAAACCAATTTGATATAACTCAGCATAATGAGTCAGAGTCCATCAGGGTGCAGTGGCCACAAACTAGGAACCATCCCTGAATAGGAAGCCAGTCTATTGCGAGGCTTGTTCATCACAGGGCGAGTTTGGAGAAACCAATTTAGGATGTGGGAAGAAAACAACAGTACCCAGAGGAAAAAATACTGATGCAATGTACAAACTCCACAGCAAGCACCACTCTGCTATTACTATGGCATACATTGGAGTTTGTTTTTTTTTTCTAAGTCTTGCAATCTTTTTTCGCTTAAATTTTGTGTAATATACATTGCAAAAAGAGAGAATTTGAAATTCAGATGCTTTTTTACACTTTATTTATAGGTTTATAGGGTAATTTTTGTCATATGTGCAAAGTACAATAAAACTAGTTAACATGCAACATGTCAACACTATTTGTTGCCATGATTAGTGAATATGATTGCCTTACCCTAAAATCTTTATTCCTTACTATTTCACTTTGTGATTTTTCAAAAATGGGAAATTAGAAGGGAGAGGCTGAATCCTCTTTCCTTATAACTGTTTCGGTGCAGGTAGCCATAAAAAGCGCCCTAAAATCAAACCAATAAGCTGGAGTGTTGTTAAAAGAAAAAAAAAACTTTACAAAATTGATTTTATGCTTGAAAACATTGTAATAAATGGCTCAGACAGTTAACATAAAGGTTCTTAGAAATTTTACTTTGTTATGAAATTTCACATGAAAGAAATTGGATTGCTCAAAAGATATTGCAGTGTACTGTAAATATCAGAATGACTACACCAGAATGACTAAAAAGAAACAAAACGTCTAACCTGACTTGGCTGTCCTGGTCACAGTGAGGCATTATGCAGGCATATTGCCGTTGGTGTAAAGAAGCCACAGTAGCATTTCTTGAAATACAATCAGTATTAGTGTGTCAGATAGAGGATGTCCAGCATTGTTCATAATAGCACTCAGTTTTGTCTTCATTCTCTTTTCCACTGCAACTTCCAGGGGTTCCAGAGTGCATCCCATAACTGAGCCAGCCCTTTTAATTAGTTTGTTGAATCTGTGGACCTCTCTTAAAGTGATGTTACTGGCTCAGCACACCACAGCATAAAAATCACACTGGCCATCACAGAGTTTAAGAATGTGTATGGGATGTCACTATCCACAATAAGAGAATGCAATTTTATGAAAAAAGTCTGCTCTGCTCTTTCCTATTTAGTTTCTCTGTGTTACAAGACCAGTCTAGTTTGTCATTGATTTGGAACCCCAAAGTATCTGTAGGAATGCACCACCTCTGCATTCAGTCTCTAAATAGTGAACAGGCACAGAGGCTCTTTGGTGGAGCAAAAGTCAATAACCAGTTTATAACTATATACAAGTTTCTCACTGTTCTTGAAATTAAGATTAATCAAAAATTGTCTTTAATATTATATTTTTGAACATTTTTTTACTTTCTTCTTAGATTTACTCAAACAGGAAATTTTTTGGCATACAACAGTTCATGGTTTACTTGTTTTTTTGAAAATAATGGTGTGTTTATAAATAGATCCATCCATCCATCCATCCTCTTTCACTTATTCGAGATTGGGTCACGGGGGCAGCAGCTTGAGCAGAGATGCCCAGACTTCCCTCTCCCTTGCCACTTCTACTAGCTCTTCCGGGGGAATTCCAAGGCGTTCCCAGGCCAGCCAAGAGACATAGTCCCTCCAGCGTGTCCTGGGTCTTCCCCGGGGCCTCTTCCTGGTTAGACGTGCCCGGAACACCTCACCAGGGAGGCGTCCAGGAGGCATCCTGATCAGATGCCCTAGCCACCTCAACTGACTCCTCTCGATGCGGAGGAGCAGCGGCTCTACTCTGAGCCCCTCCCGGATGACTGAGCTTCTCACCCTATCTTTAAGGGAAAGCCCAGACACCCTGCGGAGGAAACTCATTTCCGCCGCTTATATTCGTGATCTCGTTCTTTCGGTCACTACCCACTACTACACTTCGCTCATGACCATAGGTGAGGGTAGGAACGTAGATAGACTGGTAAATTGAGAGCTTTGCCTTATGGCTCAGCTCTTTTTTCACCACGACAGACCGATGCAGAGCCTGCATCACTGCGGACTCCGCACCGATCCGCCTGTCGATCTCATGCTCCATTCTTCCCTCACTCGTGAACAAGACCTCGAGATACTTGAACTCCTCCACTTTGGGCAGGATCTCACCCCCAACCCTGAGAGGGCACTCCACCCCACATGAAGAATCCTTTACTTATGTATTCTCACTGGGCTAATTTTAGTAGAAGCTAATTAAATTCACATTTGGCTATAGAGGGGGCCACACAAAAAATACTCATACGCACAGCATGAAGCCTCACATTGATTTTAGCAGCAACAAATGTTTTGTTTAGTTTTGTTCTGCTCTCTACGTACATGCTGGAGAGAGCAGATATGCCAAATTTCCTGGTACGGTCTATTTTGATTATGGAGCTTCATGTTCGTGCAGGCTCCTTTAATTTTATACTTATGGATTTTATGCAACAATATCCCATTGTGAGCACTGGTGAAACACACAATTCATCTATTACTGCAAAATTTTGAGTATTCCTGGTTCTACGAACAATGTACTGAAACTAAGAGGTTGTTGCCATCATTTTGAATCATATGTAAAACAATTCATATAAGTTGACATGTTGATTATCACACCAGATTAGTGTGTCACAAAGGTCATGCTAGTGTGTAGTCCATGACTTGAGGGATGCTTTTTTGAGTGCCACCCATTAATAGAAGTTCTTTAATACTGAAGAATAGAGTGATTGGACATTTTCTGGAATATCCAGATTGCAATTCATATCTAGGGAAGAGCACTTCTAATGCAAAGCACTACACTAAATATGTACTACAGAGCTCAACTTACTAAGCTGGTATAGAACATTTGTCATTTATAATAGACTGCATTAAATTTAAGGAAACAAGAATCTTGAATACAAATAAAAGAGAAAATTAGTAAAGGTTGTCAAAATATCTATTTTCTAAATCTAATTTTTTTAAAACTCCAGAATCATGGACAGTCAAAGCCTGCCCAGGTACAACTAGGTGCTAGATAGAAGCTAACCAAGGAGATAAACATTCATTACATCCATAACCAGTTTAGAGTCTTCAGCTTACTAAACATGTGTTTCTCTGAGATGTGGAATGAAGGGGAAGCATAAAGTGAAAACTTATGGAGGCATAAGTGCCAAACCAGGTATAAAAGACATGTTCATAAAGCTGTGGAACAGCACTGCTAGGCAGTACAAAATTTGTGCCGCCAATGGCATACTGTATATACTGTACATGTTTTCAAAAGTTCTTATTGAAGTCAAACCCACTTGTGTGTATTTTTGTGCTTGATAAATTAGAAAGTAAGTGAAGAGTTCAGTTAAAGAAGGAATTTGTCTCCTGTTGCGAAAGTCATTGCAGTACAAACCTGCCTCTTCAACAGTCTCTTAGGATGAGATTGGTAAAGCATGAAACCTATTACCAGTGAGATCTAGTCTTTCTTTGGGGTTGTTGAATAATAATGTAATTGATAATTCTGCAGAAAAGTTTAAAAACTAATTAGACCCTGCCTTAGCATACTGAAATCATTTTGCTGTGCACTTACCCTTCAGAATATCAATTTATACTATCAACAGATAACACGCCTCATTGCCTAGAGAGTACACCAGTGTAATTACAAAGTCTTGCTAAGTGTGAATGTTTTAAAAAAATTACATTTAAAGTAGAGTGCTTCTTAGCTTGCTCACCCTATGTTCCACAAGGGTCACCTGTATTTTTTTCCATTAGTAATCATATATTTCATTTATATTGATACATGTATACTTTATTGTAGTGTTACAACACTCCACATATATAACAATGTTAGATATACCAACTCTATAAAATATATAGAATACACTCAACTTTTTCAAAAATGTGCTAAAATTGTCAGACCTGATATGTTATAGAGTCTAATTATAAATGAAAAAAAAAAAAACCTGTAGTCCTAGAGTGCTCCATGGAGCAGGGTGCTACAGTCATCAATGTGCTGAAGTTGCTGCATTGCTTGACCAGGATGTTGTGCACATAGTGTTCACTATAGACAAAAGTGTTCAAAATGATTACTTTACATTAACATACATATTTGTATGGACTTTGTGATCTGAATCAATTTGCTGACTAAATGCAAATTAACAAACAAGTTAGATAATGTATGTATTGCGTAACATTCATGTGCATTCATGTGTGACTTGATCTGAAAGTTGGAACATATTAAATTGTTTTAGTTACTTCATCAGTAGGTTAGTTATTATGTTTTTGTTTATTAAATATGTTTGTAATAATGAGTCTTATTCAACAAAAAAAGCAATAATAGAATGCAGTTAGTTAGTTGGTTGACCACATTAAATACACACTTTCATTTTACACCATCATGTAGTTAAAAAAGTACCACAAATATTCTTGTGGTGGTTCAATGGCTTTCACAGAGAGCAGATTCCAATTCAAGTGATATAAAAGTGGCATAGACTGATATCCTATATTATTATATTATTATTATATACTACTGTTTGCATATATTTTCTTTATTAATATTCCCAGGCAATCCAAAAGGAAACTGAGAAGCACCAGCAGCAGCTTAAGAATGTGTCAGAATTGGCTGAAGCTCTAAAAGCTGTTCTTCATGGTAAAGAAAACCTAGTAGATGATAAAGTCAGCCTTCTGAATTGTAATTGGATAGCAGTGACATCAAGAGCTGAAGAGTGGCTCAATCTTCTTCTGGTAAGCATAAAATACCTACCAAATATAAGCTGAGGCTTTTATAAAGAGGGTCATATGGTGCGGATACACAGAAATCCTCATTGCCCAAACTAAAACGATTGAAGTAGCCCAGTTTTAAATAGTCCATTTATTGATAGCCATTTAATTAGAAGGACTGAAGATTATAAAACATCTTTATACCTGGTAAATAAACTGGATTTCCAGATTCCATGGATTGCCCTTCCCTAGTGAGAGGGTTTTTACACCTCTCTCACTTTGCAAAAATGTTCTTATATTCTTATTGTTATGCATACAATATCAAAAATGTGTTTGCTTTAACATATAATCATGTTGTTTTTAATAATTACAGTGTTTCCTAGATCAAAAAAATAACTAAAGAAATTTGAAGAACAAAAGGAAATATCAGCTGCTCTTACAATTCCATAATTAAGGCAGGAGAGTGTTTTTTTACTTCTCTATTTTGTAGGAATCCTTTAGTCACCAAAATTAAACACTAAAACCTCTTTGTTCTCTGTGGCATTTGCAAAAAATAAAAAACTATAGGCATATACACCTTGCGCTGCCTTAATTTTAGATAGTGCTACTCTTTTCAAATCTAATGTCAGCAGATGAGCTCTGCTAGAGAAGGCTAACATTGTAAGCAATGTCATAACACATTTTCACTTCTGTTGGTTGTTGAGACGATAAGTGCCAATGACCAATCTGCTTCCATTCATTTTCCATTTTGCACTTTAAAGGATATACTAATTTTTGTCTTTATCCTTTCACAAAGGATTATCAAAACCAAATGGAGATTTTCGACCAGAATATTGCACAGATCACTGCTTGGATTTACCGTGCTGAGATACTTTTAGACGAATCAGAAAAGCAAGACTCACAGGAGAAAGTATTAAAGGTATTCATCATTGCAACCTTTTATTGATTTTATCCTGTATATTGCAAAATATCTTATATAGTTTGTATATTGTATTTATTTATGAAATATTAATTTTCTGCATATTGGAATAATATAAATGTAAATCTGAGTTTATTAAAAATGTATTTATTAGCAGGCTATTAGATTGTGAAGAGAGTTTTAACAATTACGTAAAAGCTGTTTTCTCTCTGTGATTAATCTTAAAGTTATTTTTCATTCAAATGAGTTATTTCTGTGTCAGTACCATTTTATAATGCAAAATCCAATGAATCTCCTATTTGCAGTGAGTTGGCAATTATTTTAGATGATTAAAATTATTTTAATCCACCTGTGAGTTTGTCTACATGGTTTAAGATATCCAAAATGATGTTTAGCTTTTTGTCTTAATTTAGGAAATATATTGTCTTTGTGCTTAAGTGGAATGCTTACACTGTCCATTTCAATTTGAGCTTATTCACTAACCTGATTTTTGTTGTTTTTTCTCAAATTTCTGTTTTGGTAAATCACACTTTCGCTTCTTCAGTTTTGAAGTTTAACCTATAACAAATCCTCCATTTAACAGCTATATGTTACCTGGCATCTCTTTATGCTCTTCTTTTGTTGACTTCTGAAAAGGCTAGTAAATGTAGAAACTGTTGAATCACTTTTCCACAGTTTAACCCATCCAAACATGTAATGAACAGTTCTTAAATATGAATAAAGCTTAGAGTTTTAACACTAGAATTACCAGAGCCTACGAAAAAACTCGCAAATCCGTCCCACCTTAAATCGCGTCTTAAATCCGTTTGCACCTCTCCGCCAGAGTCCTTTGTCATCTAAATGTGCTGATAAACAAAAGCTACTAGCAGCCAGCTATTCCATCCCCCCACCGACTTAGAACGAATTTCTCCTAGCTCATGCCTTGCCTTGATTTGATTATCTGGGATTGAAGTGGAGTTTTAGAGTCGAAATAATATAGCGTTATTTGGAATACACGCATTTCATGTGTGTTCCGTTTCTATAGCAGTCTGTGCAAGCACATTTTTAAAACAGAAACGTTTTTCATATTCTAATAGTAAATGACAAAATGTAGGCATAAACTATATAACGCATGAAGCCTGAAGTCCATATATCAAAGAAACACTTTCACAAAAGGTACAAATAAGAGAACACGTGCGCTTTTATTCAAAAATATAACTGCACAAAAAAAAAGCCACTTTAGCATGCCACATTGACATTCTTACTACAACCGCCGTGGTGGCGTAATGGTATCAGCTCCTGACTGGGGATCAGAGGGTGGCGAGTTCGATCCCACACGGCTCCACTTCGAGAAGTGAACTGCTCTTATTCTTACAATTTTAGAATAACAACATAAATTTGATTTCAGTCTGTAACAGCCGGTGTAACTTATGATACTGGTAAAGGTTAGCTTTTTTTTTTTTTTTTTTTAATTCACTTTTCATTTTCGCAGTCGCATTCAGAATCAATCCATACAACCCCATCTGACATAAAGACGCGCTATAGGTCTGCAGTGTACCACGATGCATACTACCGCCCCCCCCCCCCAAAAGGGTTCTGACACACAAACGCTGGCGAAGCTGCCTTCTTCGTATCTCACCGTCACTTGAAATCAGCAATTCTTAGCTGCTTATCAATCCATACAACCCCATCTGACACAGCTGTTTTCACATAAATAATAGTGTACTTTTATTCAAGACTATAACCGAAGAATAAAGAAAGCAAGTTACAATTGGTGGTTGATACGACAGCTTGCGTGGTGCAATGCTAAGAACTGCTGATTTCAAGTGACGGTGAGATACGAAGAAGGCAGCTTCGCCAGCGTTTGTGTGTCAGAACCCTTTTGGGGGGGGGGGGGGTAGTATGCATCGTGGTACACTGCAGACCTATCGCGCGTCTTTATGTCAGATGGGGTTGTATGGATTGATTCTGAATGCGACTGCGAGAATGAAAAGTGAATTAAAAAAAAAAAAAAAAAAGCTAACCTTTACCAGTATCATAAGTTACACCGGCTGTTACAGACTGAAATCAAATTTATGTTGTTATTCTAAAATTGTAAGAATAAGAGCAGTTCACTTCTCGAAGTGGAGCCGTGCGGGATCGAATTCGCCACCCTCTGATCCCCAGTCAGGAGCTGATACCATTACACCACCGCGGCGGTTGTAGTAAGAGTGTCAATGTGGCATGCTAACGTGGCTTTTTTTTTTGTGCAGTTATATTTTTGAATAAAAGCGCACGTGTTCTCTTATTTGTACCTTTTGTGAAAGTGTTTCTTTGATATATGGACTTCAGGCTTCATGCGTTATATAGTTTATGCCTACATTTTGTCATTTACTATTAGAATATGAAAAACGTTTCTGTTTTAAAAATGTGCTTGCACAGACTACTATAGAAACGGAACACACATGAAATGCGTGTATTCCAAATAACACTATATTATTTCCACTCTAAAACTCCACTTCAATCCCAGATAATCAAATCAAGGCAAGGCATGAGCTAGGAGAAATTCGTTCTAAGTCGGTGGGGGGATGGAATAGCTGGCTGCTAGTAGCTTTTGTTTATCAGCACATTTAGATGACAAAGGACTCTGGCGGAGAGGTGCAAACGGATTTAAGACGCGATTTAAGGTGGGACGGATTTACAAGTTTTTTCGTAGGCTCTGGTAATTCTAGTGTTAATGATGGCAATTATAACTTATAGTAGTAATTTTCAACCCTTTCATGTCGCAACCCACTTTTACCCATATAATTTTCTTCATGAATCAAGTGTGATTTTCCAAAAACCAAAAGTGGTTCACAACCTAGTGTTTGAGAAGCACTGACTTATAGGACATCAAGTACTATGTCCACTAATGCTTGTTGAGGATGAATGATAGAATGTTATTTAAGTCATAAAAATAAATAAATCTAAGAACATTATGTAAACTCAATGAAAATGGGATTTAGGTTACAGTTTTTTAACGTTGTAGCTCTATAAGCAGTGGTGTAGTTAGACCTTCATTTTGGGGAGGAATTAATTAATTTTTGCCTGTGGGAATTCTGGTGGTTCTTGGGTACTTCAAGATACTTGTCATTGTATTACTATTAATGCTGATGAACACTTACTAGCACACTTGGCTTACTTAGGAAGGTTCAATATTAAGGATCTGCAACGTCACATGTTGTGATATAACAAACACTGAAATTATTATTGATAACTAGGTCTACTATGTTTCTTATGTGATGACGGCAGTTGCTTCATTCTACCCTACAGAATTTGAAATCTGAGTTAAATGACACTGGTGCGAAGATGGATGTAGTGCGTACTCAGGCCGAGGAACTAATTAAGAATCGTGGAGAACACTGCAGAGTGGTAGTGGAGCCAAGGTTAGCAGAATTAAATCAGAGATTTGATGCCATATCCAAGAGGATACAAGTTGGGAAGGTAGGAAATTCTAGAGGTATTATTTTTTTGTTATTTTCCAATATATACAGTGTATGTGTATATATATATATATATATATATATATATATATATATATATATATATATATATATATATATATATATATAAAGCTTGCTTCAATGTACATTTATTCAAGAGTTTCTTCTCTGCCTGGAAAGCACTTACTTGTATTAATACTGTTCACTGTTACCAACCCCTTCACTAATCTTTTTTTTTTTTTTTGTTTAAACCCAATTTGCTGGACAAATTACTTTGTCACTTTGAAACTAAATAAATAAAGGACTTCAGACAATTTATTATAATATTTGTTTGAATACCTGATTGAAATTTATTGCCAAAAAAAAAAAAAAAAACACTGCTCCTAAAACTCAACTTGAAATGAGACTGTTATTATATGGACTATGTTTTATCACCAATATACCATGAGTAATTGTGGATTACATGTTGTATTATTGACCCACAGAGTTTGGGTTTAATTCTTGGAGGTGACACCTCTTGTGAGGAGCCTACATTTTTTTATCGTGTTCGAATACGTTTCCCCTGAGTTCTCCCTCTTATCCCAAAAACATCAGGCTAGACTGAGTGACAGCTATAAATTGTCCCTATTTAAGTGAGTAAAAGAGTGTGGCTGAGTATGCTGTGTCATACTCAGGGATGGTTCCCAACCTGTGTTATTTCCTACCATGATAGACTTTCCCCATTATGTTTACACTGTACATTCACTTCAGAAAGTGAGCAGATTGATTTGTCAGTGAGTGTTCCTGCATTCTGTTAAATATCACCGTTTATATTTTAATTATATATAAAATGTTTTATTATACTAGATATCTATTTGAAGAAAGCAATTCAGTTGATATAGTAAAGTATTTTTAAATCTTGTAAGAAATACACTAAATCTAGGATAAAGGTAACTGGCCAGTTTTTTAAATACTAGTTGCTAACTGGATGTGTGTGCAATTACGTTTCCTTCTTTTTTTATTCTTTAACCTCCCTTTCCTCTTAAAGAGCTCCTTAAACTAACTACATAGCCATATACTGTAACATTTTCACTCCCAGCTTTCTCCATCCATTTTAATATTTCCTAATGGAGAAATACAATTACTTTTGTATTCAATATTTGTAATCTGTCCAGCAACAAACTTTTTACTAACATGACAAATGAGTCTTGCTGTATTTAAATTTTATATCATAACCTAATACCACCCTGTCAGTGTCACTACATTAATACCCTTCACAGTCAATTGAAAAACAGCAGCTTACCATCATCCTGAAGTTCAGAATTTAATTTCACACCTAACAGCAAAGGAACTTGTTTCATCATTTCGTAGTCCTCTGAGTGGAACTAAACTGCATCAATGATATCATTTTCAGGAGTTATTCATAAAGGAAGCATAATATAGCAAAATAAATTAAAGATGGGCTTGTAGAATGTAGCAAGAAACTTGTTTAAAAAAATCTAAGTAAGATAACAAATTAATCTTATACAGTGGGATGCTACAAAGTACAAACATGAGGAAGATATTTTTCTTTTAGAGGTTTTAATGCATCAGGCAAAAATAACTTTTCCAGAAAGTTCACCTAGGAAATTTTATGTGTGGGTGCCACATTCCTTCAGTAGACCTCATTATAAAAGCACAATGCCTATAACAAGTATTCACACTCTTGGGAATTTTCGCATTTTATTGTTATACATTGGAATCGCAATGAATTTAATATGATTTTTTGACACTGATGAACAGAAAATGTTGATTAGTGTCAAAATGAAAACAGATCTCAAGGTGATCTAAATTAATTACAAATATAAATCTCAAAATAATGAATCACTTAATTATTCACCCTGTTTGATGTGATACATTTAAATTCTCACTGGTGCAAAAGTTCCTTTTAGAAGTCACAGAATTAGTTCAATGGTGATCTCCTGCCTGTAGTCAAGGGGCTTCAATTGTTAGTATACATTGTCGCAGTAGAGGCGTGGAGCCACCTCTTGAACCCTCAGGTACCACTCCAGACACCGGATAAAAGTATAATTATTATTTATTAAATAATGATACTGTGCACAAAGCACCCTCCACTCCATACTCATAAATCACAAATAAGCTCTCAATAATACTCTCCTCCACGTCCAGACATTTCGCCCTCCTACCTCCCAGCTCAGCTCAGTGTCTGGGCTTTCCCACAGTCCTTTTATACACCCTGACCCAGAGGTGTTCCTGCCCAATCAGTCCACAGTTCCTTATCCCTTCCGGGTCAGGGTAAACAGTCCTTTTCTTCAACCCGGGAGCACGTTGTTCCTTCCTGTCACATGACTGTGACGTACTCCCGGGTTATAGGGCACATAAGAGTCCACGAGCCCCCCTACAGCGACTCCAGGTGGCCCCCAAGGTATCCAGCAGGGCTGTGTATAAACACTACATAGTCCATGAGGCCCTGCTGGAACTCGGGGCACGATCATGCTGTCGGGAGAGCTCCTCCTGGTGGCCTGGGGGTGAGGGCCAGAATATGTAGCCGGCAATCCTCCACAACATGTACCTGTATATGGAAGTTCCAACTTGAGGGGAGTCAGTATGGTGGCCTAGAGCAGGGGTCTCCAATCACAGTCCTGAAGGGCCGCAGTGGCTGCAGGTTTTTGTTCTAACCCGGTTGCTTAATTAGAAAGCAGTTCTACCAATAATTTAATTTCATGGCTTTTTAGTGCTTTAACTCTGCTATGTCAGGTCATTCTCATATCCTAGACTTTCTTCCCCTATCTAAGGATATCATCCAAATGATTTGAAGGCTAAAATGGACGAGCAATTCTCAATCATTCACTTTTTTCTCTTTACTTTCCTTCCAAGTATTTAATTAAACCAAATAATGCAAGATAAATACACACTGGCGTAAATGGTAACAAGCCAAATGGAGAAATGCTGGTCTCTTTTGTCATTCGCATGTTATTGCTAATTAGGATCCATTAAAAACTGAATGAATACAGCTGTTTAAGGTGAAAATAAGCAATAAGCATTCAAAATCTTAATGAGGGAGACAACTAAAGTGAAGCAGAAGTGTTACTTGAGCAATTAGTGCTTCTTATTAAGCAATTGGGTTGGAGCAAAAACCTGCAGCCACTGCGGCCCTCCAGGACTGTGATTGGAGACCCCTGGCCTAGAGTACACAGTATAGACAAAAACAGCACAATTCAGGGGATGGATATAAGATAATATATGATAATATAATATAATATTTGATTATCCCTTGGGATATGGTTAAATCCATCATTAAGAAATGGAAAGACGATGGCACAGCTGTGAATCTGCCTAGAGCAGGCCATCCAGAAAAATTGGGCAATTATGCAAGAAGATAACTAGAGAGGAAGGCCACCAAGGGACCTATGAGATCAGAAGTAGGTACAAGTCATAGTGGATGCGATTGGAGAGACTGTGCAGACAACAACGGTTCTTTCAAAATGTCACACCTTCAGTGGAAAATGGCAAAAAGAAAGCCACTGTTAGGCTAGGTTTATACTTCATGCGACGCGACGCATGCTCCAGCAGTCACTATTGCAATGCAAGCATTTTACTGTTTATACTTGCGCGTGTACTTTATGTAAATCTGAAAGATTCCATCAAGTGGCAATGTGAGAAATCATCATGATGAGAAAACATTTGGCTTCGCTGTGTTGTGAATTGTCTGAAGCATCCATTAATTTCTGAGTACACCTTGCCACAGTATCTCTGAAAAGGATGTTTAATGATTACATCCATCAATCCATGGATGTGCCCATTCCAGCAAGCATCCGGCGCAAGAAAGAAACAGAATCCCAGGACGGGGCATTAGCTCATCTCAAGGTGAACACAAGCATATACAAATGCTAGTGTCACTTTAGCATCACCAAATCCCCAAACCTTCATGTCTTTGGAAGGAAACCAGAGCACACTGTGGAAACCCACCAGGAAAACATGCAGATTCCAGGCAGGGAACACAAGGGACTGCGCTGTCCCCGTGCCACCAGAACATGTGTAATTATTATCAGTATTCATTATTTAAATGAAGTTAACGACTTATCTATAAAATGTAACATACTGTACATATTTAATTTATTTCATCATGAAAATGATATCAAGTATAAATCTAAGGATTCTAAATATGCAGAGAGCTGGAATATCATAAATGTAATGTGTTCTGTGTGTGGCTACTGTCAGTTCAAGAGGATGCCCCAGAAGCACATAGCGATTAACAACTGGGTCGGTTTTAAGATGACGTTTACAACAGTCTGCTTTAATGATAAAGTAAACTACGAGGTTAAAGTGGACATTTCAAGATTAAAGCCAAAATTTCCGCTTTAATCACAAAATAAACCTCTTCACCATGCTCTTAATTTTTTTTCTCTGTGGCTCAAATACGCTGCCTTACATTCTGATGCTGTTGTGAAGGTGCCAAAAAAGGCAGTACAGAAGATGGTATGTGAGACTTTTAAAACATCATGTCATTACGTTGGGGAGTATGCAACGTTGGAATATAAAAGCACCATGAATGCATTTGTATGTCGACATTTTGCTTCATCACATCGAACCATTCATCAAAACCAAAGCATGCACATCAATCCCGGAGGATCCGCATAGCGGCTTTCTATCACATGTAGATAGTAAACAGAGACTCTGACATCACGTTCCAAGTTGATCACATTGCAAAACCAACCCCGACTTTTGCTGGTACTGGAACTCGTGCACGAGTCACATTAATTTCTGAAGACAAGCTCAGAGGATGCATAAAATGGACACTGGGAACACGTGGAAGCCATGATGTGTGTGCATACGCGTTCTAAGCATGAAGTATAAACCAGCCCTTAATTTCTGAGGATGTGCTCAAAGGACGCGTCAAATTAACGTTGGGAACACGTGGCAGCCATGATGAGTGCGCGTTCTGAGTGTGAAGTATAAATGAGCCCTTAAAGGAAAATGCAAAACAACTTGAAAAGACTTTGGAAGAATGCACATGAGAGATTTGGAAGTCTACTGGAAAAAGGTTCTGTGGTCTCACAAGACCAAAATTGAGCTTTTTGGCTTTCAGAATAAAGGCGTAATCCAAATATTGCACAGAATCAAAAACACACCACAGCATAATGCTGCCACTACTGTGCTTCTTGGAGGGGATGCATCTGTACAGAAGGAAGGTTTATTATGATAGAAAGTAGAATAAATGCAGCAAAATACAGGGAAATACTAATGCAGCTGCAAGAAACTTGTGTCTAGCAAGAACTTTTGCTTTCTAGTGTAAAAACAATGCTAATGTCCTAGAAAGGCTGAGTCAGAGTCCAGGATGTCAGTTCAATTAAGAATTTGTTCCTGGACAAAAAATCTGGAAAAATCTGTTCACTCAATATCCTAATGCAAGCTTACAGAGTTTGAGCAGCTTAGCAAAAAAGAATGGGGAAAAGTTGTAGTGTCCAGATGTGCAAAGCTGTTAGAGAGACCTGAGCACAAAGTTGCATCCACTAAATACTAACATGAAGGGGTGAATATGTATTTGTGATCAATTCTTTATTATTTTATACCTGTAATTAATCTGGACCACTTTGCAGAGATCTGTTTTCATTTTAACATTAAAGTTTTTTAATATGACTGAATGTTGCATAACAAAAAATGTGAAAACTCTCAAGGGGGTGAATACTTTTTATTCGCTCTTTAAGTATATGGATGTGGTTTACTTATCTATCTTATATGTGATTAAGTTATCATGTCAAGTTATAGAGGAAAATAAATTAAATGACCAAACTGGTTGAGTGATTTAGCAGTTGACAAGAAAGGGGTTCCTTTATTAGAGTAATGGATGAATGTTTACTTTTTCCATATTAAGATAAGGTCCTGGTTTCTGCCCTGAAACATTTATAGTAGAGTTTGTGCAATACATCAAGCAATGAATGAGAAATGAATACTAATTTACAAAGTACACAAGCCAGGTTCTTAATTTTGCTACTTTACTTTCAAAGGTACCTGACCTTGAAGGTATTTATTGTTAATTAATGCTGTCATGGGATGTTATTGATTGCTTTTTAATGAATCAATTGTATACATCTTTACTTCAATGGAGCTGCTTGCTTTATTTAATTATCTATCTATCTATCTATCTATCTATCTATCTATCTATCTATCTATCTATCTATCTATCTATCTATCTATCTATCTATCTATCTATCTATCTATCTATCTATCTATCTATTTTTTATTTATGAGTTTTGTAGATGGAAATAGTTGTAAAGGGTGGATGAGTTTAATGTTTTTTGTACATTTCTAAAATTAGAGTGCTATCCTTCCACCACTATCTAGAACATAATAAACCAGCTGTCAGCTGCTATAGTATGCGTGTTCTGCATATATACAATGGGAGTGACTTTTGTGCTCAATTTATACAAAATAATTAATTTCAAAAATTTCATACATTAATTATTAATCAACCCTTCTTCCTTTTTCAGTTTTGACAAGACCCATTTAAAATAATGGTTATTATTATTTTTAGCCTGTTGCTTAGCAATGTGCCTTTCAATAGAGAATAGTGAATGAAATAAAAGCTCTGACACAATGCCCCAGATTCGCTACTGGCCATCTTTTCTAGCTTTATTGGCAGCATCTAGTAAGTCATCATCTCAAATACCCCTAGAGACCAACTAACTCTGTAGGGAGTGGCTATATATGTATATATACGTAGGTCTGTTTATCTATCTGCCTATCTATCTATAGGTCTGTTTATCTATCTGTCTACTTATTGTGAATTCTGCCATCACTCACACATACACATACAAGAGAGGGATGACTTTCAGCACACAAAGTATTATAGCAACATTAAGCAGAAAATAAAACGTCTATAACCCTGCTGGGCCAACCTATACAGATTTTGTTCTGTACCTCCCAAGTGGATTCATTTACCTCCTCTTCATTTACCTTCCTGCCTCCCAAACTATTACCAAGTACTTTCTCTCATCTCTTATCTCTGTCTCTCCCGTTGTATGTATAGCCCCCTTTCTTTCAGTTCCTGAGCTTTTGCCCTAATCATTTCTTTGTTCCAGACTTGGTTATCTCATGTCAAGAGTGAGAGAACTTATGTATCATCCCAGAAATGTGTTCAGACCAAGTCCTTGAATCACTACTATCCTTTAAAATTTCAGAGCTGTTAGCTAACTGTGACACTTATCAGTCTTTGGACAAATGACACGCCTGGGCTCTGAGCTAACTGCTGACAATATAGACCTTTAAGGAATGTGCCAGGCTGCTTGTTCTTGCTCTCTTACTAGGTGAGATATCACTACCACAGTGTTCTGCATTGGAGTAATTCTATTGACCATCCTTAACTCCTTCAGGGCCTCTGTCTCTTCTCTGATTAGCAGTGTTTTCTTCTAAAACACCTTTAACAGTGACATGACACAATATTAATTGCCAGCCTTTTCCTTCCCCACACTGGCACACAGAAAAGCTCTCCAATTGCAGATGTGAATTTTCCTTTCCATATATTTCACCACGGTTTACACCTATCCTGTGCCACCTCCTCAACTGGCAACACCTTATTTTTCATGCAACCTCTTAAAATTTGTATTTCTGCAAACTAATTAGTCATTATTTTTCTGCTAATTCTGCTAATAATGTGTTTTGAGTTGCACTTGATGTTTGAGATTTGAAATGTATTATTATTATTAATTTACTTTATTTGAGGCAAATGGTATGCCATATGAAAATATGAAAATACCTTAAAGTTTCCATACAATTTAAGCTGTTAAAAGGTTCTTTGTCTTGTTTATGCCTGATGTGGTGAACCAACTTTGAGATTCTCAATTGTCATTGAGAAATTTCTTACAAAGTTGTTATCATATATTTAGCAGACAAGGCTCTTATTTGGCATGCTGCACAAAATGTTTTCTAGTCGATGCCAGTTTTTCCACAGTTGGTCTCAGAATAACTTGGCAACCACATGTTTTTCATTATCAGGAATATTTATGCAATCTAAGTAAACAGTGGCTCAATATACTACTTTAAATGTCATATTTCCTTTATTAAATACTGCATAATAAGTCACAGAAGGCAGAATTAAAGCAGAAAAGGCATGCTTAAACCAATAGGCCATGGACCAAGAGTTTTTGAATATGTTCAGTGCAGGATTGAACATATTTCATGTTAAAAGTAAGTCCTATTAATAACTAATTCATATAACCAATGAAAACATTTCTATCTTAGGTTAATTATTTTATTGGTGCATATCTTCAAGTTCTGTGTTTAGTCTTCCATTGTTTTTTGCAGGTCAGAGTTTCTTAAATTTGACTTGAATTGCTGACAATTAAGTATTCATGCAGTAATATACATTTACTATATTTGTGTTGTATAATGCATATCATAAAGTTGCAAGCAACTTTGATTGGGGCCAAAACAGCCTAAATAATTTATTCTGTTCCTAGCACAGCAGGGAATCAGTAAATCAGAAACAAGAGCTATAACATTAATCTTAAACTGAAGAAAATGGAGCAGTATTTCATGAACCAGAACTTTCAAAAACTGCCTAGAGCAATGCAAGCTTAAATAGCGTGACATTTCTGACTTCAAGTGACGCAAATTCTGGGGCTTTTGTCTTCACAACAGGAGTCCAAAAATGGTGGCAGGCTCCCATAAAAAAAATACATTGTAGGGAAATTTTTAACATTGTTTAAAGTGTCTCAAAATGAAAGATAAATGTTAAAAATAATTTCTTGGTCATCAAACCCTACTTTGCACATATGGTTTCAGTGAAAATAAACAAGAAAGAGCCAGAAAAAAATAAATAAAATACCAGATTATATCCTTTTGACAGCTTTAGTAGTGCAGGTAAAATAACAGTAGTGTCTTTACCAAAGTCTAATGTTCTTTTACCATACCTTTTAAACAGTTTTTAATACTGTCAAAAATGAACACCATAGAGACATTAAATAGTTTGGACAGACATGCAATTCCTATTTTCTCAATCATAATTCTGAACTATAGTAATCAACCAATTTTTATTTTATGCATAATGTTATTCATTAGATGCATTAGCATCAGATTATTGTTCAGAGCAGTTGAGTTATGTGAGTTCACTTGCAAAAGGAAACAAAAAGTATCAATTAATGCTGAGAAGTAGAAATGTATACACATGCTGTTCTGTGTTGACATGTTTACCTTATATCAGGTGCACCACAAAGACAGTCACATTATACTCCTAACTTATATTGATGGTATTTTGTTTACCTGTTATTAAACTATTAGTATTATTAATTGCTTTTCTGAGTAACCTGTAAGATCTTTACATGTGGCTACTAACAGGGGAGTGTCTCGAGTCTTGAAACACTCAACACAACTGTACAAACCCAGTAACAGGTTCAGATAACCTTTTATTTTAAGTTTATGCCTTAAATACAGATGTCAGAAATCCTTCATTTTTCTACCAAGTCTCCTCCAGCAAGTGTTCTCCTCCTCCTCCTCCTCCCAACTCTGATTCCAATAGTGAGATGAGGAGGAACATTTTATGCGGGACCCAGGAATTCTTCCAGTGCCAGTACATTGCACAAAGGAAGCACCTCTGGTTTAGGCAGAAGCCCTTTAAAGTACCAACAGCCATACCCTGTAGCTGCCCCTGGCGGCACCCACGAAACGGAAGCAGGGCTGCTCAATGGGACTACAGTTTCCAGTATGCCCTGCAGGTTTGTCCATTGGTGCAATGGCCCAGGGACATTACCACCTAGTGTACAGGGAAAGCATACAGCCTTGAAAGGCTGTCTCCCCCATATGTCCACTTTATATTCCCATCCAGGATAAGGAATGCCATCCTGACTGAGAAACCCATCCAGTGTTGCCTCCCATCACACCATGCATAAAAAAGTATTTATTTCATGTTCCCATGTGATTACTGCATTTAATGTATAATTCAGGTGCCATTTGTAACTTTTTGCATTTAGAAAAATATATTAATGTTTAGAAAAACTATATATCTACTTAATATATTTAAATTAAAACAATGGGCAGAGAAAACAGTCTTATGTGTAACATACAGTATATAATATAATGTAACATAACCTTCTAAAACTACATTAGCTAATTTAAAATATAAATGGTGGGCAGGAACTGTGCAAGGTGAATCCTGATTCTCCTCCCTACATGTTTGTTCATGTCTAAATGTAAGCATAACAATTTAGTTATGTTGCAGTATAGAAAAATTCTGTTCTCTTGCCACATTGAATAAATGTTATTTGTTCTGATTTATTAAAGCATATACTGTTAGCAAACAGTTTGTGTGCCTACATTTTGATTATTAAATTCCTAGTGAGAAATTAATGCCAATGACAGTGCAAAAAGGTTTGGGGCAGCCACCCTGAAGAGTTGGCTGAAAAAGGCAAAAGGTTTAAGCAATGTTCTTTACAGACTTTAGTCCGTAACAGAACTGGTGAGACAGACAAAAATTGGAGGTTTTAAAGCCGGCAGGGGAAATTACGTCATTTGAGTATGAACTGGAAGTGATGTTGTTGACCTGGAACAGGAAGTGATGTCATCGGTCCCAGAACCGGAAGTGTCGTCATTGTGCTCAGGTTGAATTTCCTGTGGTCGGTCTGCAGAGGAAACATAGAAAGGAGTAGTGCACTCCCAGGTCCGGCATGAAATTATTCTTTCTTGTGCCCTTTAGCTGCCTCCCATTTGCATGGTATGAAACAAGCAAATCACGCATATGACCCTAGAAAACAGAAAAAATAAAGTTGTATTTATGAAGAAAAAAAATGTGAAATTATCTTTGTACTGTATTTATTGGCCTAAGGAATAGTTGCAGCAAGCTAGAAAACTTGGACGTGGTGGAGTTTACACCTTATTCCTGAAAATAATACATGATTTCATGATTTAACACATCATATGTAGTGTGTGTCATTTACTTTTAATGTGAGCATGAGGACAGAAATGGAGTAGCAACATTGTAAAATGATATTGTAAATTAAAAAAAATAATCTACTATTGTATTTGTTAAGAAATATAAACTAAAAGTGATGGCCACATTCTTCATTGAAGGGAATGCCAAAGAAAGAAAGGCTGGAAAGAAATGAATTGATGGGACACCATAGACTGACATTATATACAGTAGATGTGTTTGCTGGATTGGGATTAGACAGCCATAGAATGTTGATTAAAATGTTACTTATCCAGTGGACACAGCAGGTGCAACTTTTTTCTAATCAACAGTATTTTAATATCATTAAGAAAGCACAACTATCACAACAGGACCAGCAAGTTTCAATACGCTTGCTTGGAAGACCTGAATGTAATTCTGACAAGTTTGTATGTCTTTGCTCAGAAGGCCCGAATGCACTCATTTCCATCATGTGCCAGAAGAAAAAGAAGAAAAATAGTAACATTACTATGGATCCTACAAATGTATAGATTTGCACTATGACTTAGGTAGCCTCAAGAAACTGCACAATAGGTTCTGCTCAAGTGATATTAATTTCAAAATAGTGTGCAGTTTGTGAAAATTGATTACATATAACATCTAATCTGTGCAATTATTTGAGCCTTGACATTTACTGATGGTCCATGGAACACTATTACATTCTAAATATTAATTCAGACGATAGCATCTTCTTTTACAGCTGTTTTTGGAAAATAAATTTGATAATATGTTACTGCCAAGACCACAATATTTATAAATAATATTTACCTTTCAGCAGCTAAGCCCTACACCTTCAGCCATTTCAGTGGTGTCGACTCCAGATGAGGAGCTAAAGACACAGAGGAGTTTTCTAGCTGTACAGCATAAAGTGCAGCAAGAGGTAGGGTGGCAAATAAGCTTAAGCCATTTAATACAGAGTCCCATTTGTTCATAGACATTTAAAGATAAATTGCAGATTTAATAATAAATGAGAATTCACTTCAGATGTTGTGATTATTGCTGAATATTCAAGATAAAGTTTCATTTGTTGTAATTCCTAAATGCAACAGATAATACTGTACTTTTTATCTTATGCTCTAGAGTTGGTATATAGTTAGTGACTGCACAATTCAGCGTCTACCAAAGATAATGAAAAGATCTCAAAATTCTTTTCATGTTCAATTCAATGCACTTCTTATTGGAATGTCTATTTTGTAGCTTGTGAACACAGGTTAATAAGTGATTTACGCAGAACCACTCAGTTTCAGTGTACACAGTGTTCACACAGTGACACAGGGTGGCTATGCAAGGTTTTCATAATATCTACAGATAATATTACATTATTAGCTGACTTATAGCAACTTCATTCTGACAATAAATTTATTACACATTTGACTGCATCAAAATGTTATTATTTTTGCTTCCTTCATTTATAGATAATATCAACTTATTGAAATAATCACACACAGTGTATTATCTTATAATTTTGTTTGTTTGTGAAATACTTTTTCCTACTATTAAATGATGAGCTAATCTAGCTGTAAATATTATTTTTTATTTTGTTTTATTTACTGGTAAAGTTTTCATTGTGAATTAGATTTCATTACATGCATACCTTTGTGCAGAAAATGTGCATTAAAAATCTTGATGTACACTCATCACACAGTCTCATTTTAATATGCCACAAAATTAGAACTTGAAAATATACAGTATATTATGATTTTCACATCTGTCCTGACATCATGAATGTTTACTTTTTGGAAACATTTGTTTTTTGTAAATAAGCTAAAAAATTAAGGAAAATTCTGGGAATTACATTGTTATAAAACAATACACAAGAGATAGGGCAAAGCAAAATCATGTAACCACAAGCCTTTGAATACAGAAAGAAAAAATTCTCATTAGTGAAGGATTTCTTACATGCACATGAAATAGTTCACTGATTAGGACATTTATTTGCTTCACCTACAGAAAAATGACATTAAGCAGTAATAAAAGTGTGAAGTGCACAGATACAACCTGTAATAGTTCCTTTGTCAGCTACCTACTGACATTCTCATATTATGAATAAAAGAGCAGAACATTTACACAACAGAACCTCATTTTGATTTCATTTAGACAGCATGTTGCATTTAAACTCATGCATTTTCTTGTGTGTGTTTCTAATTTCTGGAAATTCGTCTTTTAGGAAGTCTCCCAGGAGATCAAAGATTACAGTTAAATTTCTTCTTAAATTATGTACTTTGTTAAACCATGCAGTCTGTGAATCATTAGTTACTTTTAATATAATCATGTATGTGATAATATACTGCACGTTGCACAACTGCAATGCAGATTTTATTATATAAAGTTAATATTAGCAGATGGCAGAAACCATAGTCTTATATGTACAAGCATTTATTTAATCTCTCAGCACTTTTCCTACTATACATTCAGTGTGGCTAATGTTCATTGTTCATTTTAATTAATTACTCTCTCTATAAAGCTTCACCGGTTGGAAATGCAACAGTCATCTGATCATGTGAAAGGAGACTACCATCTGACTAGCCTGAAAACTGTACTTTCTTCTACTAGCACTGCAGTGTCTGCTTCGTCAATTTCTCCTGGCATCATTCAGGCAAGGACATGAGAATCCTGTTGCTATTATTCTGATAGTCAGCCAAGTCTACTTCAAAGCAAATATATTTGAAGGTTACTCAATGACTGTAGTGAAATTTCAAGGAGGAATGTGCTCTTAGCATGCTTGCTATTTACATGGTATTGATCTGGTGCAGCTTATTCTAACAGGTGTGGATAAAAGACATTAACATTATGGCCAAAAATTCACTATTACTTACAGTGATTATTGATTATTAAAAAAATAAAAATATACTCATCCTATTTTTAACACGTCTTTTACCATCCAATCATTTTGTAAACCCTATTTCATTTCAAGATTCAGGGTTTAGCAGTAGGTATCATAATGGTGTTAAGCTCACTGCACAGCACTGAAGAGAACTTTATCACAAATTAAATGCCCCTTCATCTTATTAAATCATCTTCTTAAAGTATTTTCAGAATTTGTTGTGTCCCTCCTGTAAGTTTTCATGACATGCACGTGTTATTTCTTAACCATTATCAAGATGCAAAAAGTATCGTAATTGAAGGAATAGCTAGAAACAGTATTTGAAAAACAATCAAGACACATTCTATGATACTATTAATTCATGAGAAAGCCATTTATGTAATATCCATGATACTTGCAGCCTTAAAATATCCAAAGACCACCTTTAGCATTTAACGTTATATCCATAATAATCCAACAAAATGGCAACAGTCATACTGTTGGGTTAACTAATTTTGTTGACGTTATGATCAATTAAATCAGTAATACAGTATTTACCATGTCCTTGTGCTATTGGCATCTGAAAGTACACATTGGAGAGTAGTATTAAGGACATTCATCTGTGCATGAACATCCACAACAGCTAGGCTCCATCTGCTGTATTTAACTGCTCAATTTAGTAGGACCTCAATATATTCATTCAGTTAATGCAACTTACATCAGTAACAGCTACACGCCATCTGCTATATTTAACTGCTCAATGAAGGGCTATATAAGGCCAACTGTGAAGAACTCCTGCAATTTTTACTTTGTTGGCAAAGGCTAAGTTGAAAACAGTCCCACACCATCTGTTTTTTTTTTCTTCAATACTCGCAGGTTTGAGTAGATGTCCTCATGTGGACATCAGCAGTAACTCTTTACTCTCTTTGTTGTGTGTAAGGAAATACAAAAAAATGTCCCTGCCTACTTGTCATTCCTGAGATATTCAGAAGACCACATTTATTTTGCTGTAGTTTTCTGATTTTACCAAAGTTTTATTTTAAAATGTATTTCTTTCATTGTTTTACATTCTTTTGTTTAACACAACCTTGGTGAGATAATGGTTTTATCACATTATTTTTCACAGCCAAAGGCACTTCTTTGTTGCAGCACATCACTGTGCATACATCAATTAATATGTTTGATGCAGCCTATTTAAGAGACAGATATTTCAATAATTTAATTAAAAATAAATATTCAAAAAGAATTCTATTTTCTTTTTTTTTTCATTTCTGACTAAGCATTCAACACAATGACTTCTGGATGGCCCCAACAGGAAAAGTTTGCCTAACCATTCGATTCTTGCCTGTCCCAAGACAGATTTCTGTTTAGCATTTTTAGATCTTTACAACATGAGAATCAAACAACTAGCATTTTGTTTTCTTTTTTACATGTAATGGTGCTCTCTTACTCATCATAGTCAGTAACAGACACACTTTCTGCTGTGCATTATAACCAAAGCAATAAATGGTAAGTGTGAAGAGTGAATTTTGAAGACCAAAATGACCAAGTAGCAAAACGTTAGTGATAAACCAAAAGAAAAGTCTTCAGTAAGTCAAGGGTCTAATACCAAATTGATTATGATATTTAAAACACAAAGCAAAAAACAAAGCAAAGAGGAATTACTTCTGTCTAAAAATACTTTGCTGAAAATGTATTTTTTGCCTTGTGTTTGAAATTCTGCAATGAATTTGATATTAGACCCTTGTTTTACCCCATACTTTTCATTTGGAATATCACTATTGTTAAATTTGTTTTTAATCCAAAGCTTGGATGGTAAACATGCTACCATTTTTATAGTGTCAACATGATAATATCATGTGACACATGACACATCACATATCACATGACACAACATAAAGAATAATATGATTGGCAATCAGCACCTTTGCCAGCAGTAATAATCAAGAAAATGGTGTTGTCTGCAAGGAAGACATGATGCAAAATGGAACCACAATGATGCTGCTGAAATAGTGTTAAAAATGATTGAATATGAGAAAGAATTATTCTAGATAATAAGTTACTACAGTAAAACATTGTACAGCTTCTCAAAGGAGGATGGGGAAGGTGAAGAGCACAAAAGGCAGGGGTTTCAGCAGTTTAGTATAGGTCATTGTGTTGTATTGCAAGAGGAGACTCCAGATCAGCGAGGTTGAAACAGGTGGGTCACGGTTGGACATATGTACAATGAAAGAGGTGCACGCTAGCCAGGATCATCAACCTCAGAGTTTACAATTTCAAACTGTTTTCAGGACAGTAGCAATGAGACATTCAATAGGTTACCTCCAAACCAGTCCCAAGAAATAGGGTTGCGATAGTGGGGGACTCAGTTATTAATGGAACTAAGATGCAGGTTGTTTCCAGAGACAGAGTCTCATGCTGTCTGTTATGTTCCAGTTACACGGGTAGGCAATCACCCTAGAAGGAGGGATAAATTCTTGGCCAGAGTGGTGATGGATTCAGTTGTCATTGTCCATGTTGGCAGGTCATGCTGTCAGTCCTGCAATCCAAATTTAAAAATTCAGATGCCAAGCTGAGGTGGAGAATTGATAAGATGGACTTCTCTAAAGTTCTGCCTATGCCACAGCCCAGTCCAGATAAGATTCAGAATATTAACAGCTTAATGCTCCATAGCTCAGATTTTGGTGTTGGATAGACAAGCCTAAATCTATGAAGTATTGGGACTTCTTGAGCAGATGGCACCTGTTCTTCTATGGCAGGGTGCATTTCAACAGAAGGGGCACCAATGTATTGGAGAGACTTATAAGTAGTTTAATTGAAGATTGTTTAAACTAGGAAATGAGACAGCAGTGAGTTTAGAACAGGGCAGGTTTAGAACTTCATATAAAGGTACAGGGAGTAATATAAATACAAATATAAGATAATTTTGAAAGTTCTAGTACACTATTTAAAATCCAAAGCAAGGTAGATCAGTCAGTCCTTGAAGTACAGGCTCTAGTGAGGTCTGAAAGATAGGGGTTGGAGGGGCTAAACCATTGCTGTATTGCTAATAACCTTTATATTATACACACCCAGCTTTCTTTAGGTGCGTTCACATAAAATATCTATTGCCATCAAAATGTCTATGTGGGTGCCTGCCTGAATGTCCATTTCAAACAACTCAGCTCATACTATATATACCCTATATTATCCATTATCCAACCCGCTATATCCTAGCA
The DNA here is from genome assembly GCF_900747795.2 of Erpetoichthys calabaricus. Classification (NCBI taxonomy): domain Eukaryota; kingdom Metazoa; phylum Chordata; class Cladistia; order Polypteriformes; family Polypteridae; genus Erpetoichthys; species Erpetoichthys calabaricus. The sequence goes on along the minus strand of NC_041397.2, from coordinate 117,080,560 downwards.
CAGGGTCACGGGGGTCTGCTGGAGCCAATCCCAGCCAACACACGACGCAAGGCAGGAACAAACCCCGGGCAGGGCGCCAGGAAGGTAGATAATACACTAAAATTGCTAGTCTTAATACCAAAAGTGTTAAGAATGAAAAAATAAGTGAGATAGATTTATATGGAGCTGCACATATCTATGATATAATAGGAATAACAGAAACCTTACTAAATAATAGAGATGGGGATGAGTATAACAACAACATTTATTTATATAGCACATTTTCATACAAATAATGTAGCTCAAAGTGCTGTACATGATGAAGAAAGAGAAAAAAGACAAAATAAATAAGAATTAAAATAAGAGAACACTAATTAACATAGAATAAAAGTAAGGTCCAATGGCCGGGGAGGGCAGAAAAAACAAAAAAAAAAACTCCAGATGGCTGGAGAAAAAAATGAAATCTGCAGGGGTTCCAAGGCCACAGGACCACCCAGCCCCCTCTAGGCATTCTACCTAACATAAATGACCTCAATCAGTCCTCATTGTATTCAGGGTTCTCATAGAAGTACTTGATGATGACGCTCATGTGGACTTCTGGCCTTTAATCCATCATATAGGGACATCTTTGATTAGGTTGTGGTGGTGCAGATCGCCACCACAGAAAACCGGAGAAAGAACAGAAGAGAAAGTAGGGGTTAGTACAGATTTTGGAGCCACTATGAATAATAATGATAATTAATTGAATATACAGAGCATCAGGATTAAACTAAAATGAAGCTATGAGAAAACCATGTTAAAGTAATGTGTTTTCAGCAGTGTTTTAAAGGGCTGCACCATATTAACCTGGCGAATTCCTATTGGAAAGCTATTCCAGATTTTAGGTGCATAACAGCAGAAGGCCGCCTCACCACTTCTTTTAAGTTTAGCTCTTGGAATTCTAAGCAGACACTCATTTGAAGATCTAAGGTTACGATTTGGAGTGTAAGGTGTAAGACATTCCGAAATATAAGATGGAGCGAGATTATTTAAGGCTTTGTAAACCATAAACTGTATTTTAATATCAATTCTAAATGACACAAGTAACCAATGTAGTGACATCAAAACTGGAGAGATGTGCTCGGTTTTCTTTTCCTAGTTAAAATTCTAGCAGCTGCATTCTGCACTAGTTGCAATCGATTGATGTCTTCAATCTAGTCGACTGAAAACAACAGCATGAACTAATTTCTCAGCATCTTGCAACGTTATAAAAGGTCTAACTTTTGCTATATTTCTTAAGTGAAAAAATGCTGTCCTAGTAATCTGATTAATATGTGATTTAAAATTCAGGTCAGAGTCAATAGTTACCCCTAAATTCTTTACCTCCGTCTTGATTTTTAATCCTAATGCATCAAGTTTATTTCTAATAACATCATTATATTAATTTTTGCCAATCACTAAAATTTCTGTTTTCTCTTTATTTAGTTTGAGAAAATTACTACTCATCCATTCAGAAACACAAGTAAGACATTGTGTCAGTGAATCAAGAGAGTCGGGGTCGTCGGGCGCTATTGATAAATACAGTTGTGTGTCATCAGCATAGCTGTGGTAGCTCACGTTATGCCCCGAGATAATCTGACCTAATGGAAGCATGTAAATCGAAAAGAGCAGCGGACCCAGGATAGAGCCCTGTGGAACACCATATAGAATATCATGTGTCTTTGAAGTATAATTACCACAACTAACAAAGAATTTTCTACCTGCCAGGTAGGATTCAAACCAATTTAAGACACAGCCAGAGAGACCCACCCATTGTCTAAGGCGATTTCTAAGAATATTGTGATCAATGGTATCAAATGCGGCACTCAGATCTAGGAGGATGAGAACAGATAAATGGCCTCTGTCTGCATTTACCCGCAAGTCATTTACTACTTTAGGGAGTACAGTTTCTGTACTGCGATTTGTTCTGAAACCCGACTAAAACTTATCAAGAATAGTATGTTTATTGAGGTGATCATTAAGCTGCATAATGACTGCCTTCTCTAGAATTTTACTTAAAGGCAGGTTAGAAATAGGTCTAAAATTTACAAAAGCAGAGGAGTCAGGATTATTTTTCTTGAGCAGGGGTTTAACTACAGCAGTCTGAAGACAATCTGGGAAGATTCTAATGATGAGTTTACTATGTCAAGAATACTATCAATTAGCACGCCCGATACTTCTTTGAAAAAACTTGTTGGTATTGGGTCAAGGACGCAGGTGGAGGGTCTCAGTTGAGAAATTATTTTATATAAATCAGGTAAATCTATCTATCTAAATCTATCCTGGTGAAAGAATTTAATTTGTTTATAATGGAGTACCTGGGTTTAAGAGGATCAGTATTGGGGAGATGTCCTATATTATTTATAATATCATTATTATTATTATTTTTTTTAACGTAGACTTGTACACATTATTTAGAAATGAAGACCCAATAAGGTTGGAGATTGGGATTTATGTTAAACAGGATTTGAGTGCAGTTTCTCTTCAGTGAAATGGAGAGCCACAGTTCAGTGTGAATATTTGGTTATGGCTAAAAAGCATTTGGTATGAAAGTCTTATATTAAAGATATGTTATAGACCCCCTAATACAGACAATAGTTTCAATTTGCATCTTTTTAAAAGTATTAAAATGGTAATTTTAGAGGGAGATATTAGAGTTATGGTGGACTTTAATTACTCAAAAATTATTACATTTTAACTAGGCTAGGCTTAGTCCTAGCATAGCACAAAAACAGGAGTTTTTGGATATAATCAATGACTGTTGTTTAACAAAGCATGTTGAATTATAAATGTGATTGTGATTGAGGCTCTAGTGACCATAATATAATGCATTTTACAATGTTTTAGTACAGTTCATATTCAAAAACATCATATAAAAAGTGATTGGGATGATCCAAGCAAATAACAGTAAGCTTATCATGCATCACAGGTAAATTAATGGACAAAATTATTAAGGAATAGATTGAGCAGCACTTGTCAAGAACAGGTGTATTAACAAATTATCAACCTGGATTTCAATAGGTGAAATCCATCCATCCATCCATTTTCCAACCCGCTGAATCCGAACACAGGGTCACGGGGGTCTGCTGGAGCCAATCCCAGCCAACACAGGGCACAAGGCAGGAAACAATCCCGGGCAGGGTGCCAACCCACCGCAGATAGGTGAAATCATGTTTCAATAATATGGAAGAAGCAAAAAAAGCATATGGTAAGAGATGTGCATATGATATTTGTCTTGATTTTCAGAAGGATTTTTGATAAGGTACCATATGAAAATTTAGTAATCAACTAAAAGAAATGCAAAATTCAAGGCACATTGTGTAGGCAGGTACAAAATTGGCTCAAACACAGGCAGCAATTATGTGGTGTTAATAGTAGTGTCCTTCAGGGATGAGTGCTGGGGCCGCTACCCTTAATATATATATATAAATGATCAGTAAAATGTTTAAATTTTGAGATAATATTAAAGTAATTGAAAGGGCACATAATGCAGAATAGTTGCAGAGGGACCTGGAGGGCATACAGGCTTGGGCAATTCTGTGGCAGATGAAATTTAATGTAAATAAAGGTAAGGTATTACATGTAGGAAGTAGTAATGTTAGATTTCTATAAAAACAGGGAGTTCCTAAACTTGAAAGTACATTTTATGAGAAAGATCTAGGAGTCATAGTGGACTTGTCACTATCAAGACAGTGTATGGAAATGATCAACAAGGCTAATAGAATGTTAAGTTATGTACAAGTTATATAACGCACTGGTGAGGCCTGATTTGGGTTACTGGTTATAGTTTTGGTCTTCACGTTATAAAAAAAGGCATTGCAGTGCTAGAAAAAAATCCTGAGCAGTGTGATTAGGCTTATTACGTTACTGATAGGTATGAGCTATGAGGAGAGATTGAAGAAGCTGAACCTTTTTACTTTAAGCAAATGAAGAATAGCAAGTGATATGAAGGTGATACAATTATGAAGTGAATTAGTAGAGTTGATTCCAGATGTTACATTAAAATTAATTCTTCAACCTGAACATGGGGATGTGGATAGAAACTTGTTAAGGGCAAATTTTGCACAATGTTTAGAAGGTTTTTCTTCACACAAAGAACAATTAAACACATGGAATAAATTTCTAAGTAGTGTGGTAGAGAAGAGAACATTAGGGAACTTCAAATGTTATTTTGGAGAGTCAAAGTGAATAGAATTGGCAAGTATGTTGGATTGAATGATCTGTTCTTTTAACAGTTGTGCTAATGTTGCTTTATGCTCAAGCGTACTGTTAATCTCCAAAAAAAGGACATACTTGTTTTGTTTCTTATTTGCTGTCATTTCAGCTCTGTAAAGAGACAAAACTATGCCTGTCATATTTACCATCATAACTTTTTCTGTAGTTTGACATTCGGTACTTCAGATTCTTTACTTGTGGTAAGATGTGCATTTGTGGGGTTGTGTCAAGCTGTGCTGTGCACTTCATATCTTCTTTTGGAAAATGAAAAAAAAACTTTAAATTGCTTCTCGTGGATTTGCTTGTTTGATCTGGGAATCAGCCATGACTAGATTTTTTTTTTGACATGATTTGTTTCCACTCTGAATGTGATGAATGTTGTTTATTCTGTACTGTATTAACACTGGATTACAAAATCCTAATGTGTTAGAAATGAATAATAAGACATTTGTGACTTAAATATTTGAAAGATACATTTCATACGATATAATTTTTTAAAAAAGGATATTCCAATGTTTAAAAAAAAAAAAAGTTTGGTTATTTTAACTATAATTATTAGTAAGTAGGAAGTGCAGCCATGCTGACTTACCAGAGTGAAACACTATCTAAATTCTAAATGTGATGATGATATAGGTAGCATATGAATTTTATCATAACTTCTTAGAAATTAAAATACATCTGTATATACAACTGTATCACCAAAAACTGATGGATACTAATTTGTTAAAAAAATTTGTACTTCAACAAAGTAGGGAATATCACAATCTCATGCTTTTTGAATGAGCTTTCTTCTCTCAAGCAGAAATCAGAGAAGATTATAATAATTGTAATTTCTATTAGTGGTAATTGAGAAACCGTGACACTGACTTGCTTAAGGTTTGAAGTCAAATTAATCTTAATGGTGCAAAGGCTATTGTTAATCTTGAAAATTATTGTTGGGCATCATAGACAAGTTACTCCAATATGAGGCCTCACCCAATTATATTATTTATTAATGTGAGCTCTGAGTTGGTAATGGTAACTTTGTATAAAATGCACCTTGCCCTTTCCTGATTAATGCAAATGTTTTAAATTGGTGTTATTCAGAATGTAGCATAGGTCATAAGTACACTCAAACTTTAGTCTTGCTTGGCTCATAGAGAGCTGCACATGAATTGTTAATACTCACATATGCTGTTGAAGCTGTGTTTGTCTACTTATTGAGCCGAACATCAGCATATCCCTGAAGACATTTGTTTGAGAATATTGTTCATTTTAAATTTTTTCTAATGATATACAACTTAATATTTTACATTAAAACTTCATAAGAAGCTTTTTACCAGTCTATATTTTAGATGGAAACAAAATTATTGAATCCCCATAATTAAATTAATTTAGACTGTGCATTATAACCATACTTAGATATAATGTGCATATGTAGAATGGTCATAGAGCCTATTTGGTCACATACAAATTGTTCTGTACTTATGATGTATAACGTTTTACTTTACATTCAGATCTGTGCTATTTAAACGTCTAACACACACCTTCAAATGATACAATCTGTAAAGCTGCCCAGTTGTAATTGTTTTGGAATAACCCAAATCACTCAAACAACCAGCAATCCATATTTATATTTATGATGTCTTTTTAATGTACACAAAATGAAATAAAATAGTCTACAAGAAATCCAACATTACGCTCGATATACTGCACAGGACACACATTTCAATTTATTACCCATCCATATTCTAAACATACTCATGATTCAGTTTATTGTCATGAAAGTTACAATTATTTTCTAAAGAAGTTTGTTTGTCTGTATATAGTAGGTTTACATGAGTTATAGAGCTAAGAAGACTGTTTTGGACTGTTTGATTTTTGAAATTATTGTCAAATTTCCTAGTTCTCATTGATGGAGTTAGTCACTGTATTGTAATCAGGTAGTTATTTAGGATATGCATTAGCAGTAATATCTGGACAACTATGGAACTGTTGTACAGTTAGGTGGAATGAATTCAATAACAAAGTATTACTAAACCAAAAGTAAGCATTTAATTGTAACTCTGTCGGCTCACCAAATAGCAGTATGAAGAAAAGTGATCAAATAGAACATCTTTAAAATATCAAATATGGGCACAATCTGCAGATAGTGCCCTTAAGCTTATCAACTTGAGTTTCTGCAGGTTTACACATTTTATTAAATACTGTTAAGCAAAAGGTAATAGATATCTGTAAAACATTTTCTACTTTTACATTTAGTTCACTATGAAGAATATATTAAAGAGTGGACAAAGAAAATGATAAATGTAGCTAGTAAAGCTTTTTATTTAATATAAATTATTTTGATTGTTTGTTTTTTAGGTAACAGATTTGCTGATATAAAATTGTGGTTTGATGGAAACAGTACATTTTGTAAGAAATCAATCAGTGGTCTCACTTTTCCATTCAGTGAGAATGACTTTCCAGAGGGAGGTAGCCGCGGCAGTGAACAAATGCTCACGGGGAGTTGTACAGTGTATCCAAACGAATTGATACAGGAGATCCAAGAGATGTTTTCCTTGTAATAAGGGACATATAGCTGAAGAAAATCATTTTTGTTTCTGTTATTCTTATTTTTACCTTGTTTGATATCATTATCCTTATACCATTGGCTTGTAGTCACTGGGACACGTTTATTTTTCACAGTAGAAAAAAGCTCTGGATTTCAAAGTCAGCTTTTCTCTATTCATTTATAATGTTGTTTTAATTCTTTTGACTCTTATAATAGATCATGTTTATCTGTTTTCTTGTCAGTGACTTTCTAATGAAGAACAGATTTCAAGTCAGAAATATAGCCCAAGCATGTCTGAAAAGATAAGAAATAAGCTCAGTCGTTGGCACATCAAAATGATTTGTTCATTGGCACACCTGAATTAGCCAGTTTGTAATTACGTATGGTAAAATGCAGAGGGATGCAGACTTTAATATTTTTTAATTAGCTACAGTATTATAAACACGTCCAACAATCACTTCAATGCTGGATTCTTACTGTTTGATTGTCTATTATACACCAATAACCTAAGTTATAGAGGCAATGAAATTATGGGGCAGTACAAAATTTAATTTTAAGCCAACAATGATTTTTCATGAACAGTGGCTTTGGTTGATGCTTTATTCTTTTTTAGCAACTTCATAATTGCTGTACAGTATATGGAATACAACTTGATTATTTATGTATAGCAAAACAAGGAAAATAATGTTTATTTAAATTTTTAAATTACATTTAATATTTATTTCACCTGTATTTCAAGCATAATTAAAGTGCTCTGTTGGCAATAGTTTACTTACAGTATATAATTTATATTCTTTTCTAAATTGTTCAATTAAAATGATATGTCTCATACTATAAGCTGTCAAATAAAACTGTTAAAGCTAGCTATTCAGATAGATAGATAGATAGATAGATAGATAGATAGATAGATAGATAGATAGATAGATAGATAGATAGATAGATAGATAGATAGATAGATTGTTCCTTTCATATATCTTGTATTAAGTACATGTTTGAAGAAATTTTTAAAATCTACACCCTTCCTTAGTACAATAGTTATAAGCTTCTTGTGTTGTGCAAGAATTTGTTTTTTTTTTAAGCAATTTGGAGCATAACTTGAAGAATATTGTTAAATGGGGCACTAGGAAAATGATCTTCAATCTAGCATATTAACATTTCAGCAAAACAACATTCCTCAAGTGGATATAAAATTAGGCCTCTTAACAAATAGCGCCATATTAATCATTTGTTATTTTTATCCCTTAATGAACCCTCAGAGTCTTTCTGTATTATTGTAAATACTGCTTATATACATGAATCAGCTTTCTCATGGGTTGCATAAAACAAGAAAATTAGTTGTCTCTGGAAAAAGACCGGGCACAGTGAAGATATGATGGAGAAACACCATGATCAGCGGTTGTGAGTCAACCCCATAATAAGATGTTTATTCAGGTTGGATGTAAGGGCTTCTTAAAATCCTTAGAAATTATTCATTATTGTTGCATGTATGCAGTGGGGTTAAAGCTGTGTATGGCTCATCTTGTTAATGCAGTCTTTGTTAAACAGTTTTAGTCAATATATTCAATATGTATCTATTTGCATGTTGCTTGAATTTAGATGTCAGTGTACAGTTGAATGCAGAAATGACTAACATAACCTTGAGTATTTTACTCTTCACCAACATTAATACTATAATATGAGTGGTCTGTAAAAATGCATGCTTTACCCAAAAGCTGGGTTCAGACTGTATTTGTCAAATTGTCATTAAGTACAAAGAGACTAATGACTCTTTTTATTTTGATGAGTCCCTAAAATATTATTTTCCTAAAAACACTATACATCCAAAAAATGTCTATAAACGATTCCTTAAGAATAAAAAAAAAATGTTTAGCTTTAACTTCATGATGATCCAGGACACCATTTTCTAAATTAAAATTTTTATTTAGGATTTTTGCATTTAGATTTTCATCCTGAATTCAGAGGTCCAGAACAAATTTTCACGAGGTTTAAACTCTGTGAAAACTACATTTCAGACCAGTCTGTTATTTACTTGTCCTGACACAAGCTAATTCAAACAAGGTGCATCAGTTACAAACCACTACCAGACTCTTACAATATGTTATCCAGATTGTAAGCATTTGTTATATGGCAAATATTATTGTGATCTGAATTTTGCTACCCCTTCCTTTTTATTGAAACATTTAATGATATTTTTTAAAACTGTTAAATTTTTTTTCTTAATTTAAAGGTGTTTTTTTCACTAGTACACTAATTCTAAGTTATTAAAAAATATGTATTACTAGCACAAACAGTACACAAAGAATGCTTTTTATTGAAGTTTTACATTAATTTTGATATTTTAAGAAATTTACATTAAAGTTGCCAAATAAAGCTAATGTATTATGTATTTACGGTTTATTATGTTATAGGCCCCAATTTCCTACAAAGATGTGGATCAGTATCATGCAGATGCACAGAAATGGCTCGAACACTTGGAGACAGAAGTTCAACAGGGAGAAAACCTGAAAGAAGGGGATTTTCAAAAAGATGCGGTAAATAACTAAAGTTAAGCAATACTAATTTAGAGCTCAGAACAGATTCACTATTGGTATGAACTATTTAAATGATCTTTTATTTTTTTGGGTGGAAAAGTCACACAGTGGTTAATGCTACTGCCTCAAAGAGAAAACATCCTGAGTTTGAATAGCAGCAGCGCTCTGTTTGGAGTCTGCATTGTTTCCAGCTGGATTGTGTGGGTTTTTCACTGTGTATTCAGATTTTTTTATGTTCATTGCACACAGAATTGATTTAGTGAAGACTTTAAATTGGACGTTTAATAGTGAGTATGAGTTTCTACACTTCAATGGTGTGGTACACCATTCAAAGCTGGTTCCTGCCTTAAGTCCAATGGTGCTCCAGTAAACTTTGCCCAACAGACCCTGGAATAGATCAAGTTTTAAATAATAAGTAATATTATATTAGTGGTGGCATATGCAATTTCACCCTTTCCATATCTCAGTCCTAATATTTTTCCATTAAAAAAACAATCAAGAAAGGTAGGCATCAATCCAACCATACCGTACATTCAATCACACCTTCTAAATTTAAGACTTACTTGTTTATCTGTATGTTAGGTTTAGCATCATGCATATGATCCTGTCAGGGAGAAGTAATAATCTTGGTGCCTTTGTAATATCTGAACTGAAATGTATCCATCATGCTTATACACATGACCAGGGGAGTTGCTGCCTTTCTTGTCAGCATAAAATGTGAGTTAGAAACCAGTCTTGGATGGTTTGCTGTTCCATAACAGGGAACATTCACACAGGTCAAATTCAGTCATACAAGAATAGTTTATAATTGTATGTAACTTATGTTACAAATCATTATGCTAGACTAGAAACTTTTTTTTTTGTTTTAGTTTTTGTGCTTGTTAAATGTATTTTTTACTTCTATAAACTTGACTGAAATGTGACGCTCTTGAGCATGGTGTTACAGCAGCGTTTTTGCCTTAAGGGTTCTTAAATATGCACAGTTATACATATGGACAGATTTTAGCAATCAGGAGATTATTTTTGATTTCTTTATTAAAAAAAAATGATGTCTCCTTCAGTTACCTACACCTCACACAGTGAAGCCATCAAGTCAAGTCTTTTTATATTTCTTTTACATTATTGTTTCTGGTATACAGTATTTTCTTATGATTTATACTCAGGCTCAGATTTGTAAAAGGTAAAAACAATGTTTCAAACCAGCTTTCTGGATCTTTGGGTTAGCCTACTTTCCCTAAGGTAAAATTTTAAATGTTATCAACATAAGAGAAGATACGTCTGGTGTGCTTTTATAAATGAATGGGATAGGTATACAGTAGAGGATGTTGCTTTTCACAAGAATACCTAAAACACTCACTGTTTAAAAGTCAAAATACAAATGGAGAGGTAAAACTTTCTCATTGTTACTTTGTTTCAGTAGCTTATATTGAACTTTTTTTTCACATATTATTGTATAAATGTAATTCCACAGAACAAACAAGATGAATGGAGAGGTGAAAAATGCTGAAAGTTCAGTTGAGCCAGCAGGTTTCAGACTTGTTTGTGACTCAAGTTATCACTATAAGTTCTGCTCATTAAAACTGACAGTTTGTAATGATCTGTTTTTCATCATTAGCATAGTTTTGCAAGGAAGCTATTAGTTTCAGCATCAGTAAACATACAAATGAAAACCTATTTTGCTAAATCACCATCCATGGAATGAAAAGAGCAGATAATTTCATTTAATAATATTCACTTAGTGAAGTTGTCATCTGTTGTATTAAGTGACTGTCACATTCATGTCTATATTTTTTTTAGTTTTATGTTAATGGTTTTGTCTGGAAGACCACAAATGAAAAAGGCAAGCTGTTGCAGGTTTTTAGTTCAGAACAACTTCCAGTAATCAGGTCATTAAGTAGCTGCTGATTATTACTGGAATATTCCATTTTATTTCACTCAGATTTAAGCAAATGAAGCATCTTATGTTTGAGAGTAACACAATGATGGAATAGAAAACAATGCTGATATAAAACTCTATAAAGTTCTAAGTTTAAATCCAAACCTGTGATTGTAAAGTTTTATACACTTTAGTTGTTCTTCTCAAGGTGATCCTGTTTCCTTCCACATGCGAAAGACATGCAGGTTGACTGGCAAATTTTAAACTGGCCTGAACGTGAGTGTGTGTAGGCTCAGTGATGCCAGGTGCCCAGTGATAGTGTGGTGCCTGGATAGGCCTCAGCAATTAATTATCAGTCATTTTTAACATAGTTTCAGAAAATTAATGGTTAAAGACAAATTTCTTTAATATTTTGTGAAGAAAGGATCTTTTTAACCATTCTACATATGATAGTTGCGGCAACTAACTACTGTTACCTCCTAACAAACATTATTTTTTTAATTCTAACTTTTGTAATACTGCTTTAAAAATTGAGTTGTCCATAATTCTCTTGTTAAATTATTTTCTATGGTCAAATTATTCATATTTGTGGAGTTACAGAAATTTATTCACATGGTTTTTTTAAGGATTTTTGTTTATAGTTGGTTCCAAAATGTATGTCAATCATTCCTTGATCATGAACAAATGCTGAAGATGTAAGAAATTATAAGTAGCAGAATAAAAATAATTGTTTGAATGCATAATGTTTGCCACTCAGGTGAGAAGCACTTAAGTTTTTTCAAGAATGTAGTGGCAAGTCATACTTTGTAAATATTATATTGTAAAATTGCCAAATTAAGCACAACATATGCTTATTGAGGGTAACTTGATTGCATTGTTGTAGAAATTTACACTCATGGAATTCATGAAATAAACATGTTAATGTTTTACCCAAATTACATGAAAAACTACTGCAAAAATATGTAGGCTATAGCTTGTCTGAGAGAGTGGCTCAAATTTTTGTCATGAGTACAGAGTAAACTAAGATTAAATGAAACACTCTCAAAATGCTTAAATCATATGCCTTTATAAATCAGTTTAACCATGCCACCTGTATAACTTTTTTTCTTTTTCTATTTAGGGTGAAGCCGAAGAATTAGCAGTGAAAGAGCTACTGCAAAAGGGAGAGCACCTGCAGCAAAGAGTCCTGGATGAAAGAAAACGTGAAGAAATACGGAAAAAGCAACACTTATTGAATACTAAATATAACATTGTTAAGGTACAATAAAAGTTCATGTCAGTATGAACTCAAGAATGAACACAAGTATAGGATGAGTAATTTACTAATTGTAAATTCTAACATAGACATTACAATCAGTAATGATACAGTACAGTAATGATTACAGTAACCAACTGAAAAGGTGGGTACTTTTTTTTCATCAGACTGGTTTTGGTTCAGGTTGCAAATCTGACTTAGAGGTATGTTTAGTCTTTGTGTCCATGTGAGTTTGTTTGTTCCATTAGAGAAACTTATTAATACGTTGACTGGTAACACTAAAGTCTCCTAGTCAAAATGTAGGATTTCATTGCATTATTTTAGTGAGTTTCTGCCTTATGCCTACTGTACTGCAGCAGTCATACCTTCTTGTTTGATTTAGACTGGGACTAAGTAAATACTTAAAATGTGTGGGTGTATGCTGATAAGCAGTGGGCAGATCAATAAAGTCTTCCTTCCAGCCTACAAAACAAAAGGATATCCTTAATGCTTTGCTTGTGTGCATACTATTTACGACACAATTGCCAATGCTAAGCTAATATTTGGATGTATATCAAAAATAAATTTGTATTTTTATATGTTTACATATCATTTTATTGTACAACTCAATAATAAACAAAAACTGACATCATGTCACAGGGCAGCTTTACAGAATATATTATACTTAAATATTTTTACAGGATGTTTATATACTTTATAATGTTTATATTTAACTATTTATATATTTGGAGCAGAGTTACGTTAAGCAACTTGTCCAGGCCCTTACTGTAATTCAATTAATTTTCTTAATATAGCATTGTTCACTGGAGATAGAACGCTTCCAAAGAGTAATTTTGGACTTATTAGTCAAGTAAATAAAGCCAAATTTAGAAGAAATCAAAACTATTATATGTGTGGATGGCATTGGTAGCAAAAAACAAAAACTATAATTGATAGTATTTCTTAAGAAGAAATATCTTTGAATATCCACAATCCATTAGAATAAGCAAAGTAAAAGCTTGACAAAGGTAGCACTAGGGCCAAGTTCCTCAGCAGTTTACCTAAAAGGAGCACAGCATCGGAATAAGCCATGATAATTGTTTCAATTTCAGTGTAGGTAAATAATTGGTAAATGTTTTTGCAGTAAGTTCAGTTAAGTAAAGTGGTCAAAGCCATTTCAAATCTTCATATCTTAGAAAAATATGTAGAGCAGAAATTCAATAATCCTGTTTTCAACTACATAATTCCCACTTCCTTCATTTTAGGGGTGTGCTGTTTTTAGTTGATGTTCGCTTTTATAACTGTCGTAAACACATCACCAAATATAACAAAGTGTCTATATTAAAATGTCTCCCAATTTTTTTTTTACCGTTTTGGTTCATTTTTTGTGGCCTGAAGTTTAAAGCATTCCTACAACCTTGAATTTCAGCTCCAAAATATTTCTGTCTTCTCCATTGAATGCTGTGAGCCACTGCATTATAGCTCACTGACAGCTGTTAACAGAGATGAAAGAACTTTAGGTTTTATCATGCCATTGTAGATAGCCAAGAGCGGATCTTTTACAGTTCTGAAGCACCGGATTTTTTCTCAGGAATGAAGAGATCAATACCCTTTGCATACTGTAAACTCATTGTACATTATATCCTCCTGTTGAGTTTAGTCACTGTGATGTCATGTAATTAGTAGATGCAAGGTGCCAAGAAAAGTCATTAATGCTTTTTTTTTTCTTACGTTGTACTTTTTAGAATTGACATATAGTACAGAAGTTTCTTTTTTAAAGTATGAATGGATTTCTAGAATAACACAAAGATCTCCTGATTAAGTAAGATCATTTTATAAAGGTCTAAGCTGCAGTTAAAGAAAGCAATAATTTGAAGTTTCATTCTGTCTCACATACTAAGTTATTCTGGCCTGGAGTGTGTCCAGCTATAAACCCATGTCTCACTCACGGTTTGTGGCTGGTGGGATATGCGCTGACTGAACTCAATGCTCCATAAATGGATGAGAGGAAACTAGAAAACCCAGAAGTCCTAATGAGACTAATACAAACCTGAAGTAGGTAGTAAATGGAACAGGCCCTGAACCCTATTTTCTGTAGCTGTAAACCACTGTACCATAATGCCACACTTTGTAGTGGCACAGTGTTCATAACAAAACCAACACAACATTAATATGTTAGTAAATGCTATGATTCAGTTATGTTCAGGCTGCACTAAAAATCTAAAATTCAACAACAGTGAAGTCACAAATACATGCACATATTACATAAACCATGAAATATATAATTCAGAATTTTCAGAGAATTGTTTCATAGTATGCTCTGTAGAAGTATAGTCAGTTAGGTATGATTCAAGGTATAATCTAAGAAGCTGTATAAATCATAGAAATGTAAGAGATGATGTGCAATTTTCTCAAAGTAAGCTGCATATTAATGCACTATACTGTATTGTAGGCTTTTACTGTATTTCTTATTAAGATGCATTCTTTTATTATATTTTTCCATTCATTTCCCAAACCAGCTTTTACGCATATATGGTTACAATATTTTTAGAGCCCATTCCAGGATGACAGTGAGGCAGTAACTAACTGTTAACATAGAACCAATCCACTTCTGGGCACATAAATATATTCAAAACCAGTCAATGATCATTTTAAAGTTGACCATCAACCTAATTTGTATATCTTTGGGATAATGTAAGCCTTTGTACCTATAGACATGAGGAAAGCATACATTTTTTTTTTAATTCACTGGGCATCTAATGAGTTATGTTAGTTGCATGAAGACAAGACTGTTTTGGAGCACAGTGTAAACTCCTTCCATTGCAAAATTGTTTTCTGCTTTTTACAGGATTTACGATCTATAAGGAAGAAAAAGGCTCTTGCAATTTCTCCTCAATGGTACCAGTATAAGAGGCAAACCGATGACCTATTGCAGTGGCTTGATGAAATTGAGAAAAAAGTAGCCAGCCTACCAGATCCCAGGGATGACCAAAGGATGAAGGTAACACATTTCAGCAGTCTGCCAGGTACCAGAAACTGACATGATATTTTAGAAATGTTCTTATGTTTTTATTAGCTAGATTTTTTAAGTAATGAGAAAATTGTACCATATGTGGCTTAAAATATGGTAACAGCCCTGTTTATTTTCTTATGAAATATGTTGTTAGAATTTTAGTATAATTAAATTATGTAAACTTTCTGTCTGCACTATGGTTGCTAACTAGTCACTTGGATAAACAGGATTCCAGGTTGTAATAATGATCAATGGAATTATGAACCAAAGGATGAGTTGACTTGACTTTGTGTGTCTTTATTGCAGATGAGCAAATGAACTCCATAAACGGAAGACATCTTTGTCATGTTAGGAGCCTTATTTGACCAGAAACATCTCTTGTCACTTGTCATAGTCTAAACACTGTAGAGTTATGCTCATTTTGTCAAAGTCAGCCTTTTGTTTTTTTCTTTGTATGTGCGTGCACGTGTATGTGTGCGCACATGTCTGTTTATGCATTTCACTGCCTCATTCTCTGCTTCGTTTTCACCAATGAGTTTTTGAAGGAATCGAGAACAAGGGTGGATTAGCAATGCTGGCATAAGATACATTCAGGCCCTTAAACAATAGCTGTTATTCTTTAATTTCTGATTTCAGTATCCACATCTCCCATCATCAAAGAGAAACCCTAAATCCTAGGAAAAAAAAGAAAGTTATTTCAGTTGTAACTGATTTATAGTATGCAGCTTAATCTCTGTGAGATGACAAGCTTGTTACTAGACTGCACGACATTTTGTTGGCATTGTGTGTATGTAAATTAAAATAATTTAATTGTAAATAGAGTGTATAAATAAATCTAAGACAAGTGCCTCCTGAAATGTTTTTATTTTATTTTATTTTACTTTTTTAATCTCCTGCTTAATTTCTTCAGTTTTGACTAGCCTTGGGGCCCTCTATTGGTTTTACTCAATAGGATATTGATGCTGATCTGGAGAAGAAGAGAGAAGACCTGAATGCACTGAACAGGCAGGCTCAAAGTCTGTCAAGGGAAGGGGCTGCAATGGCAGTGGAGCCAAGCTTGATCCAGCTCAGCAAACGCTGGCAAGAAATAGAGAGCAAATTTGCTCAGTTCCGACGCCTGAACCTTGCTCAAATTGTGAGTTACTCCCTGCAAACAATACTGTTTGCAACTGCTACTAACCTAATGCCACTAACACAGTGTGTGAGTAATGAGACGACATAAATAAAATGCAGACTAAATGGCTAAAGCTGGTTTATTATATGAAGAGAATAGAGCTGTAGGAAGACGAGTCTATTTTAAAGGATCTTTGCAAAGAATATAATGAAAACGAACAAGAAGAAACAAAGGATGACTAAACGTAAACCTTTTGATGGAGGGTAGGAAGAACAAATGTTGGTTTCTGTTGCCTCATTAATTTGCCATTGACATCATTTTTTATGTGGATTTTTTTTCTTTCATTTAAAATTCAGTGTCCAATATATAGTATAAGTCATTAAAGTGAAAGACATAGCATTTATTTTAATTAGCTGGATTTACATGATAATTTTGTAATGTCATCTCACCATGGAAAAGAAAAATGAAACAGTCTCAGCATCAGATCACTCAGGTTCTCAGTTGATTCCTGTTCCTTTTTTCTTGATGTTATTTTAATTTTACTTATATTTTATATGCTTCATGTAAAACTCTGAAGTATGAAATAGAGCAGACATTTGCAGGTTAGAAGGATTTTTCATATAGAAAGTGCATTGCCAATCATAAAACTACTGTCACAGGTAAGCAGGTTTGATGGCACAAGCACTTGTTGAAAATACAACAGCATATTCATAGAAAGCATAATAGTTGTAACTAGGCTATTGGTTAATAGTTTTGTATTGTATTTGTTTCAAAGCTAAATAAAACCCTTTATGGTCACACTTTAGTTTAGGTATCCTTTATAAAGTACCTATTAATCTATTACATTTTATTAACTATGTTAATTAAACAATAATAAATTATCATTAAAAGTAATAAGACTTTTTGAATGTGTTACTGTCATCATTTTTCATTGTTTTATATCATGTTAAGTCTTATAATATTTTTATATCGGGCAGACTGTTAATTGCTGCTTATAATGAATTCCTAAACTAAAGTGTTACCGCTTTTATAGGTTGGAAGCATGCGTTGATTACAGCTCGTTGCTGCACCCACCACACCACGAACCACCCAGAGATCCATTTAAGCATGCAGCAATTTCCTAGATTCCATTTGATAAATATGATATAATTCAAATTTTACTTCACATTTGTTGACATCATTATCTAGCCTTGACAGAAGCTATTAACTAGATTACAAGAATTAACAAACTTTTTTGCTTGACAATCATCCATATAATTGGTTAATTATGACTTTACTAAATTGATGCTACACTGTGTTCACATGAAATAAAGCTAGTACAGATCGGCCCACTTTATTCTGAGCTATATGGTTCTATTACCAGAAAAGGATGTGCAAAAACCATGGATGCTCAGGATATAAAGACGATTGCACGCACGCAGAGAACACAAGGGTTTGGCTGGGCTTTGGTACTCAGTTCTTCGATAGCATCAGCCTGTGCATGGCATTTCTTATATGTATTTAGCGGGCAGTGCTGCACACAGGAATTTTAAATGCTCTTTTTTGAGAACAATTTGGATTTTTTTTTTTATAATTTCAAAATGCAGTGTATCAAAACCATGGAAGATAAACCCACAGATAAGGTGGATAAACTGCCATGACATAGTCATGCATCATAATGACATGGTAGCAACCATCTAAGCAGCAAGCAAACAATATGGCTGTGGCCAGGAAACCTTACATGAACTGAAGAATTTCACAATGAAATCATGCCCCACAACATCATTGTCATAATAATAGAATCAATAAATAGAGCAAAAATGAATTACAATTCAAAAAATAATGCATGGAATTTTCACAGTTAACAAAATAAGATTTCCAAAGATGTATCAAAAGACAGGAAAATAAAGGTTAACAGCAACTGTGCTACCAATCATTAAATCATAGAGAAAGAAAGTTGTAACTTTACTATGAGTCTCGGTAATAGTAGTACCTGTGGTATTATTAGTAATATTATCACATGTACAGTGTATGGTGAAATTAGTACATTGCATTTAGCTGAAGTTACACTGTTTTGAACAGGCTAGAATGCAGTAATATACATTTTATTCACGATGTCTTCATTTTAATATTATAGTAATCTGGAATGAATTTCTTGCACTTTTGTACTTAAATCTGAGTGTTTAGTGTACACTAGAATATGAAAATTAATTAACTGGAAAATTTCAGTAAAATACGGGCATATTAATTAACAGTCTTAGCTCTGCATAAGAAAATACCTTCTGCATTTAGACACTTTCAAATACATTTTTGTAACCATAGAAAGAAAAAAAGTTTGTTTGCAGTGTGATTAAAATAAAATAAAGTGGAATACTCAGCTAAAATAAATGAGAAAAAGTTCTGTGCTTATTGAATGCTTTTGTAAAGAACAATTTTGGAAAATTATATATTGCAGATTGAAAAAGAGAACAAGTTTAGTTAATTAAAAGCTGCTCAGTTGCTGGTAACTGCTCTGTTTTACTACCTTTTAAGTGTACCATGTAACTCTAGATACAGTGAGAATCATTCTATAAAGTAAAAGTGTCTACCTTTCTATAACTTGATTTCTGGGTTTCTCACAGTAAAGAGAAAATCTTGCATATTTATTGCAAAATAATTGCTTTTGGATGTACATACAGTCCCAATACATTTGCTTTTAGGATACAAATGAATCTATTAACACTATATTTTTCCTATTGTTTAATAGTGTTCATATGCATGTTTATGAAATATTTATTGTAAGTCACATTATAATAAATTATTTCCCATTTTTAGTTTACAATAATAAATTATTTTATATTTATAAAATGTGTATAAGAATCAGTATCGTCCATGAAGGTAAAGACTTTATCTATATAAATATGCTGAAATTAAAACTAAATTTCAGAAATTCCACAAGATTCATAGATTTAGTTTTTATATACTAAAATGGTCCCTATATAATATTTGTGCAATAAGTTTATGTGTGCATTTTGTATATACTACAGCAACTTTATACCTGGCCTGATTGCTGTATACATTGAAGTAGAAAGAATTCAGTGTTGCGTATAGCGTGTTATGTGACTACCATACTCATGTGCAGCCATTAAAGGACTAGCATAGAACAATCCCTTAAGAGCAAAGTTTGAACTAACTTATGAATGCAAACAAGGAATAAAACTATAAAAGAAGGAGAATGTATGAAAGAGCTAAAAATATTGTGTTCAGGTAGCTTCTGCTTGGAGATGTGTAGTGCATGTGTGCAGTGAAGTGTTTGCTAAAAAGACTTAAGTAGTGTCGAAACTTACCAGAAACATCAGAGAAAAATTAAAGAACACACCCTTTCTTTACTTTTCCACTGTCTCCTTTGTACCTTTAAGACTATGTACATATATACATTGTATACAGAGCAAAAATCTTAGGCCCCTTTGGCCACAAGCAAGTAAATACTTGCTGCCTAGATATCCAGCTTTATAAAACTTGTGTGGGTGGCCTAATATTTACTGTTAAAACATAGGAAGCATTTAAATACAGGAGGGATACAGATTTTAATAAAAGCACACGCCGCCTTTTATACAGGTTTGATCATCGGGGTGATTAAGCAGTTCAATTTCATTGTACTTAAGCAAACACACCCAGTTCTTTATTGTACTAAAATTGGTCTTTGTGAGTTTGGCATGTTTACCAGGAGTTTCAGTGACAAACTACGCAATTTGCTGATGTTTCACAAGGAGCAGTAGCTAAGGTAATGTTAAACTTTGAAGTTGGAAGAAAAAAATCATCCGCCATAGCATTTGTGGAAAAACATGAAAATTGCTTGCTCTCTGTACAAGTTTCAAGGAAGTCATTGCCAGTCTAAGGCTAGAGCAGGAAGCTATATCAAAGATCGTTCATCAGTGCAATTTATTATACTTAAAATGCACTTTTGCTGTTTAAATTATACACAGAACACAAGCAAAGGTCTACTCAGTAATGAAAAAATTAGTAGGATGATAGTATATATGGTGCAAACTAAAAGGTATCTGCAGGCTAAAATGGTTGTTTCATAAAGGGAGGTATCCCTCTATTGTTATACAGGGTGATGCAGGGAAATGAGAAATTTTGGAACTAGGTGTTGGCGACCGTGGGGTGTCGGCAGTTGTTTGGGACTAATGCAACCTTGTTTAGAACCCCTTGCCATTAGTTATAATGGAGCAGTGGAGTGGTGCGCAATGAGAATTCATTGTGAAAGCCTTTTATAAGAATGGTGATAGTTTGACTGCTGCGCAAAAGAAATTTTGGCGTCATAACCAGTTAGGACATCATGATAGTGTCCCGTCAGCTACTGCGATTACAACATGGGTGCATAATCAGGTGGAGCCACTTCGTATACTGCCAGACAATCAGTGGCAGCTATTCGATGATTGTTTGGAAGGCACGTCATTTCACGCAACTGTGACATTCCATGGCCTCCGAGATCCTCAGATCTTACTGTTTGTGTTTTTTTCTGTGGGGATCTTAAAAGCCAACTGTATCGCACACATCCTGCAGCGATTGCTGAACTAAAAAGGAGGACTGAAGAGGAAATTGTTGGCATTCCTCTTGACATGTTACATCAAGCAAAGCAGAATTTCCACAACAGCTTGTCAGAATGTGTACAGAGAAATGAACAACATCTTCATGATGTTTTCTTCAAAACAAAAAAAAAATATTGAATGAATATTGATTACCATCATTTATTGCATCTCCTGTACAATACATTTCATCATTAAATGTATTTTGTAATGTGTTTATTCATGCATTGAATGTCAATTGAAAATTTCCCGTTTCCCTGCACCACCCTGTACTAAATACATTTTGCAGGCATCAATCGGATCCACTGATTCCCACAGAGGAAGAGGTAAATAACAATCAATGCAAAGCAGTTCTAAGTGATCATGTTCATCCTATGTTTAAGCAGGGCACTAATGTAAACGATATACCATTGCTATCCCAGTTATTAGTTCTGCACAGAGGCAATAGAGGTGGAGTATGAAGTAAAGCTGGAAAGAATAGAGATGAGAATGATCAGGTAGATGAATGGAAGGAAAAATGAGGAAGACGAAAGCTGAGTTAAAAGAAAGACCAGGTTTGGCAGCAATAAGTGTTGTGCTGACAAAAACAAGACTAAGGTGATCTCAGCATGTGATGCAGTAAGCAAGCAGATAATTAGGAGCACAAGTGCATCAAGATGGACGTGGAGGGATGAAGCAAAAAAGAAGGCAGAAGAAGATGTTGTTGGACATGGTATCAGGTGATATGAAAAGTATTGGTCTAACCCCAGAGGATACCCAAAACCACTGAGAGTGAAGGTAGAAGATTATATTGGACAACAGGCTAACTTGGTTAAACCCGAAAAATGGCCATTAAACCAGTGATGTTGAATAATAGCTACAGCTTCTTAGGCCAAGGCTAGAGAAAAGCCAAGCAAAATGACACCTTTTATTGGCTGACTAAAAAGGTTACAATATGCAAGCTTTCGAGGCAACTCAGGCCCCTTCTTCAGGCAAGATGGAATCTATATATACAGGTATATATATATATATATATATATATATATATATATATATATATATATATTGCGCTTTTCTCACTACTCAAAGCACTCAGCAATTGCAGGTTAAGGGCCTTGCTCAAGGGCCCAACAGAGTAGAGTCCCTATTGGCATTTATGGGATTTGAACCAACAACCTTCCAATTGCCAGTGCAGATCTCTAGCCTCAGAGCCACCACTCCGCCTCGGGAGTCACCAATCAAGTCGGGCTCCTATATATATATATATAGTGAAAAGGCGCTATATAGGCGCCCGACCTGACACAGACTAGACACGGAGGCACATGTAAAATAAATAAAACTATTTATTTTTCTTCACTTGTGGGGCACATCTTCCCTGTAATCCCCACAAGCACAACACAGTCCCAAGCACAAATATACCAAATAAAACACACAACAAAGCACTGTTTTCTTCCTCCACCACTCCTCCCAGGCAACCTTGTCCTCCTCCTCCCGATTCTGGCTCCTCGAGTGGTGGCTGCTGGCCCCTTTTGTAGTTCACCCGGAAGTGCTCCAGATGTTTGATTACCGAGTTCCGGCTGCACTTCCGGGTGTGGTGTTTTTGCTCCAGATGTTTGATTGCAGAGTTCCGGCTGCACTTCTGGGTGTGGTGAAAACACTGCCCACAAGGGCTTAGGAGTTCCAGCTGCAGCCCCCATGGCGGTGCCTGCAGGACCTAACAGGGCTGCCCCCAACTCCAATTCCCATGGAGCCCTGCGGGAAACTGAGGCACTGCTCCAACCCAGGGGGGCGGCCATCTAGCATCCAGGGGGAGGTATTACACCATCCATGGCTGCTCCCCCTAAATATATAACGAAGGGGCGTCCCGACCGGTCATGGACCCTGGCATTCTGCCACAATATATATATTTTACATCTTCCTCTTTTCAGAAGGTCAACCTATTAACTTCTGTGTCATTTCTCTTACACAATTAGTGCAAAGATATCACTCACCGCCACATTCAATAGCAATCAGTCTTAAACCGAAATCTTTAAAATCACCAGTAACTTATTCATGAACAACACCAGAATCAATAACAAATCTGGCTGCGTTTGTTTAATAAACTATGTGTAGCAGAAGAGAATATGAAAGAAAGCCTGAAGTGATCAAAAGGCATCATCATTAACTTACCCCTGTTTTTAAACAAGTACATTTTAACTTGAATTTTGTTCTGACGTCTGCTACAGTCTTGCTTCAGTTGGTATTCTTTATTATAAAGCTCTTTCTCACATATTAGGAATTGACAGGTTTTTCACAACATCACACTGAACATGAGTATCAGGTAATGTTCCATCTGAACTTTGATTCCTGCCAACAAACTAAGTTCTGTATTCTTGGCAAAATTACTAGTCTAAATCAGTGCTTTTCCAATGGTAAACCCACAACTTACTGTAGTCCTAAATTGATTGTACACTGTACTTGGTTATTTACTAATGTTTCTCAATTTAGAACCATTATTATCATTATTATTATTATTAGAATCTCTTACAAAACTAAATTACCTTATAAAATTTCCCACTTGGAAATGTACTTTATGAAACACAGCATATAATATATTCTACATGTTTTCAGTATGTCCATCTTTCCATTTCTAAAACCTAGCAAAAGAATTATTCTGGGAAAGGATATTAATGCACTGCAAGTTTCAGTGGGTTTAGAATAATAAATAAAGAAATAGACTAGTAGACAGGTAAAATTAGAAATAATAAATTCAATCAATTTTATACAAGATTAGTATGAATAATTAAATAACTATTTTCTAAATTCTATGCAAAAATATCTCTAAAAACACAATTATTTTTTAATCTACAGCCTATAAAATTCTCAGCTGTGTATATTACAGTATTGCTAAACAATTATTGCAGAATCAAGCTGATTTCCATCACGACAATTTGTGTCAAAGAATAATTAATTATGTTCGGAAAAATATGTCCATCCATCCATAAATTATGTGATTATTACAGACCAGTTAATTAGAAAGACAGCTGAAGCAGGAAAGTAAGAGGCTGAAGGTAATTATAGACAATTCATTCACTGTTTTACTAACACAATCTATTTCTAAAATAGTGCAAAAATGGAATTCCTTATTGTACGATTAGAAAAATCAAGACTGAAATAGAAATCGCAGATACCAACAATGTTGAGCTTTAGTAAAAAATCTCATACTTTAAATAAAGAGCATTAGAAAATGTTTTATGAGAACTTGTCATTCAGCACACTGTAGTTCATCAGTTCAGTTTAGTAATAAGACTGTTGATAATTACCCTGTATCAAAAAAATTATACAAAGGAATGTTTGTAACAATTTTTGGGGAGTTTCACTTTCAACTAGCTGTGGATTGTTCCCCCATTTGGCACTGATCTTGTTTGTTTTTATCATAATTCAGAATGCTTTATTATATCTCCTTTTAGCACGCATCTTCCGGTTTTGGGTCAACAGTCTGTCATCATTTCATATTCTTTTCAAAACTGGAGCAAGCCTGGTAGCTATGGTTTGCTTTCTCATAATCTGTAGTACAACATGTCTGATAACCAAAACTGCATACTGAGAGGCTTCTTTCTGACCACTGTTTCATAAATGTGTGTTCTTTCTCTAATCAGATCAAGTCAATTGAACTGAGAACAGATGGACTCCAAACAAATTGTATAAACTTCATAAGGGTGATCAATTGAATAGGATGCACCTAATGCAGATTTCATAGCAATGGGTCTGAATACTATCAATGTAACATTTCAGGTTTTTACTTTTAATAGATTTGCAAACATTTTTTAAATCATTATTGTGAGTTGTTTGATGTGGGCGAAAAAATAATTTAAATGATTTTAGCTGGACCATACCAAAATGTGGAAAAAGTGAAGGGGTCTGAAGACTTTCTGAATCCACTGTACATTATTTCACCATAGTATCCATGTTTTCCAATGTTGGTTCAGTGCGCCATCTGTGCCTGCAGATAAAGCAAAATGATTTGCACAATGTTTTTAACTTTATTGCTCACTGTGCTGATTGGTTTGGTGGTTAAAATAATGAAAGAGTTGAACAACTAGCTTTTAATATTAGAGTAGAAATCGTTAATGTTTGACTCTAGGGTTCATTTCAATTAAGCAGAAATAACAAATTTATAGGTTTAGCCTGTGTGATCTTCATTAAGTTGCCAGAATATTTAATAAGTGAAATCTGTTATATAAAGCATTAAGGCAGAATAGAATTTAAAGACTCTTATTATTTAAATGATTAAAAAATGAGAGTAAAGCAATGAATATGAAACAATATGTTATGCATTACAGATAGTATAAATTGTTAAATAAGCCACTTTTTTATTTAAATGTACAGACTTTTTTCCCAAATCTATGCGTTTCATGTAAAAAATAATTTCTTCAAAAATGTTTATTCCATCTGTTGGCCTTATTTAATGTAAAGGTATATTGTTAAGGTAAAATTGTAGAATAAGAACTTGGCAGCACAGTCTGTGATTGCATGTGGGTGTGTTTATGTCTGTGCTTTGTGATTGGCTGGCACCACTACAAGGTTTGTTTCCGGTTGATTCCAGGATTGGTTTTGGTCTTCTGCAACACTACATAAAAAAGAACTGACCAGAAAATGGATATTTGAAATATAAAGTTTTAAAGTGTTGAACATATGAAAAGTCAGACCATAAAGATTTTTATTTAAACTTTATTTGTATGATTAAAAGAACAAACATCTTATCATATGATGCCAAAATTGCTGAAATCATTGTACTATTTTAATTAGACATATAGCCACTCCACACCAGAAGGTAAGGTGATAAGAAGGGTGTTTAAAGCAAATTGTAAAGTCGTTTCACTCCCCTACCTGCCTCTGTTACTACTGCTCAATTTAATTCCATATAATTACAGCCTCTTCCTTTCATTGTTTCTATCAATTAATCAAACAGTTGTGGTAGGCTTACAATTGAGCCAGTTGATTTTTTTTATTATAATTATTTCTTTCACATCACCAAACTCTTTTCTTCTATACAATTTTAGCCCAGCTGTTGTACTAAACACCCATCTCTGATCTTTGAGAGTAACAACATTAAGGCTTGGCAGTACCTTATATCTTTTGCAATGTAAAACACAGAGCCCTCGCAAGTTGGAGTTCCTTCTTTCAGAGCAGCTGGAAGTGATTGATTTAGGGGATTACAGTCTCTGCTTTTATCAACCCCTGGAGGTCCTTCCTGGGAGGTGACTTTACTGGATATAGCTGACTAATGCAGTCTTCAGGGTTCCACATGGTAAAAAGAAAAAGATAAGCTTTAACGCATTCAGCGTTTCTCATCTTATTCCCTGTACTCCCAACTTGTATACAACATGGAGGAGGAGCAAACCAGAACACACTAAGTCAGTCTTTATTTTGTATAGTGCCATTAGCAGCATGTAGTGTCACAGAATACTTTTTAGGGCTGCCAAGATATCAATACAATGTAAAATATAAGAATTAAATGGCTTAATGTAAAAAAAAACAAATAGGAAAGTAATGTAAAACTGGTAGATGCAAAAAAAAAAAGTTTAAAGTAGCCTTCACATGTACAGTATGCTGATTGACCAACAGTAAACATATCCTATATGCCAATCCTGATTTATTTTAAAAAATAAAATAAAATTTGCCATGTGTTTTGGATGACATAAATTTCCCAATATAGATACCATTATCCATCCATTTTCCAACCCACTGAATCCGAACACAGGGTCACGGGGGTCTGCTGGAGCCAATCCCAGCCAACACAGGGCACAAGGCAGGAACCAATCCTGGGCAGGGTGCCAACCGACCGCAGGACACACACAAACACACCCACACACCAAGCACACACTAGGGCCAATTTAGAATCGCCAATCCACCTAACCAGCATGTCTTTGGACTGTGGGAGGAAACCGGAATGCCCGGAGGAAACCCACGCAGACACGGGGGAGAACATGCAAACTCCACACAGGGAGGGCCCAGGAGGCGAACCCGGGTCCCCAGGTCTCCTAACTGCGAGGCAGCAGTGCTACCCACTGCGCCACCGTGCCGCCCCCCAATATAGATGCCATTCAGATATACTGTGATTGTGAATCTTGCCGGCTCAGAACAGCACTAGTCTTGTGCCATGTGGGCATCCTACGTAAGGTCACTTGAAGTAAAACAAACATCTTTTAGTGAAGAAATGGCTAACCAAACACATGTTTGCAAATTAGAGTACGGCTGCCAGTGATGCGACCAGTAGCACTGCAGAATTTTTGACTGTGTGGGCATCCTTTTAGTCCTATGAAGTTGTCATATGCAGTGTTTACATACTCAGGAGATACTGGGTCACTTACTATTACTGGCAATATAGCAAAGGCTATAATAATATGAAATAAAAAATGTAATTACATGTATCAGTTGTTTTAAGGTAACATATCATGAGCTAGCATCTGGGAAAATCTGGGTATCTTAAAGAGATACATAACCAGGATAACTTAACAACCATCAAGAGTTTTTGCCTATTTTTAAAGACCATTGCAGTTATTCCCTTGCAGCAAAATTTCCATCTTCTTTATTTTATTAAAATGACTCCCTGTTATGTTCAGGAAAAGAGAAATTACTTTGAGGGTGTGTACTCTGCTGTTCTACAGTTAACCTAGCTACCTCTTTAATACATGATATATTATGGAAACATATATGCTAGTGTTGGGGCTCATATAAAAATGAATAGCCATACCTTTTGCTGTAACACTTCCTTGATTAAATTTTGCTGTACTTTACTATTCAGTGGCTACAGTTGATAGAGTGGGCACAAACTGATATGTGGAGCTTAATAAATTGTCTATTCAATTTATCACATTTATGGTATATGAAACAAATTAGAAGCGACAACTGTTTTTGTCATGGACAAGAAACAGATATGTCACACCTTTCAGGCCAGTCATTGCTTTGGAATCAAATTTAGGATTCCATTGGTTTATTGCAGGGGTAGGCAATGTTGGTCCTGGAGAGCCGCAGTGGCTGCAGGTTTTTGTTCCAACCCAGTTTCTTAATGAGAAGTCAATTATTGCTGATGAAGCACTTATTGCTTAAGTGACATTTTGATGCTTCATTTTAGTGGTCTCGCTTGTTAAGGGTCCCTAACCTTAATTGCTTATTTCAGTCTTAAAGAGTTGCATTCGCTGTTTAATAGCTCCTTATTAGCAATAAGATGGAAAAGACAAAGCAGCCAGCAGTTCTCCAGCTAGTTTTTTTCCAATTACATCTGTGTGTGTTCATCATGCACTGTTTGATTTAATAAAACACTTAGAACACACAATAGAAAAATGTGACAGACTGAAAATTATCCGTTTTAGGTTTCAAATCATTTGGATGATATCCTTGGAAAGGAAAAAATCTACGATATAAGAAACTTACATTGCTGACTAACAAGGCATAAAATTAAATAATGTCTGAGATTGGCAAGGATTGGTTTCTAATTAAGCAATTGGGTTGGATTAAAAACTTGTAGCCACTGCGGCTCTACAAGACCAAGATTGCCCAACCTTGGTTTAGTGGTTTGATACAATGTTGTAGTGGCTTGTTCTGATGCCTCATACTGTATCTCTAGCACAAGGGCTTTGAATGCATGCATGGTTAAAGTGTGCAGTTTTTCTGTTTTCCAAAGTCCTATCTCAGATATTGGTGATATTTAGCTGACAGATATGAGAAAGTGTGGCTTGTGATGAGCTGTCTTCACTGTCCAGCATTGGTTCCAGTCTTGATATTCTTAGGATAGGATTAAGAATCCCATGACCCTAAAAGTAAAGGTGTCAGTTTTAGTAAATACTTGGTACAATAAAAATAATAATAATTAAAAATTGCTATCTTCATGCATGTAAAAATATTCAGTGATGAAATTTTCTGTATTTTTTATAAATGCACACATATGACAGTCATTGTTTAGATATTTCTTATATGAGGGCAGGATATTTATTTTTGTTGTTGTTAAAAAAAGTAGGTATTATAATTTAATCCTCTGTTAATATGATGGGTTATAGTCTGGCCCATGTCTTATTGCTGCAAAAAGCTCTAGATTCTGATGAGCAGAAACAGTAGATAAGAAATATGGATTGATTAATGTTTATTATTAAAAAAATAATGTTTTACTAAATTAAACTTGCTGTAATAAAATTAAATATTTTTACCCAATATTATTGAAAAATGATTAACTAGTTAATGTTATTTCCTTACAATTACACTGGCAGACCCTAATAACTGAATTTATCAACTGAAGAAAAATATCACACACATACATTTGAGTATACTGTAAATCTTAAATTTGAGAAATGGTTGTAACTGCATGAATGATCCTTCCTTTTTTAACTTTTGCCTTCAATACAAAGATTCCCTAGATATTAACAGATTGAAACACATAGTATAATTTTACACATACAGTGGAACCTCGGTTCACGACCATAATTCGTTCCAAAACTCTGGTCGTAAACCGAGTTGGTCGTGAACCGAAGCAATTTCTCCCATAGGATTGTATGTAAATACAATTAATCCGTTCCAGACCGTACGAACTGTATGTATATATATATATTTTTTAGTTTTGAAGCACAAATATAGTTAATCATACCATAGAATGCACAGCGTAATGGTAAACTAAATGTAAAAACATTTTCTCATTTGCGAGCCTGGAGCGCCTGTGTGTGTCTCTCTAGAGCATTCCTGTGTGTGTGCACGCGCCTCTCTCGCGTGCTCCTGTATGTGTGCACGGCTCTCTCTGTCTCGCACTGCCTGTGTGTGTGCCTCTGTCTCTCGTGCTGCCTCTGTGAGTGTGTGTGTTGCCTGTGTGTGTGTCGCGCTCTCTCGCTCTCTCTCTTGCTCGCTGCACAGGAAATGCACAGGGAGAGACTGAACATGTACAAACCGAAAGGGAACCTGGCTTGTTCATATACCAAGTGTGTGGTCGTGAACAGAGGCAAAAGTTTGGCGAACTTTTTGGTTGTAAACCGAGTTGTACGTGTACCGAGACGTTCGTGAACCGAGGTTCCACTGTAATTTGTTCGTAGATGATAAAAATATGGCATGATACTGCTGTGCCCATTTATGATTTTGAAACCTTTTTTCCTTGTTGCTACAAAAACCATTACATGGGAAAATAATAATATAATTATCCTCCCTCCTAGTTTATGAAGCAGTGAAATCCTACTGTAAGTAGCTATCATCCTACAGCAGATATGTACCTTAGTGGACTGTCAGTCAAAGCAATGAAAGATTCTCATCAAAATGCCTGCCTGCCTGAGAAAAAGAAAAGTTAATTCTGAGTAAGCAGCATTTGCAACATTTCTGAAAGCATCTGACAAATAATTTTTTAATACGATTGACTTTTTTTTTTAATCAGCTGTTTAAAATGTTTCACAATGCCACGAAAAATATACAATATCTTCTGAATAAATAAAAACAAATGATCTTTCCTGAATCACATGTGACATTAGGGACTGTAGGAGGAAACACTTTACAGTGATTTCGGTTACCAAGACAGAATAGAGATGAAGGTAACATGTGCAGTGGAAGACATTTTCATCCTCATGTTATCCAGTTCAGAGTCTCAGGGAGTTTGAGCATATCCCAACAGCACTAGGTACAAAACAAGAAACAGACCTAAAAAAACCTGCAGTCCATTTCTGGAACTTCATTTACACAGACCCACACTGACACTAATCTGTGGCCAATATGCCATGATGTGAGTGGAAAACCCATGCATACACAGAGGGAATGTGCAAAGTCCACAAAGGCAACTTCTAAAAGCGGTAGCCACTGTAATTCTTATATTCATTCTGACAAAAGAGGTGAATTTTCTTTTTTTTGAGCATTTTTTTTTTCATCTTGAAACTGGTTCTTCAGCATCATGCTGTTATTCTTATACAGTTCTACATAATTATTCAACCATTTTCTGAAAGTATAGTTCTCAATTTAGCATTGCAGGAGGCTAAAGTCAATTCGGTAACTCTTGACAAGACTCCAGTTCATAACACATTCACAACAAGAGATATTCACATAATCACATGTACACAAGGCACATTTAACATGTTCATTTGGCAGGATATTAAAGGAATAATAAGTATCAGGAAATATTTAATAATGTTATTTCCTTAAAACTGATCTGAACCTGCTTTTGTGAATGACATCATAATCGGCCTGGCATTTTAGCATGATTTTAAGACAAACTGTGTATCGCATTCTGCAACCTGACAATTCATGACACAGACATGCACACAAAGAAACTAGATTCACACTTTCATTTATACAAATGGCAAACAAAACAGAAAGTTGTAGAAGATCTAGTCAACTTCTCCATTCCACCATCTTTACTTTACAAATTTTTTAGACATAATGATCTCAGTTTTTCTGAAAACTGTGGGCCTTCAAGTGGAACTCAATATTAAATGTGTATGTGTGGAAAATTTCATTTTATTGATTGAGGCATGAACTAAATTAACAGAAGAAGAATATAAACCAGGCAAAATATGTACCTGAACTTATGGAAAAAAGTACAATAATTTTTTTCTTATAAGTAGTAACAAGATTTTGTTTCTGCTTACTTAATGGAATAACTGCTAGTTTCTGCAGTTTTATGTAGGGTTTTAAGTTTAATATTGTTAATAAACAGGAAAAAATCTCCTAAAGATTAGCCTGAATGCTTAAAATAAATATAAACTGAATCAGATCAAATTATGAAAATCATTAAATATACAAGGGGCGACCCAAAAATTCCAGTAATTATTACATATAATATTATTCAACTTATAGCAGTTCATTGTTTGTCACCATCAAAATACTACCCTTGTCATTCAATACCCATGTCCCAGCACTTCTTTTAATCCTGGAAACATTTTCTGTACTCATCTCTGGTAACCATGTCTAGAGCCTCCTGTGATATTTATCTTTATTTCTTCCACAGTAGCAAACTGTCTTCCCTTCAATCTCAATGTTAATTTCAGGAACAATCAGAAATCATAAGGAACGAGATCTGCTGAAACTGGGGGTGGTGCAAAGCAACTGTCACAGTGTTCTTGGTCCAAAACTCTTTGCCTGACAACATGGTGTGTGCAGGTGTTCTCTGTCATGGTGCAAAACACAGTTTTGCGTGACCCACTGTTCCAGACATTTTTCCCTGATGTCTTTCTATAGGCATCTCATTAGTTCAGTGTAATTATTGCTGCTTAACATTCGGTTCATAGGGAAACTCTTTATTACCAAGCTAGTCAATTGGCAAAAATGTGATCATTGTTGTTTTGATGTTCAGTATCACCTGAGGTGCTTTGGAGAAAAACAATGTCAGAAATAAGGTCTCGATCAGCTCAGCACAAGACTATAGGCATGCTATACCTAGCAGCATAACTACACCTGACTCCTGTGCTATTGACTGATTCCGGTAATATTTGGTTCCCCACTCATATCTATCTATGCATCCATTCATTGAGGGTTGTAGGAAGCTGGAGGCTATCCTGGCAGAATCATTCACAGGCACTAATGAAGTCTGAATGGTACACTATTGTGACAGGTGTCTGGTCACACTTACAGGTAATCTAACTTAGACACCATTAAAATACCCGACTACGCCACCCAGTTTTATTAAGAGACTGGGAACTCATGAAATTTACTGATAATAGCACACAGGTTTCTTTAAATTGGGCGGTGAGTAAACACACAATGAAAAACACAACAGTAATTTCAGAAAAAAGCAATAGTAAGTTCTGTTACACAAGACAATAAAAAGTACATTAAAAAGATAAACGAACCTAACAAAATCTAAACATATCAGGAATGAATTTCCCTTTTTTAAAAGGAAAACACACAGTCCACACTCTAAAAGTCCGTTAAAAGCAAGAATTAGAGGATACAACCTTTAGTGGTGCCAAGTCCAATTTGCGCACTGTGTTACCCCAACACTTAATCGTTCAACTGTCCATGGATGCATTCTGTTCACCGGACACTCATTTCCCAACAGAAGTTGTGTCAAATTGTTAAATCCCTGTCAGCGTCTCTTCGTTGTTCCTTTTTTTTTCCACTCTGGGCTCCTTGTTTTGCTGGGACCTAGGCACGCCTCATTTCTCATCTGTTAGCTTCGCTTGGTCCTTTCATGCGGATTCCCTCTCTCGCTGAACCCACATCCGGCATCTCTTTGTGGAACTGTCTCTTCCTCCCTGGAAGTGTTGCTGTCCTTGTGCCTCACGTCGTGCCAGCCAGGTACCCTCGTCTGCCTACGAGCCCCTGTGCTCTGTCCGAGTGTCTTGGCAGCGTTCTCAGTGGACTGTACCTCCTCTGCCTTCCGCTGCCCAGGAGTTTAAATCTCCTTTAGTCCCTGCCATTGTCAGTCCTGTACAATCAGTTTAATCAATGGCACATCTAAATTTCCTGGGTTTAACAATAGTACTAGGGTGTTGTACCGTGTTAGCCATTATGAATGTAGAGAAAAGCCAAGCAAAATGACACATTTTATTGGCTAACTAAAAAGATTACAATATGCAAGCTTTCGAGGCAACTCAGGCCCCTTCTTCAGGATGATTACATCTTGCCTGAAGAAGGGGCCTGAGTTGCCTCAAAAGCTTGCATATTGTAATCTTCATCCTGAAGAAGGGGCCTGAGTTGCCTCGGAAGCTTGCATATTGTAATCTTTTTAGTTAGCCAATAAAAGGTGTCATTTTGCTTGGCTTTTCTCTGGGTTTAACAATTAATGAAAACACAAGTTAACAAAATGTATTGTTACCAACCATGAATAAGTACAGATATGCTGATTAGAAACCAATAGCGTCAGACATGTAATCTCTAAGTCAGGTAAATACACACATCCTCTAAGGAAGGAGCAGGTCTGTTATCACAACTTGGTATTGTTTGTATACTCAACCAGCCAGACTTCAAAGCAGTGACTCCTTTGCAAGACAGCAAATACCTCCATCCTGCAGACACTAGTCCATCACAGGGTACAAAAAAAACGCAAACTCATACAGGACCAATTTAGAGTCACCAATTAACCTGACATCTTTTGGGATGTCAGTTGAAACTGGAGAAGATACAAATGGATGTAAGGAGAACATGTGACTCATTTGGACAGAAGTGCCAACCACTGTGCCGCCATTTAGTCAATTAACAATATCTTGGTAAAGGTAATAAAATAATAATAATAAATATATAAATGATGTGATATGGGTACAATATATTTTTGTTTTAGTAATAAAAAGGATGTGCTAAAATATGTATTGTGGTATATATATCATGATTGCTGTCTGGGAAGCTAACTTATAAAGCTGCGTTCAGTGTTAGTTTTACTTTCATATTCTTTCTAGTTAAAATTAGCATTTTCCACAAGACATTGCCTGCTGTTTTCAAAGTTATAGTGTGCATATGTGTATTAAATCTCCTCTTTGAAAAGCAAATACACAGTACTGTACTTTTGTTCAGGAACATGTATGGAATTTTAACAAAACGGTAAAAACTCTTGCATTACATTTTCTGAAGACTTTCTCTTTAACTTCAATTTATCAATATAAGAAACATTGAGCTTTCTACCACCTCAGGCTCAAACTTTTCAAATTCCATTGACTCACTCTTGTTTATTTCTTTGAAATGCTTATGATATACTGTAAAAGGCTACAAAACAGTACTAGTTCATCATGTATTTGGCTGTTCAAAAAATCCTATTGAAAAAGAAGAGATTCTATATGAAATGGTACAGTATTCTACTAGCAGAATGAAATCTATTTACATTTTCACATTCCTGCAGTTATTGTATAATTAAAAAGGGCAGAAAGATGTCTTTTTTTTTGACAGTATGCAAGATTTGGAGATGGGGTTTCTTACACATGGATGTTGGCAGCCATCTCAGAGGTGATGTTCCACCACAAGTTTTCAAGTAGAGGTGCAAAAGCCTTTATGTAGACATAAGAAAAAGAGGTAACAGTCCATACAAAAGAGATCCCTGCCATCTTGTCTGACTGCAGACTGGAGTGTTGAAGGCCAAAGAAGGAGAGTTTTTGGTAGCTTCCGTGATTACAGCACCATCAGCATCTAGTAGTGTAATAATTTATAACCGGAGCTTCAGGCATAGTAGTTAGAAGATTTAGCACAATGATTCCGAGAATGGAATAGTAATTAATCAGTCTATATTTTGTAAACCATCACAAAGTATTGGTGCAAGAAAAGCTTATTGCAATACAGCACAAAATATGCAAATTGATCGATACATTGATTTATAAGCCTACTTAATTTAAATCAGTATCAGAGGGATTAAGTCCATTATTAGAGCATTAGACACAAGGTAGGAACAACCCTGAATTGGATGCATATAATTTGTATTGATACTCATACACACCCAAATTCACTCTACCTGGGACAATTTAAAGTTAACAATTAATCTTAATGACAAGTGTTGAGATGTATGAGGAAAACTAACATATCTGAAAAAAAAGCCATGAAAACTTAGGGAGTAGTTGCAAAGTATACATTGGCAGAGAGACAAACCCAATCCTCTGGAGTTATGAAGCAACAACATTAACCAATGATTCCCCATGCTCCTCAGAGTAAAAATCAGGGGATAATACTGAGAGAAGCTGTAAATACGCCTGACATTAACAGCAAATGTCATCAAAATATGATTTACATGTCACACACAAGAGCTACACAGGAAGGTCGATGGCACCTGTTATAGAAATAGTATAGTAAATGAAAGTGTTTGTGACTGAACTTTCAAAAGCTGGATGTTTGAACGTTCTAGTATCCCAATCAAAAATGACTGAGGTCTTGTTGTGTAGTTGAAATCATAGGCAACTCAGGATACCTGATTGAATGGTGCTTAAAGCAAGTATCCTAACTGAGGACCTGCTGAAGGGAGCTGTAAACTTCAAAAAGTCAACATGACAGGGATGACACTTGATATCATTTCACTGGAAACTCAGAAGTGAAAGTCTATCTATCTATCTATCTATCTATCTATCTATCTATCTATCTATCTATCTATCTATCTATCTATCTATCTATCTATCTATCTATCTATCTATCTATCTAAACCACACTACTGTCAACCATTATGTCCTAAGTAGGATTTCACCCCTTAGCTATGATGTCAATTTCCGACAAACTCCAAGAATTAGCAGAAATACTGTATGTCCATACTATACTGTTCAATACCATACAGATTGTTTTTTTTTATCTAAATTCCTTCTGTTTGTCTCCCAATATGTTAAAATGTAAAACTAACAATTTCACAAGTTTTTCATTATCAGGAGATAAATGGCATCCTCATACCTCCCATTCTTTGGCTGCTATGTTCCCACCTTGTATCTTAGCATTCCTTTACATTTTTATTTGTAAGCATCTGTTGTTAAAAGAGTTTATCTACACATTAGAACTACACATGAGCACAAATATGCAAGGACATCCTATTTTATATAAAATTTACTGTAAATTGACAGTTTAATTTTCCTCCCCTCTCATCTTGAATAGTCGGTGTATTATTTACTTGTTTAGTTTTTTTATTATTATTAACAATGATATAGCTATTCAGAGTTTACTAACTTCTCATTACATTTAATGCAAAACCTGGTCATCTAAGGTCTTTTGTCTAGACTTGTACAGCTTCATGGATCAGGAAGTAGCAAACTGACAAGGTGACAAATGTATAGGAATTATGCGAACACATCTCAGTGAAAGTGCGGCTACTGTATCTATAAATATTCACAATATGCAATGATGAATCTGTCACACCAAAATGAGGTAGATAGCATGCTTAAAGAGAGTTTAAATATTTGATTTATATCAGTAAGCATTTTGAAGATAAAGGGATATTGTCACTTGATAAAGAACATTCAAAACTGTAGTTGTAAAATGGAATGTATTGTGAAAGGGCAAATGGAAAGCAACATCAGTTTTATGACTGATTTCTGAAATTCTCAGAAGTCAACTTATGTGCATCTAATTAAATAAAGTGAAAGACCTCTACCTGGGCTGAGACATGAGACGCTACCACAGGATTTAGTTCTTTCTAAGATTATAAAGTGAATTTGAAGTGCGTTTTTTGAGAGTTCTGGACTGAAGAGACAATAAAAGAACCAATTCTTTTGAATTGTGATTTAAAGGTGAAAGATCGATGAGCGGCTAGTTTTTAGCAATATTTAATAACTGTGGAGTCCAGGTTTTGAATTTCGGCCTGGTCATCATCTAAGTGACATTTGTAAAAAAAAAATAAATAAATAAAAAAGAATTGAATTTGTCTTATTTTGGGCTCTTCTCTTTGTACTCCTGGAACCATGTATGGATTAGGTTTATTGGTATCTCTAACTTGGCTAGGTTTGAGCTCAGTGTAAATGGTAACCTGTGATGGACTAATGTTGTAAGTTTCAGCTCTGCAGCTAACAATGTCAGTATTGACTTGAACTCCCTGTAATCCTAAACATGCACTTAAAAGGGTTCTTAAAATGACAGTTTATGTAATACTGGTATTCTGTCCAGGGTGTTTTTCTGCCTTGCACCTGAATCTTCTTCTTTCAGTGGCTCCGCCGAATCTTGAAATGGATTGTGCAGATACAGAACATGTATGAATGGATAATCAAAGCTGGAGTCAAGCAGTTGTATATTTTCTAAAGACACTAAAGTCAGAGTTAGACTTATTAATGCCATTATGGCACTGGAATAATAATGGTCAAGGAACAGTGGTCAGCGCTTCTGCCTGTCAGCTCCGGGATCTGAAGTTAACTTCCAACAGTTGAAAGCTGAAGATTCTCCCAGTGTCTATGTGAATAATCATCAGGTAGTCCCTTTTCCTCAGTGTAACAAATATGGGTTTATTGGACACTCAAAATTGAATGACTGTGTTTCTGTGTGAGGCTTTGTGGTGAACTTGTCTACTAACCAGAGTTGATTCCTGGTTTGTGTTACTCTAAAGCTGTTGGGACAGACTCCAGCACAGAAAAAGTGGGTTCAAAAAGTAGATGATTGAGGTGATTAATAAGACCTCAGAAGATGCAATGGTCATTCCATTTTTTACAGTTGTGCCCTCTAAAGGGCAGTCCTATCCTGAATTTGATGTAATAAGTTGTTGCTGAGTACTTCATTTTAGGTGCTGAGAAAACATTGTAAGTGATTTATTGTGCTGAAATGAAGAAATGTTTTTGTACTTTAGGAAACTATACTCACTCTTCAGTTTGGGATTTAATATAACAGGTTCACTCAATCTATAATTACAAAATAATTTTCAAACCTGTTTTCAGAACCTATTTATACCAATGTAGGGTCTTCAGAAACCAAAGCCAATCTTGGAATTAAAAGGGAGAACTCTAATGCAAATATTATACATAAAACCCAACAGTGAGACATACCAGGCTAATTTACAGTTTTTAATCAACCTGAATGTCTGCGTGATGTGGATGAAGCTGAAGTTCCTAGAGAAAACCCATGAAAGACAATGACCAAGTTGGATTTGAACCCAGATACCTGGGGTTGTATAGTCACAGAACTAACTGCTGCAGTACTGTGCGAACTGTTTCAGCAGCCATCCTACTTATTTGACATTTAAATAAAAAATTGGGAACTGATAAGATTTTGAATGTGATGAAAATATGAACAAATCACTTTGCATAAATGGTACTTTCAATAAAAAAAATACTCACAATACTAACCTCTTTCCATAAATACATGGAAACAAAATTAAGTGATCAGGAGGTGAGTTGACCAAATGTTCACATTAGGAGAAAGGTGTGGATGTGTGAAGTTTTCGAATAAAACCAGTTAAGTCAATATTCATGTTATATTTTCTATCCTTATTACATGCAGACAAAAAAAATATGAAAAATTAACATTGTAGTAGTTTGAAGTCCAATTTGTCTGATTCCACGTCAGATCTGAGAGTTGTGCACATATCTGAATTAAAAATCATGCAAGGAAGTAATTAGAATATGACTATGTTCACAGCAACTCAACATAATGAAGTAAGATTTAATAATATTAAATATTCAAAATTAGTACTGAAATTTGCATTTATTGTCAAGAAATGTGTTTTTACATATGCCCGAAAAAGGCATAGCATCATTTTCAAAGATGATTCTTGCCTTGCACCCAGTGTTTTCAGAAAATGTTCCAGTGAGTTAAATAATTAATGTTTCTGCTTAATATAAAATAATTTGTGGTAATAAGACTTGATTCGTAGTCAAATTTCAATAGCATTTTCCATCTTTTATGTGTGCCCTTTATGTCTCCATTAACCATTTTTGTTTTAACTGTCTTTACATTTTTAAAAACTCTTCAAGACAATTCAGCATTAAATGACTGATTACTGAATTTTTTTAATAGATAAAGTAAGTTTTAAATAGGTCATCATTTTCATTTGCACTTATTGCTTGGAGGGTGTTTGCTAAAAATGTGCCCGCAAAATTAACCTGTTCTTATGTATCCACGCTAGCACACAATTTATGAGGAGAAGACTATCGTGACCAGTGAAGAACCATTTTCGGAGACATCTCATGTGCCTTCTGTCTATCTTGCCGAAATATACCGGCTGCTTCAGTCCATTGCTGAGGTGGAGTTTCTACTCAACTCCCCAGAATACTGGGCTAGCAACTTCCATGACTTCTCAAAGCAAGAGGACTGCCTGAAGGTAAGAAAATAATTACTTGGATCTAAAATGGAATAAAGAGATTTGCTTTTCAGTGTTCATTTCTATTTATTTATTTATTGTTTTGATTATATAATTGGAATGGTTTTCATGAGCATACATTTTCTTATTCTGCAGGAAATGTTTTCTGTACTACTCTGTTAAAGAGGTGCCAATAGATGTATGCATTGTCCATAAACTAAATGCTTAGAATAATTTTTGGGGAGACTGAAGAGCATTAAAGACATGTGGTTAATATCTGACTCACTTTACTGATTAAAGTTTATGCAGCAGAATAATCGAAGTGGTTTAAATCACAATGGCAGTAAAATATGGCCAAGAGGAAGCATCCAATAACATAATGGGGTATTGTAAGTGAGTGGTTTAGCTGGAGACTTGTCTTTTGTAAATTAATTTTGGTCACAAGTTATGCACATCAAATTTAGGTTTGATATGGTTTGTAGTTGATTCTGCCTTTGTAATGTTATAATGTATGGTTTTCATGGGGGTGTCCAATCCATTATTCTAAGGCTTACTTCAGGAAGAATTCCTTTTTATCCCGAAGTTAGGGACTTTGTGATCCTTACCTCAAATCAAGTCAAGAGTTTTGCATTTGAAGCATTAATGTTAATCCATCAATTGATTTCTCAGTGCTTCTACTGAATAGTCCAAGACAGTGATAAAAATGAATGATTGTTACAATTACTATATTGTAAGGTTGGAATATTGAATGCCGGGACTGTTGTTATTTTTAATAATAATCATATATATTCTCTGTCTTCATTTGAAGCCAGTGCTGTGATTTATTCTCTTGAAAGTTTTATTATTGGAGGTGTCTTGTGCCATTTTGCTTAATGATTTAGTATACTCAGTGACTTCATGTGAAGTTTTCCGCTATCAGTCAGCCCTTTCTCTGACTGTCTTTATTTATGAAAAGCACATGGGCTGTGTGATTCTATACAAGTGAATACTGATGAAAATAATTGATAAATGGCCACAAAAGTAACAGTAGGAATTCAAAATGCTGTCACAGTGCTCGCAGTTTCTAACATCCCATCCTTGGTAATAACTGGGTTATTTAAATATTCTTAGCTTTGCCTATCATACTGTAGGTGCTGGAGTAGGAGTTTGCTTCCAATGACTATAACTGGTGCAGAAAATGTATGTTTGGATGGCTAAATAATCGATAATAACAACATCAGGCTCATTTGCTACCTTATTCTAACTAAACTGTATGACATATTTTAATTACGTATAAGATATTTGCCAGTCTTCTATTTTGAGGCTGACTTTTTTATCAAAAATATGTGCAAAGAATAAAAACACTGTGAACCCCACTTTACCTAATTCAGGATCACAGAAGGTCAACGCTCATCTTGGAAACATCAGGAGCAGGTGGAAAGAAAATTGAGACGAAGAACCAGTAAACGGCAATACTAACATTCACAATCTCACTCACCCCAGGCCAATTTTAGTCTTGGAAATTAGCCTGGACTACCCAGGAAAAGACACACAATTACAGGAAAGATGTGCCTGGACTTACATTTGAAGAAATTAAAGATAAAACATTTCAGACAAAAAAAATGTAGTTTATTTAACTTAAAATAATGCATTTAATTTATGCTACAGTGGTTTTTGTTGTATTCTATTACTTAATGACTTGTAGTGAAATCATAGCATGGAGCTTTTCTACATTACTTTTTTACTTTAATAAAGGAACATCAGGGTATTAACTTTCAGACAGTGTGCTTTTTGCGTTGTAAAGTAAGTCAACAATTTGCTAATCCACACCTATACAGGGTGAGTCAAAATTATGTTAACACTAATGGTACTGCTATGTATATACTTATATACAATTTTTGTGGACAATTTATGTGCCACATATGGTACATGTGTTGAATATGGTGGCAAACAGGTTGAGACATTCCTGTAAATCATCTTGCACATATGAAGTATGTTTTGTGAATAAATTGTTTCCGCCATTGAAATGTTAACATAATTTTGACTCACCCTGTATTAGTAAAATCCCATTTTTAATTTGACAGTATACTGATGTGATGTAGGACAAGACCTTTACACAATTGTTAGCACTGCTGCCTTCTAGCTCCAGAGTCCAGCACTGAAAAGACACTGTGTCAAGTTTGCACATTCTTCCCTGTGTCTGTCCCCCCGATATCTAGCATTACCCTGTGTTTTTGGTGATCTAATTATGATCGAGTAGCTCTTGACCAAATCAGGTTTCAAAGACGCAATTGGATTGTGATCAGATCACATAAGATCGAAGGTGGTCAGAAATTAATAGTGAACACATGTAACACAAGTGTCAAGTGTAAATGTATTTTCTTTTTGCATATATCAGCCATGAAAGTTGAAACTGATTTGAATTTTGCAAAGGAAGGTGACATCAGATCTCTATCTGGGCATTATACAGACATTGGGCATGTATTTAATGTCAGCTGTAAATGTAATCTGACTAAATTCCCAGTATATTAGGATACAAACCAGATATAAAACTCATATTTTCGGGTGTAAAGGGAGCCTATTTGTTTTTTCTCTTTGTTCTCCTATTTTCTACCATGTGTCAAAGACATCCAGATTAGTTACATTGCTAAATAAGCCCAGCATGAGTGAGTGTAAATACTTGCATGTGCGCTTCTGGTGATTGACTGCCATTCATTCCATGTTTTGTTTACTGCTGCAATAGGATGAAGTGGGTTGCTAATCAATGGATGATGCTCTTTACCAACTGAAAATCAGAATATTGTTAAGAAGTGTTCAAAAACCAATGATGTCTGAAAAATCAGAACAATCTAATTTTAATATAATTGATAGCAATGGGAGATTCTGTATTCAATAATTTAAAATTAATATAACATCCAGGTATTGATATTTAATATCTGAAAATACAATGATGGCAATAGAAAGTTTTCAATCATTTTACATAATATTTTTTTTTAAATAAGCTATATTTTATTTTCCATAATGTATGTTGTCTGTTTTTACATATAGCTCATATTTTGGGGCAATAGACACTTTGTATGAAAATTACATTTTAAATTCTTGCATTTCATGCTGTTTCTTTGTAAGCCCCACTGATGTTGAGCTCACCTGCTGATCTGCAGAAAGCAAGTCAGCAGATCATAATCACAGGCACCGTTTCATTAATGAAGCAATTTAAAATCTGTAATTAGGCATTTCATCAGTTGATTCAATAGTTCAGACAGCTTGACTATTGGGTAAAGCTGGTTTTCATATGCAACACTATATTTTAGTTTGGTTGTAACCCATTTGGCAGAAGGACAAGGCTATCAGACCTCCTTAATGTCTGAGGTGATGCTGAGGCAGTGCAAAGCGTAGGTAAGGTTTTCATCAGGTTAGTATAGTGGAAGCTAGATCGATTGTAGACTAACCTTTCTACTGAATATCTATCTATCTATCTATCTATCTATCTATCTATCTATCTATCTATCTATCTATCTATCTATCTATCTATCTATCTATCTATCTATCTATCTATCTATCTATCTATCTATCTATCTATCTATCTATCTATCTATCTATCTATCTATCTATCTATCTATCTATCTACAGTGTATATATTATTACTCAAAACATTCATTAATTGGAGCTTACACAGGAGACGCCAAATAACTCTGCAAACAATCGACTTAAATCAGAACCCCCACCCCACCTGGCACTCACTCCCTTATCACCACAAGGTGTCAGAAGGTACAGCGCGCATCCTGGCCAAGTGGGGCGTCAGAATAGCACACAAACCGACGAACAATCTTAGCACAGACCTCTTTAATGCCAAAAACAAGAATCGACAGCCGAAACACGAAATGCAGTTTATAATATCCCATGCAATTCTTGCTCAGCGGTATACATAGGACAAACTTCAAAAAGAATCTCAACACATGTACAGGAACATCGCAACGCCGTCAGAAGAAAGGACGCACTATCATTGATCTATGCACATACTAAATCAACAGGACATGCATTCAACTGGAACAATGTAAAAGTAAAATTTAAGGCCAGTACTAAAAGTGCCAGAGAGTTGGCCGAGTCTTGGCTATCAAATGAAAACGCCATCAACAGACACTTGGAAATAAATCCAGCATATGCTAACTTAAGAAGAACATGTACAAAATAAATAAACTATACAAACCACCCCCCCCGATCATACTGACTTAGTCAAATCCCCCCCCCCACTTAATGTGTTGCTATATATTGCCTTTGATTCTTGTAAGTCTAAGCATTATCCTCTGATGAAGACCCCTGGTAGGGGTTGAAAGCTCAGGAATAAAAACTAG
This sequence comes from Erpetoichthys calabaricus, assembly GCF_900747795.2. Classification (NCBI taxonomy): domain Eukaryota; kingdom Metazoa; phylum Chordata; class Cladistia; order Polypteriformes; family Polypteridae; genus Erpetoichthys; species Erpetoichthys calabaricus. Next base: position 117,036,574 of record NC_041397.2, on the reverse strand, counting down.
TTTATGATACGTGATTAATTTTTTCCTCCCTTTGTCGATCTCCAGCTGCAAATATATATATATATATATATATATATATATATATATATATATATATATATATATATATATATCTACTCTATATATATAAAATCCAGGCCTAAAAGTGAAACGATTTTGTGCAACGATTTTATGTTCCATTTTTATGTCACGTTTTTTGTCACACTGTGATGTTGTTAGATTTTCAGATTCTTATTCCGCTTTTAAATTATAAAGTAAGAAATATCAAGAACTCACGTCTTGCGAAACAAGACTTTGTGCCAAGTGATTTAACCACGCCCGTGGGGCCAGACATAAAAGACAAAGAGTAGATGACAAAGACAGCTGCTGTATAGGCTTTTAAATGTTTGAAGCGCCGCACAAGATGCAGATCACATGGCACGGCAGCAGCAGCAGCAGCAACCCAGCAGCTGATCGAGCAAAGAGGAGGTAAAAAAAAAACTGTATTTGTTTCCCATTGTGTCTCTGTTTAAGAGGGGGTTTTGGAGGAGTGACCGCGTATCCTTGGGGTGTGTTCAGCCCGCCCCTTCACAGCATGAGCAGCATAGACGCAAAGTGGCTGGTGTGTAGCGCAGGAAAGGGGGGTTGGCGAGTGAAGAGAGCAGGGGGTAAGCCTCCTAGCATATATATATATATATATATATATATATATATATATATATATATATATATATATATATATATATATATATATATATATTTATAAAATCCAACAGGCTGTCCATCTGTCTCTATGTCTGTCCGCTTTTCACGAGAGAACTACTTAACAGATTTAGATTGTTTTTTTTTCTATAATTTGAACATTCCGGTTAATTTTGCAATTTTTCTCATCGTGCCAAGTATCATAGTTCGCATGCAGTACCAATTTATTTGTGCGAATCCAAAAGAGCGCCTACGAGCCAAGGGACAGGGCCCTCTTCACTCACGTGCCAACCTTAGTTCAAGTCGATCTCTCGCCATGTGTTGGAGTGTACCTTGCCACCGCTTAGCTAGTGATACCTGTTTGTTCAACAGACATTATCTACAGATTGTTGAGTAATGTTTGACGTTTTTGCGAGAGAGATATTTATTTTTAAAGTTTGTCCTGTCTCACTTCTACTACAATGTGGGCGGAGTCGCGGGGGACAGCTAGTCAGTAATAAATGACAAATTCAAACATAGGAATACCAGATGAAAAACTTTTGTTCTCCAATATTTAAGTACCAATTGTACATTTACAGTATTTTAGCCAAATATTTCTGTATTCTTCAAATACAGTCCAGTAATACCTAAACCAAAATATTATGGGACTTGTAGTTTGTATTCAACAGCTCATAGCTCTGATAACTTGGTCTTAAATCATGGCACTGTCACAGGTTCCTCATATTCTTGTGAGTCTTTCCTGAATATTATTGTCTCATCTCATATCCCAAAGCTGTATTTTCTGGGCAGACTTTTCGTTCCAGGATAAGATTTGGATCCCTATGACTCTGTAGTAAACAAATTGATTTAGCAAATATATACAAAAATATTTACTTTGTGATCTTTAATACACAAAAAGTAACCTGCTCTACATCAATTGTTTTATATTAGAAATCAATAGAATTCAGTAGTATAAAAGTATTTAAAAGTCTCTGAGAAAGGGTGGGACCTAAATTCATTCCAGTATATACTCACTGTCACATCCAACTTATTGTAATCTGTCTAATAACACAGACACACTTCTTTGGGATGTGGGATGAAGACATGAGATAATGTGTATGAGATAATACCTTTTAAATCCCAAAAAACATTTAAGCAAGCTGAAGCTCCTTATAATAACAGATGTGAGAAAGCAGTGATTGAGATGATGAGCGCTATTAGCGGTGTCATTTATTTCATTATCTTAAGCACTGTTTATAAACAGTATGTACAGATACAGTGTGGAAACACCTGTGGCAATCTTAATATTCAGTCCACATTACATGTGACCTTTAAAAGCTTTGCTAGTCTTCATTTGTGGAAATGGATAATTATCTGCACTAGCTGAAATCTGCAGATAAATCCTTCACACTCTCTTGGGTGTATGCAGAAAAATATACAAGTAGGGCAGAATTTTATGAGAACCATAAAAGAAATGTTCAGAGAACTAATACGAAACATAGCTAAACAATATATATGGTGGATATTAAACAGCAATATTAGGAAAAAATTATATTTATTGATTTTAAAAAGGCATTTTTACACCAGCATTTCAGTTAAAAATATTATGGGCCAATTGACAGGGAAAGTCTAATACTGTGAGGTTGAATAGAGAAGACTATCATATGTATGGCCAGATCTATTATCAATGTGACTCAGGCAAATACCACGGGCCCTTCTCACAAAGGTACCTTAGCATATGCAAGAAACGAATGCCTAATAACAGCAGTACAGGTGCCCATGGCAATCTGCTATCAAGTACACTGCAGGAGATAAGACACACCAAACAAAACAAACCTGAAAGAAGGACTCTCTTCTGGTCTTAACTTTATTTGGCCCCCAAGTGGCATAAACCTTTTAAAACTGTTTAAATTATGTTCATTAACTGTAATATCAAAACAAAAGTTAAATTCCAGCAGATGCAATGTTGCATTCATCAGTTTGTTACATTCATTGTCATATACAAGCAAAGAAAACATGATGGTGAATTTGACCCGATAAAAAGCTTTTCTACTATAATTCATGTTCGTAACTTGAGATGTTCATAACTTGATATGTGCCTGTCTGGTGAGGGTGTATTTGGTAGAGGTAATGAGGTTAGAGTCTTAATCCCATCCTCATTAGATGAGAGTTAAGTGGCTGTCACTTATTTTGTCCAAACTTTAACAGTTCTTTCTTATGATCTGAAATATTAGTTAAGTGAACACATCATGCGTGGCCAAATAAACACACATGTAACATACTTGTCCTCGGTCAATTTTCTACATTTTTAATGTCTTTTCCACTCTGAAAACTGTTATATGTAATATTACAGGAATAAGAATGGCTGATCAAGTCCAAGAATAATCAGTGCATTTTAGTAAGCCCGGCATGTCATAAAGGGGTCAAAGCCAATTAAAGACTGGAATCTTGCTTTCATTTTACCTGTATTAACTTTGATTAGCTGTATCTAACTTCCCTTGGAAGCCAGTTATTTGATCATGTGAGTAAAATGTCCACACAAGCGAAAACCCCTGTATTGCAGCTCTGCATAACAGCATGCAAATCACTAATGACCTACTTGTTTAACAATTTGTAGACTTAATGGTTTTAATTATTTATTTGCAATCTGGAAGTAAACCAAACAATTTTATTCACTTTCGATAATCAGTTACGTTTCCTTCTACACCAGAATATGAATTTACTGCAATATAAATGAATTATTTTAAAACACATAATGAATGGATATAATGCTCAGCAAAATAAAATTTTAAAAGAACGGCAATTTACCAACTGTAAAACTGAACTGCGTTGTGGTGGTTGGATACTGGAGGTACAGTTAATACTTTTCTAATTACCTTTCATTGTAAACATTTTTCATTTAATAATGGGGCAAAAATAGCGCTTTTCATCTTTTCTTGGAAGGCTGGCAACTTAAAGTTTTGACTACTGCATGCAGACTTTTATTTTTTTTGGATACAGATTCAGAATATGAAGGTTTTGATGTGGATAGTGAACTGTCAATGGATATATAACATTAGTTTTCAGAGTGATTGCACATATCAAGGATTGGTGGACAGTTGAATAAAAACCCACGAAGCAAAGTAAAACTTGAAAACACAATATACAGTAATTAATAGTTTTACCACAGTAATTCCAAACTACTATTTTATAAATTACAGATTGTTTAAAGCGCAAATGAGAGATATTACTTCCAACCTATTTAAAAAAGTTCAAAAGCCCTTCATTGGGTTGACATCCTACCCAGGACTCTTTCTTCCTTGCCCTGTGCTGATGCCACAATAGTTTAGAGCTCCCCACAAAACCAGGAACAAGCACACAGAAGGAAAGAAATCACAAATGAAGATCCATTTTGAAGCATCTTGAAATACATTTTGTTTACAGTGAGATGCCAGAGCCCATACTTTCAGCATTCAGAATAATGCAGAAAGCAGTGCTGCAGAGGGTTGGGCAGTGTATCGTAGGGTACACTTCTGAACATGCACAAACTCAATTATACAGGACCAATTTTAAGTTACCAGTCAAAGTAGATGCCATATTTTACAATTTCTAGTCATTGCGTATGTTAGATATGCTGACCATACCATGTCAGTTTGAACAATTGAAAGTCTCGGGCCAAGTCACATTTATCGACTGCGTGCCAACCATCCAGCACACTTGTGCTTGCCCCTTTATGTCACAGTCAATATTGTGCTGGGCAGAGTCTGTGCTGTACAAAGTGTTAACAGGTATGGTTAGTTCAGCCACAATATGGGCCCTTTTTTCCCATTTTGACATGGTAAGTAAAACATGAGACATCAAACTGACAAGCCTCCCTTCTATTTGCAAAGTCTAAAATATCTGCATTACTTATTCCTCATCACTTCATTCTATGTATTGTACTTCCTGATGAGCGTTCATTGTTTGTCAGCTCTCATGTACACAGAGCTTGCTACTACATCTAAACACAAAATCATTTGTTTCATTTTATTGGAGCAAGTTCAAGCCTAATTGAAATTAATTGCTGGACATGCCACATTATGCCACTGGCCACACTGCCTGCCTCTGACTTACTAAGACTATGTAAATGAAGGGTACGACTGAAAATCACTGAAAAGTCATGGAAAGTGACATAGCCTTAAGCTCTCAGACACCATTTTTTTCCACATGCTGTTTTAGTTAATGGTTAATTATGGACTCTAAATTGACTTGCTATGATTGAATAAGGATTTGTACTCATGTCTTTCTTTTTTAAATTTATCTCAAAATTTTAGGAAGTAATCAATTTTTCTATTTTGTACACTTATACTAATTCAGGGCTGTTGGGACCTGATGTCCACACTATCACTACTAGTTGCAAGGCAGGGATCAGCCCAGAAAGTTATGCCACTCCATTGCAGTTCAGTTTAAATAGCATCAGAGACTTATTGCTATCATTTCAAAGTGTATTTTAACATTCTTACAGTATATATAAACAGTATTTTCATTATAAATATATTTTTTGAGACAACTTTAAATTTACTCTGTCACAAATGATACAATGTGAAAGAGTGAAACAGAAATGAAAAAGAAAACGCCTTGAGCGGAGGCTTAAAGCGAGTGGGGAAATTGAATGAACTTAGTGCAAAGTTGAAATCAGAAAACTCACCTCTACTATTCTTTTGTGATTGGTTTGCCCCTAACTGTTGACTTTGCCATAGTGAAAATTGCATTTTAATTTTTTATTCTTCACCAGTAACCAGTTTTGTCGAAACTGAATTTTAATTTGGAAAAAATAATTAAATATTTACAAAGTTGGTAATGTTTTATAAGTTTATGCCAGACTACTCAGATAATTTTCATTTAAAATAAAATTATCTGTGCCAATTTGGTGGTTTTCTATTTTTTATTATTATTATTATTACCACACTTCTTTTAACTTCACCTGTTTGTTGTCTGGTACAAATCTTGTAATCAATATTTAACCCACTTCCTATTGTCCAAATGACTTGAAATTTTGCACAGTTACTTGCTTCCGATGACAATACATGAGTCAATAATCAGTTTCACTAATTGATCAATTAATCCATGTTAATTAAAAAATGAAATTTTTAATGATGGTGCTAGTAGTGGATAGAAAAATTAAAAGAAGTGTTAAAATATTGATTACTAAATTATACTAAAACAAACCCAAGACTAAAAAGTTGAAAATAATATATATATATATATATATATATATATATATATATATATATATATATATATATATATATATATAAATACTTTTTAAAAACCACGCTTAAATTAAGTTAAAAAGTGTACTAAAAAGTAAAAAATAAGTCTCTCATACTTCACTCATAAAATATGAGTGATGTATGAGAGACTTACTTTTTACATTTTAGTACACTTTTTTAATTTAATATAAGCGTGGTTTCTAAAAAGTATATTTTTATATATATATATATATATATATATATATATATTATTTCATCCTGCATTCATGGTGGAAGAATTGCGGGAATTTAAAAAGTATGCTTCTTTTTTCTGTTATGCCATTCACAATTTCCCATCCTATCAATAATATTTAAAAGAATAGCCAGCCTATTTGTAGTCAGCTGTCATGATACAGAGTCATAAGCAGGGTGAAAATGGGTTATGGGCCTTCAAAGTAAGCCAAAAAAGCATTCCAGGACCTTAATGACCTGTCCAGACGAGGCTCATCCCCAGGCCACCTGACCTGCCAACTTCACAGACAGGTTTCCGCTTAACTAGGCCCAAAATGGAGAAACTGTCATTTAAGGTTCAAGAAATGCTTTAAAGTCTCTAAAGTATCCTAAGACCTGTGAACACTCTACTTTTAGAGACACTATGAAGCAAAGATTCTTTATAAATGAAAATATAAAAAAGACACTAACAAAAATGCTCTAAAGAGCAGAAGATAGTTGCCTAAAAGGCAATCCAAGGTAAACAAATCCTAAACACAAGCTAAAAGAAGAGTCGAGATAATTACAAAACCAGAAAACCCAAATGAAAAACCAATACTTATAGAACTCCTACAAACACAAACTCACTGAATGAACTAAGTGTTATAAGATTTTATAAAATTTATTATGAAAATTCTTGCTGACTTTCTGGACAATTGCAAATTGATAATAATATTTTGACATGCAGACATTCCAAAACTGAAGTTTGTTGTTGTATTTTATACACTTTAATGAAGTTTAAAATTGTTTGTATTTTTCTGAGATTCTACTTTTTGTTTCTCTTGGGTGCAGCCAATTTGTGAATACCATTGCTATGATGTGTCCTCCAGTTGTTAGGAGTATATTCATAGAGGTTGTGACCCTAATCTCATTAGGTCAACAGTTTAAAGGTCAGCTCAGTCAGCCATGTTTTAGCCAAGTTTGTCTGATGAACCCATGAATCACTGTTCCGAAAACTTTCCTTTTAATTTCATTTGCTTGTTAAAAAAATTCCTTCCTCTTATTTTTTGACTTTGAATTTTTGATGCAATTTGCTTCTGAGAATAGATGTCTCTGATTGCGAGTTTTTGACTTTTGTTTCACTCTCTTTGACTTTGATTCCTAGGTTTAGTTTTGGCTCAGACTAAAAGATCATTATGGCCTCCCGCTAATAAAAGTTTCTCATCTTCATCCCCTGGTCCTCTCTCATTTAAAGTACTATCTCCAGTCTCCAAGATAGTTAATTGAGATCTGGCTCATAGGACTCAGCAGGGGTTAAATCAGGCTGGCCTCAGCTATTGGGGTATCACCCACCAGGTATAAGGGACAAAAGAAAAAAATTAATTACACAAAGATGCTAAAAGAAATATGAGCATAACAATAAACAGGAAAAAAATATATATAAACACCTGAAACATACATTAGAATAAGCAATACTGTGGGAGCCAGATAGTTGACTGAAAATGAACAATGTGCACATCAAGATTCCTAGATTTACAGCTTTCCCTTGTTTATTTGACATTTGGCCATAGATAATGTGAAATAATTATGTGAAATAATAAATAAATACATTTAAAGTATATCGGCATTTATAGGATAAATAGGTCATTGTTTAAAAATTGTAATTGGATTGCATCATGGTGTAGTATTAAGCGCTACTGCCTCGTGGATCTAGTTTCCTGGATTTGAGTCCCAAACTTGGTTGTTATTCAAGGGTCATGCACTTTGGTTTTCCTTTCTATATCCCAAGGATGTGCATGTTACGTTAATTGGTGACTGTAACTTGGCCTCGTTTAAATGAGCCCTTTGATGAGCTTGGCACCCTCTCCAGTGCTGATATCTGCCATTTGATGATGCTGGAATAGCCTTGGAAATCTCAAGACACTCAACAGGCTTCTTTATTGTCTCTGCAATGTTCTGTTGTATTCTTGCATGACTATGACCTATATTGTTTACCTTTGTTAAACCTATTGCCAGTCATGTAACATGTTATGGCATTACATTTCCCCTATAAAAGATGGAGGGTGCCCATGCTGATTATTTTTTTCTAATTAAAAACACTTCATAGCAACAGTTTGCAAAACAAGTTAGTATAAGGACTTTGAATTTAACTTTTGACTTTGATCAGATTAAGAAAAATAATGTAGAGAATTACTGAAAGGGGTGGTAAGGTCTTGTGTCATGGACAAAGGGTGTTTATTCAGTATGATGGCTTTATTAACAGCTCAGATAATCAATGTAGTCTTGCAAGCCATCCAGTTTCTTCTTCACATGGACTAGCTTTGAAACCCATGTAACAGTGCCAAACTTGACTAACATTATCTTTTTATAGGACTTTAGGGATTAAATGCAAACATTATATACAGTATGTAAATCTTTGTAGAGCTCAGTATTGGCTAATACATAAACATGGAGAAGCTGCCTAGGCTCTCGAAGAAAGGTGACATCAGAACCTGCTTTGTCAATAAGAAGACACTCAGAGTCCCATGAATAATTTAAGACCACAGAGATAGCTGTTCCTCTTTGAGATGTTGGAGGAACAAGTATAGATGAATCTAGATCCTTATCTTACTAAGACCGATAGTATATTTCACAGTTCAAATAAGATTTCAGTGTCAATGTAACCTTGTAAAAGAATAATAGTGGCCTTTAATGAAAAAAGCCAAACAAAATCTAATTAAATTAACAGCATTTTGTTCTTATGTTTTTAAGCCGAGGCAATATGCATTATACTAGCAGAATATCTAGCATGATAAAATGTCAACGTTTAACAAGAAATAGTCCACAGACATGACTTAGACTTTTATCAACCAAGTAAAGAGTAAGAAGATCTGGCTTACTTACCCCACTGAGTAATGACAATCTATTGGATGTCAATTTCCACACATGCGACAGCAGCAGTGATCACACTGCTATGTTGTAAAGTATAATAGAGGGTTTCACAAATTAAAACCACCTCATCAGATCTGGCCTCCTCTAAAAACAATTCCTGCTAGCAGGCATTTCTTAAAGACCCTTCCCTTTCTTAATTAGATGAAAATGATCAAACACAAGTACAAGTTAAATAGCAAAATACATTTCTTAAAATGAAGTTGTGCATCCTAATGTAAAAAACTGAATATTATTCCTCACAAGGTATTCACAACACAATAACTTATTTTTTAATCTACTGTATTTAATCAACCTATATGGAAATTATTATATAATTTACTGTTTAAAGTTTAAAGTTTAACAGATTTTATTTAACCCATAATTTGATGTCAAGGAAGATACCATAGTAGAATACAATTCTGCTGTTGAATATAGCAAAGTGAATCTCTAAACATGGTTCTTATTCTTTTACAATATTTTGATCAAATGTAGAAAACATGTGTTGGAAGACAAATTAGGTGTTCACATTTTGTGACTTTAAATTTTTTTCTCCGGCATTTTTTTCAACTTGATTATCTTTGTTTTCCCTACCTTTTGAGGGTTTTTGAACATAAGGGATTAGTTTCCTAAATTATTTTGTAGATTTAAGTTAATTTTAAAGATCCTAAAGATATTTATGTGGCAACTTGTTGCTAGGGGGTGTGATCTCAAAGGTGCTGTGACAGCACTACTGCGGTAGTATATAGGTCAGTGTCACAGACATTTTCCAAGATTCAATGATTCATTGTCAAAGAATCTGACTAAATACAAAACTGTCTTGTGTATTTAGTAATGGATTTGTGGTAATTTAGACATGTTAGCTCTTTTTTCTTAATTTGTCTTTTGGTTAGCATATGGGGCTTTGTCCTCATTGCTTGTATTTAAGAACATTAGAATATACATTTGATGAGAACTGGCCATTCAGTCCAACAAAGCTTACCAATCCTAGCCACCTAATTCCTTCAAAACAATGTTAAGTTGAGTTATGAATGTCCCTAGAGTCTTACTGTCTACCACACTGCTTGGTAATTAAGTTTCCAACTGTGTCCCTGTGTTTTTGTTGAATTAATTTTAAATTAATGGTCTCGATCCACTGTACTACAGTAATTCCTTTCATAATTTTTAATAGTTCAGTCATGTCACCTTTTAATCACCGTTTGCTTAAAATGAAATGGTTCAACTCCTTCAGTTTTTCAAGAACAACACCAACAACATTTATTTATATAGTACGTTTTCATATAAATAATGTAGCTCAAAGTGCTTTACAAGATGAAGAAAGAAAAAAGGAAAATATAAAAATTAGACTATAATAATTAACAAAGAATAAAGTAAGGTCAGATGGCCATGGAAACTCCAAAGAGCTGGAGAAAAAAAAAAATCTGCAGGGGTTCTGAGGCCACGAGACCATCCAGCCCCCACTGGGCATTTTACCTAACATAAATGATCTCAGTTAGTCCTCATGGTTTTCAGGCTTCATGTGGGAGAATTAGACAACGATGGTCATGCGGACATCTAGCCTTCAAACCTTCATTGTAGGGACGGCACCATGCTTTGATCAGGTGGTGGTGGCGCAGATCACCACCACAGGAAACTGGAAAGAGAACAGCAGAAAATATAGGGGTTAGTATGGATTTTGAAGCTATAACAAAAAAGATAATTACAGAATATCAGGTTTACACTAAAACGAAGCTATGAGAAAGCCATGTTAAAGTAATGGGTTTTTAGCAGTTTTTTAAAGTGTTCCACCGTATTAGCCTGGTTAATTTCTATCAGTAAGCTATTCCAGATTTTAGGTGGATAACAGAAGAAGGCTGCCTCACCACTTCTTTTAAGTTTAGCTATTGGAATTATAAGCAGACGCTCATTTGAAGATCTAAGGTTATGATTTGGAGTGTAAGGTGAAAGGCATTCCGAGGTATAGGATGAAGCAAGTTTATGTAAGGCTTTGTAAACCATAAGCAGTATTTTAAAATCAGTTCTAAATGGCACAGGTATCTCAATGTAGTGAGATCAGAACTGGAGAGATGTGCTCGGATTTTCTTTTCCTAGTTAAGATTCTGCATTCTGTACTAGTTGCAATCGATTAATGTCTTTTTTGGGTAGTCCTGTAAGGAGTGCATTACAGTAATCTAGTCGACTAAAAACAAAAGCGTGAACTAATTTTTCAGCATCTTGCAAAGTTATAAGGGGTCAAATTTTTGCTCTATTTCTTAAGTGAAAAAATGCTGTCTTAGTAATCTGATTAATATGTGATTTAAAATTTAGGTCAGTGTCAATAATTACCCCTAAATTCTTTACCTCTGTCTTAACTTTCAAGCCTAATGGATCAAGTTTATTTCTGATACCCTAGTTATATTAATTTTTGCCAATCACTAAGATTTCTGATTTCTCCTTATTTAGCTTGAGAAAATTTTAAGTATGATTATTAAATTACAAGTAAGACGTGTTATTTCCTCGTAACTCATCACCTGGAGTCCTGGAATCAGCCTAGTCTCTCTTCTCTGGACTGTTTCAAGCATTGCAGCCTTTTTTTATACAATATCATAGTGACCAAAACTGCACGCAATACTCCACTAGTGTGTTATGAAGCTAAAGCACCTCCTTCGACTTGTCCACTACACATTCTGCTATGTAACCTAACATTCTGTTAGCCTTCTTAATTAATTCTGGATACTGCCTGGAGGTGGGCAGTGATGACTCTGCAGTGACTTCCAGATTCTCGTCATCACAGGTACTTTCAAATTTTAGCCCTCCCACCATTTATTCAAATCTAACATTTTTAATTCATATGTGTTATACCTTACATTTAGAGTCTGATTTTTGGAGCATCCACATATTGGTCCATTTTCATTTTCTGCTTGTGACTGGTTCAGTTTCTGGCAGAACATTAAGAACATTAAGACCCATGTAAACCTCTGGATCCTTAGTATTAAATATCTGTATGAAACAATGTTTTTTGCAAGAATTACCTTTTCTAAATAGAGATGAGACCAATGTCTAGGATAACCCCCTTCAGTACTCAGTCCCTTTTATAACCAAAGAAAGGATATCACACCAAAGTATCCTAAGCAGGTTATTTTATTCAAAAAAGGCTTCTATTTCCAAATGTCACCCACCAAGGAAAGCCCGTTGCAACTGCACTCTCCCTCCTTGATCTAAAATACTGTACCTTCAACCGATCACCTTTAAAGCTAGCCTCTGACATTAGAAATATGAGACTGTATGCTCAAAAGCACACAATTTCAGATAATTTAAAAAGGAATTTAAATGATTTGAGATTGTTTTACACCATGCTCAAAAGAATTGCCACATGTTTTTGATCTTCTTAATTTCTATAAATACGGGATTTTGTTTGTTTTTTTATGCACATATTAGTTTGTGATGTCAGAGAGTAAAGCTCATTACTTGAAAGAGAACAGAAACCTGATGATGTCTGATTCAGCATCTAAGCCTTCAAAGTCTTCTTGAACTAGCTCTGGGGAGTGGATGGTCATGTCCCTGTTATGAATATTCTGTTGGTTGTTGGGGTGAGCTTCAATATTATGATGAACATCATAAGATTACATATTTTTTGGACTATTGTCAATCCATTAAGGTGGGTCAAAATTGTTACCCAAAAAATATGAGTTGGTTACAGGCTGATATACGCTTTTTATTGTTATTGGATATTGCTACAGTCCATCTGTATACTTGAGCTCTCTGTGTTCTCAAACCAACATGCAGCCTTATCAGACCTGTTCAGGTCAGAATGGTCTGTCCAAAGTGGTGCAAAACATCATGGTTTCTATATGTAATTTTTGAAAGGAGAGCTACAAAAATTAACAACACGTATATAGTTTTCTGCCAAGGTTACCATCTATGCAAAGCTAAAGCCTTTTCATGTTAGGATATACTAAGGCCCTCTAAACCATGTTGATTACTGAAGCAAAAATGCTGTGTAGCCTAGTAGTTATTTCACTACCCAAAATGGTGGGATACAGTTTAGGTTCATAGCTGATGAAGCAATAAAATACAAGCTCACAAATTTTAGAACACTGGGAATGATTATAACACAATTTGTTAGACACTATTATTCTTTCTTTTCTTTTTCTTTTTATCATTTACCACAGTAGCACAGCAGTGAAGTAGCTAGGGCTGATATACCAGAGTTTTAGGACAATGGCTTTGTATCTTAGCCTGGTCACTGAATATGTAAACTTTTCATTTTCTCTCAATACTTATACTCAATTTTTGTTAGGCATTGTCTGATGTAATTTGACTTTTAATACCAGAAACATAGGAAAACAAACTTAAGAAAATGGGTCTAATTGCAAAGAGACTCCTTTTTTTAGTCAAACAGAGTTTGCCTGTCAGTTTTTGAAGTAGATATATAAATTGATACTGAGTATTACTTCTTGGTAAATGGATTTAGAATACAATACTTCTCAAGGAAATAACAGAACTACACATGCATGGAATGAGCCATGAAGAAAGGAAATATGACCCACAATGGGAAAAAAAAGTAATGGTGAAAGACGGTGCAGAACAATCAATAGCTGACTTTGTTTGAAGGCAATGTATGGGAATTTCAGGAATGATCTGTAGTTTGAGTTCCTAGTTCTTCCCGAATCCAGTGTAGTGTATAGTGCATAGAGAGCCATGCAGTGATTGGAGTACAATGGTATTAGTAGCAACTACAGAATTACTAAGTTTATAAATGACCTAAAACAGAACAATAATGAAAATAAAAACAAACAAAAAAAAATCATTCAACTTTCCATTTTGTAAACCTGTTTATTCCAGCACAGGGTCAAAGAAAATGCAAGTCAAGAGCCAGGCTCCAGTAGGATTGGGTACAATATGGGAATAAACTCTTGATTAGGCACCAGTGTTTTGTACAGCACACTCTTGATTAAATTCAGACCTGGTCAGCTTAGTGTTGCAAATCAAACTAAGCTAATGAGGAGGAAATCAGAGTGCCCAAAGAAAATACATGTGAACAGGGAGAAAAAAAATATGTAAGCTGTCTAGACAGTGTGCATGTAATGAACTCTGGAGCTGTGCAGCAGGTAGTAATTAGCTCCCAGATCACACTTTCTTTTTATATGCCCAGTCAACATAATGTACAGGTTTTTGTGATGTCTGAAATTGAATACTCAGAGAAAACACAGGGGACATAGACAGGATATGTAACTGAAGTAGTAGCCCCTATGGAATAATCTCACACAGCTTGTTTACTAAAATATCTTCATATTTGTTGGCTATAAATTATACTTTTACTTAAGTTAACACTAAATGAGTTACTTATTTAACAACCTTTGCTTTCAAAGGTTTTTGAACTATGTATGTGCTTGGGGGATATTTTTTCATATTGCATCCCTTCTGTGCTTCCAGGATGCATACTTTTGTTTTCACCCCACTCATAATGAGGAAGACCAATTGAGCAAAAGGAGAACCCAGTTGGCCATAGTGACTAACCAAGTTCCTGTCTTTGAGACTGCCTCTTCTATTTAGTGAACTCATTCTGCCTATTTATTTATTTATTTATTTATTTATTTATTTATTTATTTATTTATTTATTGCCTTTCCCAAAATAAATTTATAAAATTAAATATGCCTTTGAAAATTGTACTCGTGCTGTTTCTCTTACTGCATGTTGCTGTAATAGTCTGATTAGATAGGCAATATTTATTTAAATCTTCAAGAAACAGATTCCCATTCTCATCTGGAGTTTCCTTTTGGTGTTTCCAGGCTAACCAAGAAATGTTATCCATCCCATGTATCCTGGGTCTTGACAAATTCCATTAAATCTCCTGAGTTATTCAAAATTTGTTGGACTTCTGCAATAGCAAAGGTGGGGTCCCCTTTCTAAACCCCGATTTTTAATTCCCATATTTAGCATTTTTACACGTTTAACATTTTTGGAAGCTATTGTTGAACATAAAACAGCTATTTTCTGAGAAAGTGCAGGTGTTTAAGGCAACAGCTAAACTATAGCTGCAACCTATAGTTAAAAGTGACAGTAACCTAATTTTTGCTTCTAAACTGTTTTTTTTTTATTTTGACTGCTCAAATTAATTTTGCAACTGTACCAAATCCAATATTAGTACAGATGTCTATCCTAAATGTTCCCCACATACACAAAATAAATAAAACAATTTTGTCAGACAGATGCCGATTGCTGTGCTGCTACACATTGTTTCAGTGCAGAACGTATGTAAGCTCTTATTAGCAAGGAACAAAAATGGGAAATGAAACATTAGAGATGTTGGTTTGTGCAAATATATGATTATCAGTGCTTTGTATGCAGAAACAAGTGGTCCAAATGATTGATTAGAGTGCCATGGGACAGGTTTGGATGTAAAACACTAAGTTATGAGAGTAGTATACATCCTTTCTGAAAAGTTCTGATTCTGTATCTTATATTTGCTGATTATGCTTCTCCAAAAGCATCAGATTTGTTTCACATATGAGGTGGAAAAAAGGGAATGGAACTTTTTTTTTTGGTTTCAACTATTAAACACAAGGTTGTAGGCAGTACTATGTCTACCACAATGTGACAGAGCAGTTTCGTACTGTTTTGTTTATTCCAAAAATGTATATATATATATATATATATATATATATATATATATATATATATATGTGTGTGTGTGTATATGAGACCGACTGTGTGGGCATCCGCTAATGCCATTGCTTTAAATATCAAATTTAGATCCCCAGTGTAACTTTTTTCTTCTTCTTACTAGTAACATTGTGTCTCCTGTTTTTTTGCTCCTATATGTGCCCTTGTCAGGTCAATGAATACTATGTGTTGGTTTTTTTGCTGCATTCTGCACAGTGATTGTTGCTACTATTCATTTTAATTAGCAGGGCTACAAATAATATGTCTGTATTAGCACAGCATGTTTTATCATTTAGAAAAATGGACTGTCCAAACAGACAAAAGAAAATGTCAATGGCCAGGAAATTTACATCTTTTGAAAGGGATGTTGAAAACTATTGTCAGAGGTTTATCAAGATTGAGTGAGTTAATAGGAGAAACTTAGCTGCAATTCTGTGAAACAAACAAAAATTTGTAGGAATTCTTTGTTTTCTTCGAAACTTTTTTTCATAAAAATTACTGTATATACTCGCAGATAAGTTCTCCTGTAGATAAGTCGGGACTTGATTTTACCGTATAATTTCTGGTAATTTATAAAGTCAAATGTGGAAAACTAACGCTATTGGTCCATGAGATTATGATATGCTAATGCCCACCTGAGAGAGTAACCACGGAGCCCACTGCCTTTTTTTTCTATGTGGGTGTGGCAATGCGCTGTATCAGCGCGTGTTCCTAACCTCTCTCTCTCTCTCTATTGTGTCTTCGTGACCACACAGTAATACCCAAACTATTCTGAATCAATGTTTGCACTGATTTGTGTTTTTTGTATCTCACACCCTCATACACTCTTATTGTAAGAGCATCCCTTATCTATGATGGAGCGTTTGTTCAGAAGAAAATAGTAGTTCAGAAGGTTTTAAATTAAATGTCATTGAAGTAGTGAAAGAAATTGGTAACTGCACTGCTGCAACAAAATGTGATGTGTCTGAGAAACTGATGCAAGATTGAAGGAGACAAGAAGATGTAAAAAAAATAAAATGTAAGTGTTGCATTTTTGAACGGGGCGTATAAGTTGGGGTCTGATTTTATGATCGATTTTTTGGGTTTCAAGTATATATGGTAAAGGTTTTTGCATTGTATTTTGAGTTCAATGTTTAGATGTCACTCTGCATATCATTCCATTATTTATAATGGTGAGATAATGATGTCATACATTGCACTGCTACCTGACCACATTGTAGCAATGAGTGTATAGCAATGAGAATAGAGCAAGAGCCAGGCAAAATAATACAGAAAATGGAAAAAGCCTGAAAGATACAATATGGCAGCATGGTGATGTCATTAAAATAACAGAAATACAATTAACAGCAAATAAAAGAATATCTAGATAGATAGATAATAATAATAATAATAATTCATTACATGTATATAGTGCTTCTCTCAGATAGATAGATAGATAGATAGATAGATAGATAGATAGATAGATAGATAGATAGATAGATAGATAGATAGATAGATAGATAGATAGATAGATAGATAGATAGATAGATAGATAGATAGATAGATAGATAGATAGATAGATAGATAGATACTTTATTAATCCCTAAGGGGAAATTCACATACTCCGGCAGCAGCGTACTAATAAAAAACAATATTAATTAAAGAGTGATAAAAACAAAGTGCAAGTTAAAAAGTGCAAGGTGGAGAGTGCGAGGCAGGTATAACAGTCAATAACATTGTATAATGTTAACGTTTACCCAAGGTGGAATTGAAGAGTTGCATAGTGTGGGGGAGGAACGATCTCCTCAGTCGGTCAGTGGAGCAGGACAGTGACAGCAGTCTGTCGCTGAAGCTGCTCCTCTGTCTGGAGATGATACTATTCAGTGGATGCAGTAGATTCTCCATGATTAACAGGAGCCTGCTCAGCGCCTGTCACTTTGCCACAGATGTCAAACTGTCCAGCTCCATGCCTACAATAGAGCCTGCCTTCCTCACCAGTTTGTCCAGGTGTCCTTCTTCTTTATGCTGCCTCCCCAGCACACCACCACGTAGAAGTGGGCGCTCGCCACAACTGTCTGATAGAACATCTGCAGGGTCTTATTGCAGATATTGAAAGATGCCAGCCATCTAAGGAAGTATAGTCGGCTCTGTCCTCTCTTGCACAGAGCATCAGTATTGGCAGTCCAGTCCAGTTTATCATCTAGCTGCACTCCCAGGTATTTATAGGTCTGTACCCTCTGCACACAGTCACCTCTGGTAATCACAGGTTCTGTGAGGGGCCTGGGCCTCCTAAAATCCACCACCAGCTCTTTGGTTTTGCTGGTATTCAGTTGTAGGTGGTTTGAGTCACACCATTTAACAAAGTCCTTGATTAGGTTCCTAGGTTCCTCCTCCTGCCCACTCCTGATGCAGCCCACAATAGCAGTGTCGTCAGTGAACTTTTGCACGTGTAACTTGTCCAAAAATAGGACAGAGCAACTTATGATGTAAGACACACTAGGGCCTGAATCCACAATGAGACCTAGAAAAGGAATTTCTTAGCAAGAGTAAACAATTGATTTAGGTGCACATGGGAAAGGATTTTCCTGGAGGCAGAGATCCAGATGACGCCACAACAGTTTCCACCCTTCTTGAAGTTGGAGATAGTTTTGTCATTTCTGAGTTCCTGTAAGATGTCTTTCACATTCCAGACATGAATCTCTCAGCAAGAATGCTGCCTAGGCCATAGGTGGTGGTGTTCCTTATTTTCTTGATGGCTCAGGGAATTCATCTAGGGTTAGTGGTTTTCTGGTTGGTGAGGAATAACTTTGGTTGACATACTCAGTATAATGCAATATTTTAAATGTATGTTTGTTTGTTTGTTTTTTTTTGAGAAGATGGAATACAAACCATGGTTGGGACCACACAGTGAGTCCATGGTGGTGACTGAACTGATAAGCTTGGAGTGTAAAATTCAGTGCCACAGCCAATATTTCATCACTCACCTAATTAAAATTCATGCCAGGTGAAGAAGATGACCTTGACAACATTTGAATATGCAGCCTTCTGACTTGTACTCAGCTCTGCTTTTACAGTATGATAAGATATTGGCAGATGCGGATCCATGAACTACAGTTTCAACCCTGTTTCTCAAAAAAATAATAAAAGTCTTGGGCTGTTCACCATAATTTGACATTTTTCTGCCCACTACAGTCAACAGCAGAAATATTAATGACCTCATTCTTTCTGTGGTCATTCAGTCCCTCTTCTATACTTACACAGAACAGATGGCTTAAATTTATCGGCCAGTATAATGATAGTAATTTGTCCTCTGATACAGAACTGACCTGATTCATTCATGATAGACACAATACATACTGTTTACATTCGTGGCCAAAAGTTTTGAGAATGACACAAATATTAATTTTCGCAAAGTTTGCTGCCTCAGTTTTTATGATGCCAATTTGCATATACTGTTTTGAAGAGTGATCAGATGCATTGCAATTAATTGCAAAGTCCCTCTTTGCCATGAAAATTAACTTAATCCCAAAGAATCCCATTTTCACTGAATTTCAGCCCTGCCACTAAAGGACATGTTGACATCATTTCAGTGATCCTTTTGTTAATACAGATGAGAGTGTTGATGAGGACAAGGCTTAAGATCACTCTGTCATGCTGATTGAGTTAGAATTGAGAGGTTCAATAGTCCAGCAGCACCGGGACCGTCTCCTAAAGCTGATTCAGCTGTGGGATCAGGGGACCATCAGTGCAGAGCTTACTCAGGAATGGCAGCATGAAGGTGTGAGTGCATCTGCACACACAGTGAGGTGAAGACTTTTGGAGGATGGCCTGGTGTCAAGAAGGGCAGCAAAGAAGCCACTTCTCTCCAAGAAAACATCACAGATAGACTAATATTCTGCAAAAAGTACAGGGATTGGACTGCTGAGGACTGGGTTAAAGTCATTTTCTCTGATGAATCCCCTTTCCGATTGTTTGGGGCATCTGGAAAAAAGATTGTCCGGAGAAGAAATGGTGAGCGCTGCCATCAGTCCTGTGTCATGCAAACAGTAAAGCATCCCGAGACCATTCATGTGTGGAGTTGATTCTCAGCCAAGGCAGTGGGCTAACTCACATTTTTGCCTAAGAACACAGCCATGAATAAAGAATGGTACCAAAACATCCTCCGAGAGCAACTTCTCCCAACCATCCAAGAACAGTTTGGTGATGAACAATGCCTTTTCCAGCATGATGGAGCACCGTGCCATAAAGCAAAAGTGATAACTAAGTGGCTTGGGGGAACAAAACATCGAAATTTTGGGTCCATGGCCAGGAAACTCCCCAGACAATAATCAAATTGAGAAGTTGTGGTCAATCCTCAAGTGGCGGATGGACAAACAAAAACCCACAAATTCTGACAAACTCCAAGCATTGATTATGCAAGAATGTGCTGCCATCAGTCAGGATTTGGCCCAAAGTTGATTGACAGCAAGCCAGGGCGAATTGCGGAGGTCTTGAAAAAGACCAACACTGCAAATATTGACTCTTTACATAAACTTAGTGTAACTGTCAATAAAAGCCGTTGAAACGTATGAAATGCATATAATTATACTTCAGTATACCATGGAAATATCTGACAAAAAGATCTAGAAACACTGAAGCAGCAAACTTTTTGAAAACCAATACTTGTGTCATTCTGAACACTTTTGACCACAACTGTATGCTGTGTTTTTTTTTTTAAATTATTGTTGAAGTTCTGAAATCTTCATATTAGTTTTCATGATTAGTTAACTTTAAAAGTTAATCCTTCCTTCCTTGAAAGTCACCCTCTCAAAGCAAAGAAAAGTATTTTATTTAATCCCACCCAACACATTAATTCCTAGCTGGAACAAAGAGTTAACTAGTCATGTTCATATTTACTGTTTTCCACTTGTATTGTCTGCCCTACCCTATAATCGATACATGGGACAAGCGGTTTTTAGACAGATTTTCCTCGTGCTGTTAGACAAAAATAGAAGTAATGAATTGAGAAAGTGGAAACGGGGCTAATGTTTTTTATATTATCATGTTGCATAGGATTTTAGTAGCTTCGGTGCATTCTGTGCAATTTGTAATTGTATTGCAAAGGTCAAAGTTATGTTTTTTTTTTTAATCTCTCCTCCAATTTACTTTATGATTAATAATTACAACATATAGCACCCTCCCAACCCATTATGCATTCTATGACAGAATAGTTATTTCTCTCAGGTAAACCTTCAGTAACCTGAGGGTAACTTGAATGGTAATGGCAGTCAGCGTGGGTGTTAAAAGTCATAGTATTTGCTGATGGATTTTTATTCTGTTTCTCTAAGAAATGCGGATCAAGCTACAGGGCATTTTAGTTCTGTAATGGTAAAAATACCAAAGAAAATAATTATTTGCAATAGGTGTTTGTAGGCAGTAAAGTCTGTTTCCAAGAAAATAGGATTTATTTCATTTAAGGGATTTTGAATTACACACAAATTATGTTTGTTTTTTTTGTACAAGATGTTTATTTAGCATGGTTACACTTTATTTCCTTGGACATTTTAAAAGCAGGTTTTCTAATATACAATAATCTCAGTTTCTTGTAAGACTAACAATTTTAGGTTATAAATGAAATTTGAGCATTCCCTCTATATGTTTGGGCGAGGTTTCCTTTTAGTTTTAAACACTTGTATCCCTGAAATGTGATTATTACTTTTACTTATGACTCTTGGTCAGGTGTCCATAAATGTAGATGTATATATGAGAGTGGCCTTGCAATTTGTAAAATAATCAGAGGAAGACAAAAGAAATATTGTTCTCAAATCTTCCCTGCTCCTCTTAAAACACTTTCAACATGCCCCTTTCCCTGTGAAAATTTAATTCAAATATCATGGCATTAACATTTCTAGTTATGTTCATTCACCAGCATGCCCTTAAAACATTAAAGACTCTCTTTCTGTTTGAACACTTATGTGTGTAACTTTCCACTCTCATTTACACCTTATAAAATTTTTTATTGTTTTCCTATATAAACTTTCTTAGCTCACTGCTACCTCTCTACTTTCCCAGTTTTCTTGGAATAGCAAGAAACCTTGTATTGGGTGTTCTGTCTTAAGAAGAAACAAGTCTGATAGGGGAGTAACTCCTCAGACATGTAATTATATTGCTGGGCCTATACTCTTAGGCCTCTTTGGAACTGGCTTAATGTCCCTGCCATTACTCCATCTTTAATTTTCCCCAAACACAGGAGAGCCCCCCCCCCCCCCCCCCCCATTTCCTACAGTCTTTCTCTTTCACATCCTTAAAGTCTCTTCTTTTTTAAAAACTTATCCTTTTATCCCATTTTATCCCATGTGTTTTAAAGATATGACACCTGGTAGAGAAGCATTTAGGTTCCACTCTTAATGGGCAATCACATTCTCCCATTTTTCATCATTAAGCTCTGAATATAGGTGTATACTCCATCTGCTTTCAACTTTGGTCTCTTTTATTAACACCTTAGAATATATATTTGACACTTTGGGACATTCCAGACACTAAGATACAGGTTCTTGACCCCTTACTGCTCATTTTTTTTCTTTTATCTACAGAGATCAGTTCTTGGGACATACAGTGCATCCGGAAAGTATTCACAGCGCATCACTTTTTCCACATTTTGTTATGTTACAGCCTTATACCAAAATGGATTAAATTCTTTTTTATCCTCAGAATTCTACACACAACACCCCATACTGACAACATGAAAAAGTTTACTTGAGGTTTTTGCAAATTTATTAAAAATAAAAAAAATTGAGAAAGCACATGTACATAAGTATTCACAGCCTTTGCCATGAAGCTCAAAATTGAGCTCAGGTGCATCCTGTTTCCCCTGATCATCCTTGAGATGTTTCTGCAGCTTAATTGGAGTCCACCTGTGGTAAATTCAGTTGACTGGACATGATTTGGAAAGGCACACACCTGTCTATATAAGGTCCCAACTAAACTGAGTGATCGGGGGAGAAGGGCCTTAGTCAGGGAGGTGATCAAGAACCCGATGGTCCTCTGTAGAGAGAGAAGAACCTTCCAGAAGGACAACCATCTCTGCAGCAATCCACCAATCAGGCCTGTATGGTAGAGTGGCCAGACGGAAGCCACTCCTTAGTAAAAGACACATGGCAGCCCACCTGGAGTTTGCCAAAAGGCACCTGAAGGACTCTCAGACCATGAGAAAGAAAATTCTCTGGTCTGATGAGACAAAGATTGAACTCTTTGGTGTGAATGCCAGGCATCACGTTTGGAGGAAATCAGGCACCGCTCATCACCAGGCCAATACCATCCCTACAGTGAAGCATGGTGGTGGCAGCATCATGCTGTGGGGATGTTTATCAGCGGCAGGGACTGGGAGACTAGTCAGATAAAGGGAAAGATGACTGCAGCAATGTACAGAGACATCCTGGATGAAAACCTGCTCCAGAGAACTCTTGACCTCAGACTGGGGCGACGGTTCATCTTTCAGCAGGACAACGACCCTAAGCACACACCCAAGATATCAAAGGAGTGGCTTCAGGACAACTCTGTGAATGTCCTTGAGTGGCCCAGCCAGAGCCCAGACTTGAATCCGATTGAACATCTCTGGAGAGATCTTAAAATTGCTGTCACCGACGCTTCTCATCCAACCTGATGGAGCTTGAGAGGGTGCTGCAAAGAGGAATGGCGAAACTGGCCAAGGATAGGTGTTCCAAGCTTGTGGCATCATATTCAAAAAAGACTTGAGGCTGTAATTGCTGCCAAAGGTGCATCGACAAAGTATTGAGCAAAGGCCTGTGAATACTTATGTACATGTGATTTTCTCAGTTTTTTTATTTTTAATAAATTTGCAAAAACCTCAAGTAAACTTTTTTCACGTTGTCATTATGGGGTGTTGTGTACAGAATTCTGAGGAAAAATTAATTTAATCCATTTTGGAATAAGGCTGTAACATAACAAAATGTGGAAAAAGTGATGCGCTGTGAATACTTTCCGGATGCACTGTATGTTGTGTTGGTTTCCTCTTCCTCCCCATCCACTTTCATCTTTCCTCATTCTTTTTCGTTACATAAAAAACAGAGGCCACTCTGTTCAGTACGATAAATCCTTGCCTCTGTATTCAATGTGGCATTAGATCTGCCATCCTTTATTAGCTTATCCTGAAGTACCATCCTTAAGAATTTCACTCTCTCCTTCAGTAATGTCAGTTATCAGCATACTAGTTTAATGTTGTCCACTATTTATACCTTATCCTTCATTAACATTTTGCCTTTGATTTACACACTAAAACCCTTTGTTACTTCTGCTCCCTAAATATTCCGCAAACCTTTCACCACATGTTTTGGTACTGTCAGTCCATGTTGAATATTTGTTAAAAACTTTCATCCAATCCAGCAGAGGTTGTTTTAACTGAGTACTATCACCACCAAGTGGACTGTAGACTTTTGCTGGAATGCCCCTCTTTTTTTCTCTGTTGATTCTTGGAAATCTTGGAACACTTCTAGTGCTCTTGGCATTGAGTATCTGGCTCCGACATTAGGAAACGGTTTTTGGTCTCCAATTTTGTGGATGACTTGATTTCTGGAGGATGTTGATAACTGGAACATATCCTCCTCATTGCTTTTTTTCTGTCTGCCCGCCTTCTTTGTTTTGTCATACTGGCAACAAATAGCTGTTTCCTCTATCTTGTATGTTAGTGTCCCTTGCAAGATAGAGGTTGGGGGGTGAGTGCCAGTTTTAGGTGTTAATAAAATTTCACCTGAATGTATCTTGTTTGTTCATATATAAAAACTGATTTTCTTCAATAAAATTTTGATCCCAAAACAAGAAATGTTGTGTGGCCAAACTGAGATATGCTTTTTAATCACCATGATTTTTTTAAGGCAAGAAGAAAGTTAAAAAAATAAATAAATAAAGTATATAAATGTTTCTGTGTTCAGGTCTGCTGTTGTTCCAAAGGTTGATTTTCAAATACACCCACTTTCTGTACTTCATTCTTGTGTATCAGCAGACCAGAAGGGAAAGGGCCTTGACTGACCCGGACATTTTCCTCTGTGGGTGTCTCTTCTATTCTAAAGAGGGAAGCAGAGACTGCATTAATAACTGACCGAGACTCTTTCTGTCCAACAATATGTTTTGAAATTGACCCCAAGAAGTGACTCACCCAGCTCACGTGGCTGACAAATGGAATAGTTTCTTGTCTAGAGTGAGTTTTTGCCTTGCACCTAATGCTGCATCAATCCATGCCATTAAAATTGGTATTGCTGGGTTCAGTCAAGAGATGAATATATGAATGAAATACAATTAGATGTATTTTTACAAAGTGCACATCTATTTAAAACCCCATCATACTAAGAACTATTTTTCAAAAACAGTATTCTATATTTAAACTAAAACATGGAATGATATGTAACAAATACAAAATTCTATTCCGTATAACCTGTACCAAATTTATTTGTTTGAAAAGTGATGTGATATACCTGGTTATTATGTACTGTTTTAAGTTTATCAATACATTTAAATGCACTTGTAAATGCTGTTACTTTATGGTCAGCATAACTTGTCTTCTATTGCATAAAGTATATATACAGTGTACTCTGCTCACTAAATACTAAAAAGTAAGTATTAGTCTTAAGCATTTTGCATACTGAGGGATTTGCCAGTAGTTTTCTTTTATCTGGACATTTTACACAGACACTAGCAAAGTAAAGCAGTCCTACAAATTGTGACTAGTAGGGGACATTGCAGCAACCCAAATCCCTAGCACAACTTCACAGACACAGGTATTTATTATATAAAAAATACTTTAAAAAGGCTTTAACAAAGGCAAAATAGCAATTCAGTTCTCTCTCTCTTTTTTCAAATCCCACCAAGCTTTATCCTCTTCCACCCGACTCCAACTTGCCTGGATGGAGATTGAGCAGTACTTCCAATGCTAGGGCATAACACGATGGAAGCACTTCCAGGTCAATTGTAAATCCCTGACAGGGGCTGCCTCACGGGATTACAGGTTCCCAGCATCCCCTGCGGGCATCCTTGTATGGATCCTAACCCAAGGGGGCTGCCATTTAGCATACTGGGGGAGAAAACATTTATCCGTGTTCATCTCCCCAGTACATCCGTTGGACTGGCCACCCGGCCGGGTAAAGAGTTGGAACCAATCCCCTTGTGGCTGTCCTTTACTAAGTATAAATACTAGACTAATATGACACAGTTCCATTTTTCACCATGTACTAAAGAAGGGATATTTTGTATGTATGTCAGACATAATCCTTTGCTTACACGCCAATAGTAAAACTCATTTCTCAGAGGGTAATGTAGTCTTTGCCCCATTATATGTTGGCACACTTCCAGTAGGTTTATCAAATTTGCTTTTTCTATTGTCTTTTAAGTTTACCCTGCGTAGCTTTTATTAATGGAATACTTTTTAATGGAGATATTTTGACCCATGGAAACTTTCTTCCACCACGCAAGTCTGTGATAATAACACAACAAACTTCACAAACTCTTCAGGAAACCGTTTAGTCTTTTACGCTTGTTTGCTTTCTGCTTAACTAATAGATATATTACATCATTATTTTATCCTGGGGGGCTCTTTAAAGGTTTTAGGGTGGTTCTTTGAACTACACAGCTTAGTAGTTAATTTCCGATCCTCACAAACTTTTGAGTGTAGCCAGGTATTCTATTCCAATTGCAACCTCCTTTTAAGTTCCACCTTTGTTCATCCTTACATTGATCTTTGGTTGTTCCTCACCTGCCTGCTTACTTTTTATGCCTCTTCAGAGTAAGCATGACCTTTGAGAAAAGTCTAGTATAATAAGAAGCAGGTCATAACAAAGACCAAGCTTTATCAGTCCTCTTACCCTTTTTGTTACAGTTCAGGGTCACAGCAGTATGAAGCCCAAAGAACAGAAAATGCTGTGTGCATGTCATTCACAAGGCACAGTTACTCAAAATGGGCCAAATTAGATGTAACAATAAGCCTAACGTTCATATTTTTAGGATGTAAAACAAAATCTATGGAAAAGATAAAAATTCCACACAGACAGTGTCCAGTCCAGGATTTGAACCAAATCTCCTGGATCAATGAGAGAGCAGCACACACTACCACAACACTTGGCTATCCAGCCATTGACAAATCACATCCAAGTATTTGCAAAGGAGATTCTAAAAATGAATTCATTTCATGGAAAGAAAATGAGGATAGATTCGGTTTTTTAATGAGCAATAAAAATACAAACAAAAAAAATCAAATGACTCAGTGTTAAACCTTTTTTCCTTATAAGTTCTAAAGATGATTGCAAAATGCATATTTTGTTTTAACTAACGGATGCTTTTTGTAACAAAAACAAACTCAGATCCATCTACTAGAAATTCCCATCATGCTCACAATATACAGTCTGTGCCATTCATGCAGTGCTTCATTTTTTCCTGCACCACACTTGCAGCTGGCCCTCACAGACAAGGGGCTGTCACTTACAGTGTCCTCATTTTTTGAGCTATGCGGATTTCTGTTCTCTCTAGAGGTGTAATTCAGTTATATTATACCTTTGTGAGTATAAAACCAGAAACCAATTAAATTTTAAGATTGTCCAAGTTATTAAATCTTACCTAGTACACCATGTAGACAATGTAATGCAGACAAATTAATGTGATTTGTAAAGGAAATGGGTAAAATAATATTTAGGAAAGTTATCAAGTGTTAAAAACTCAATTAGAAAATTTACTGCAGTGCATTTGAATCAGCAGGGGCATCTTTGCAAAACCAGATTGTCATTTTTGCTGATCTCTTTCTCATGAGTATGTTATAAATGGTAAAATAATCATGTCTGCTTATTTTGTTGCTAAACATTAAAAATAGACAGACTACAAAAGACCTTAACATTACAATTACTTGAATAATGTTTGCTTCTACAAAAATAGAGTTAGGAAGTCAGTACAGCCTAAATTTGTCATTAATGTAGACATAATTGTGAACCTTGTTCTGTTATGACATTGAAGAAAATAATTCTTACTGTAACGTCTGCTTCTAAAGGATAGTATTTACAAACTGTAGGGGAAGGGAACAAAAAAAGCTTAGTGAACAAAATAGAAAAAGGGCAGATCATATAATGGCACCTCCCTACTAGGCCTGACTATGTCAGCCTTCTCGCTTTGTTCTTTTTTTTTAAATTTGTGCTGTTGTCGTTACGTTATTTGAACTAAATGTCATTTCAGTGGTGTAGATAATTTATAAGGTTCTGGGACAATCTTACTTCAAGATTTTTTAGGGTTCTCTGGATCTGTAATACCCTAAACTCTATTTTGAATTTAAAAGAGCAGACGCATGAATATTGCTATGATAATCATTTCCTGATTGTCCCCTATCAATGAATTATGAGGCAAACATGCTACTGTTGTAGAGTGCCATACCACAAGGACAATGGAGAAGTCTCAGTACTTTTCAAGGAGTATCACCAGGAGTTAAGTTACATATATATTTATATTTATATATATTATATTTCAAGATTATTGCTGTATGTTACAATTACAATATAACCAATCTAAGATTGCTTGGTTTGGCCATTCAGAATAGACACATAAAGGCAGCAATCAATTATTGTCAAATTCCTCACCCCCAACCAATATGTTTACATCCAAAAGGAAAGTGGTCATCAGTTATAAAAGTGCAAAAGTTTTGAAATGGCACAGGTTGGTCCTGCATACACAAAGGAATCTTTGCTTTATGGCAAAAGAGGGCACTTTAAAAGGTGGGTCGACATTTTTATCACACTGGAGACAAGGATTCAGCAGTTTTTGAAGAAACTATGAATATTGAAAACATGATACATTAATATAAATAAAACAACTGAAACGTTTCTAGTCTAAAAAAAAATCATTCAAAATTGATTGTTTGAAAAAGTTGCAAGCAGTTTTGGTCAGAACTTTGCAGTCTTAGAAAAATATAAATAAACTATTGCAATTAAATGGGATGCAGCCTAGGTGAACACATGCAAATAATAAAGATATTGTCAAGCTTGAGTCACAAAGTTACACAGGAGAGTACAGCAGGTTTCCAGGGAGTAGAAACTTTATTGCTGTTCCTGCAGATACAAACACAAGTCTCTTACAGAGGCGATCTGCCCTCACAAGGAACAGCTGTCAAACCTGACGCATCGGCCCCAATTCCTTGTCAAAAGAACACAAACTCTTCTTCATCAAGGAGGTACAGTGGCTCGGTAGCAGCGGCAGGAGCAGAGAGAGTGTGGGGGAAGAGAGACAGGAGAGTGAGACCTCAGGTCTTTTAAATGTTTGAAGTGCCGCGTGAGGGGCATGTTGCACGGCAATCCAGCAAGCCGGCAACTGATCCTGCAAAGAGGAGCTGTAAGAATGTATTTGCTTCCCATTGAAAAACTGGTTAAGAGGGGTTTCTGAAGGGCTGTCACTACTCCCTGCAGCAGCGGTCACAATATATAAATAATAAAGATATTCTAATCCATTATGGAAGTATTATATAATGAGTGGTCAGCACTAATTCAGCTTCTGTTGTAAAATATTTCAGTCCATCCATTGCTCTACTAAACCCACTTAATCCACTTAAGGATCAGGATCCATCCGGGTAGCAACCCAGTTACATCTTCACTGACTTAGACAAGACCAATTTATTGGCACCACTTAACACATAACTTTTTAGGCTTTGGAAAGAAAGTTTTTCTCCTGTGTTAGTTTATTCCCTGTGTCCTG
The DNA here is from genome assembly GCF_900747795.2 of Erpetoichthys calabaricus. NCBI lineage: Eukaryota > Metazoa > Chordata > Cladistia > Polypteriformes > Polypteridae > Erpetoichthys > Erpetoichthys calabaricus. The sequence goes on along the minus strand of NC_041397.2, from coordinate 117,007,252 downwards.
GGACACACTATTCAGTACAATGGCTATTTTACACTGCTTGTAGATTTTTGCTTTGTGATGAATGTGTTTTAACATAAAAAGGAATCAAATTAATGCTGCAAACCACCAGTGAAAATTGGCAGTTGCATTCATTATGGAATCTGAAGCAGCAGGTCATTAAAGACCTGTATTCATGAGGTACTTGGATAATTTGCTAAAGTTTTGCCATATAATCTAGTATAATGTAAAGCTTTGTTTCGAGTGTTTTCTGTTCTGTGTTTAGTTTGATCTTGGCTTCAACCTTTTTCTTCATAGCACCAAGATCATACTGAACATGAAAGAGCTGAGGGAAATGAATTCTAGTGATCATTTGAAGGGGCATTTTATTAAAAAAATAGAATCAAAATTTCCAGATTGGTTCTTTAGTAAATTCTTTACAAACAAAATTATGTATATATTTGGAGACTTGCTCCAGCTCTATTAATAGCATGGTGTTTACTCACAAGGTTGTGGGTGACATGAGCCTTCAAAACATACCACTACCCAAAGTTCTAATGGTCATAATTCAAGACCATTTAAATGATTTTTCATTATTGAAAATGAATGAAGCTATAATGATATCTGGAAAAGCTTTTAAAGGCACTTGCCTTAAATATATAATGCTCTTGTTAAATGAAAAATGTGAGATGTTGTATATTTATATTCATTAATATTTACTAATAAACTCATGTCAGCTAAGATATTGAACTAGTGAATTAGAAATTTGACATGAGATACTGATGTGTCCGGATATATTTATAAAATAAGCAGAGAGCTATGTAACTTTGAAGGAGAGTAATTATTTGGTCAACTGGAACTGAAGGCAGAAAGCAGTGAAATCAATATTGTTTCATTTAAAAAATGACATGAGAGATGTGAAAGGAGTTGAGAAGCATAAACAGGGAAAATTAAATGAAAGATTTAAATCAGAAATCACAATTCATTGAAAGTTGTCATGCTGCTCTTTAGGCTCATTTTTTTAGTACTCATGCTAAACAAATTGTTTCTATTATTGTTAAAGTGATGAAATAAAAAAGTAATTCGTATGTGAATTGCACTGAGCAGAATGATAATAACTGAATGAAAAATAACAAAAATATTTTCTGGTGATAGATGCCCCCAACAGGCAGCACGCAGTACCTTGAATACAATTAAGTTTATTCTTATTTATTTATTTTTTTTCCTCTTGAAGCGTTTATGTCAAATGCACCCTTACTCTTCTTTGGCATTTTTAAACTGATCATGCAGAGAAGCAAATCTTGTATCTGCAGCTATGTTTAATAACTCCGCTTCTTGCTTCCAACATCTGGAACACCCCCTAGTGGTGACCTTTTACCTCAGTCATACCCTGATATTAGAGTCTATTTTGAAGTCCAATTCCTTGGCATCTCCAGATTTACCACTGCGGTTATAAGGATTGTTCTATAATCATGTAACTATTTTGTTGCAGTGCCTTTATGTTTTCTGCCAGGCATTCTACCACAAGTCTCTAAATTACATTACCATTACATTGTTTTTAATTGTTTTCTTGGTGATCGGCACATTTCATAATCAACAGAACCCAGGTAAAGTATTCGCTTAGTATTTTCTACAGATACTTTTTGTTAGCCCCTTTTCCCAATTCTGTGATCAACTGGCTATATTTTCCTATGAGCCCATATTTGGATCACAAAATATGTGGATGGTAATAATTACAAAATATCAGTAACTGGCAAATTTAGTGGTGCAAAAACTAAAATTGTAGTAAATATTGTTATTTAATCCATCAAGCTATCATCTGAATCCAGTTTTTCCCATCTACAATTGTGGGTACCCCTTGAATATTCCATGAATATTGACACAGGGCAGGACATGACCCCAGATGTGAAAAACAAAGAATATTCATAGTTCAAACAATGTCACCTCAGTTACCTGGTAAATCAGTCTTCCTCATCTTTTTCATGTTGACATACTGTATGCAGTCTAAGCATTATTTGAAATATTCTACACGCTCACTTGGCCTTATCTCAAGAGAGCTGACAAAAGAGACATACCTGTATAAATAATAAAAGTAAATTAACTTCTCAATAGTAGTCATAGTTCAATAATAAATTCTGAATGAAAGCTGTAGTAACATTAGTACCAAGATAGCTTATCATTAGGGGAGATCAGTAATAGAAGAGTATGAATCAGTAATAATATTCTCTCTTTCTCTGTCTCTCTTTGTATTAGGCAATTAGATTGTAGCCTTTGCTAATACTAATCACGACATCATTTCACATTGTTTAGGACTTTTTTAATATATGTTACAGTGCTGAAATGGTATTAGACTTTATGTTGGTTTTGTTGTAATTAGAGGTCATGCTTATGAAGCTTTCATTATTGCATGAAGAGTAAAGAAAGGCACAATGTGATGACCTTTGCTATCATTCTTTAAAGGCTCCTTCTTCAGTATTCAGTCTGACAGGTTAGTTAAACAATTTAATGTGAGCAAAATGTACAAGATCATTCAATAGATTAAAAAATATACAAGATCATTCAGTAGATTAAAAAATGGAGGGTAGCAGAAATCTTGGATATCTCATAACATTCCCCAACGTAACTAAGACAAGACAAAACTCTATAGACTAACTAGGTCTCCATTACAAATGTGAAAGAAGAAGTGCAAATTTTCTGTAATCAGAAATGTAATGAGCAGCTTCTTATAATGATTTGGAAACAATTTTAAAGCACAAGTCATTATTACTGAAGTAGGTGCAAAAACTTAATTCACATGTTCATTAGGTGCAGGCTTCAGTATTGAACAATTTTTTACTAGTCTCCCTAAAATGTGTATGTTCTGGTTTATTTAACTCTATCAATTGTGCAAAAACCTGCAACACATTCACTTAACAGTGAGAAAAGTGACCAGATACTTCATATATGTTAAAGTCTCTACAGGAGTTAGCAATAACGCCACAGAACACATTGCCTTCCAGCAAAACTGAATGCAAAGTAATAAAGCAACACTCGATAAAATGCTAGTCAATTACAGAGCACACACACATTCATACACACACACACACACACACCATACTACAATTGAATCAGTGACAAGGCAACCTAAGCCACATGCCTTTGCAGTATAGGTGGAAATCAATGCAGACATTGAAATAGCATAACCTTTTAGGCCATGAGAGAGTCAGAACCTAAATCATGTACTCTGGCGCTGTGAGGCAGCAGGATGCCTCAGTATCTTCCATGTCACACTCACCATAGAGCTCATTTTAAAATTTTGTTTCACTTTCTTTTTTTGCTTTGTACTAAAAGCATACAGACGTATAGTAGACTTTATTAATGGTGATCAGTAAATATTCTTATTTTATTGTATTTTGCAGTCACTTTTTTGAAATCATTCTTTAGGGCTCTGTTTTTGTTTTGCATTTTTAATGTATTGTCATTTAGTGGAGCTGAATGCATAGTGCTGAACATATAGTGCTTGTTGTCTTTGAAAAACACCATTGTGTCTGTTGTTTTTTTCCATGCACAATGGTTGTTTTTTAATATGAAGACTGTAATGTAAATTAAGCATGTTATGCATTTACATGTTTTTTTTTTATTTATTAATACTAGTAGTAGTAGTGCGGTGGGTTGGCACCCTGCCCGGGATTGGTTCCCTGCCTTGTGCCCTGTGTTGGCTGGGATTGGCTCCAGCAGACCCCCGTGACCCTGTGTTCGGATTCAGCGGGTTGGAAAATGGATGGATGGATGGATAGTAGTAGTAGTGGTAGTCTAGCGTTAGTTCAAATTATGGATGCTGATGGAATTGTCTACACTTTCCCCTATATTTGCATCAAGTAAATCAAATGTATGGATTATTATTATAAATTGAAATACAGTATACCAATGAAACTGTAATGATAGTGGCATTTATAATATAACAAGTATGACTCTCATTTTCTTCTTAATAGTTATACTTTTTGACAGACACCACTAAGGAGAAGTCAGTCATAAGAACTGTTATATTTATGTTGTGGATATGCAGGGGTTTTTTTTTCTTAGCATTAGTACTTTAACAAATTAGCACACTAGAGTGACACAGGCACATCTGAATTAATACTTAAAGCCCCAGTTCAATTTAGTTACAGCCTTCGTTTCATCCATACCACTTATTCATTTCATAAAAACAAATAAACCTTATGTGTTCATTCAAAATGTCTTAGCCTTTTGTTAAAATGACTACACAAAGACCCTGCTCATCCTCAGATCCACTACTTCCGTCAGGGAGGGGGCATTCAGTTCTTGATGCTGAGTAAGAACCAGAAACAGTAACCCTGTAATTGTTTTCATATACTGAGATTCAAGCCACAATTTGTTATAATTGCTAATATTTTTGTACTAATGCAGAAATTAAAAAGCACACTTACTGTCAAAATACCAAGAAATGATGAAGGTCAGGTCCTCTGAATATTCCAGCAGAAGTAAGTGAATAGGTCTGCAGTTGAAAGGAGGTGTTGCTGGATTAGATCTGACAGCTTATGTTTATTTCTCCATTTGTTTATTAGGTTTTCCCTCCTGAATGCCAATTTTTTCCAACAGTCTAAAGCCACGCTGACAGTTTAATTGGCAATTTTAAATTTTAATACAGCAAGAGTGAATATATTTGCTTGTGCATGTGTTTCTACAGTTTCATAGATTGACAAAATTATACTGTGTATATCAAGATTGTGCCTAATTTCTGTTGTGGTTAGTTTAAAGGACACCATAAACCACATATAGTATTACATTCAGGAACTGCTGAACCTTTGTATCATCGTATAACCCACAGATCTCTTCATCACACACATACTGTAAAAATCAATACTGAAGAATTCCAAGCACACAAGTTCTAAGAATAAACCCAATTAAAGTGCAGAATGTTGGTTGTAATAACCTATCCAGTACACTGTCTTGAAAAAATAATACAATCCCTTCAGCTTCAGTAACACAGCAAGAATCAGCTCTGGACAGGATACCAGTTCACTGAAGTACTGACTCATGTTCACACCCACATTCACTCACCTACGCAAGGTCAATTTCAGCTTACAAACTGACAGCACTGTGTGGCTTCTGACTGTGACAAGAGACTAGACGATTGGAAAGAAATCCATGGGGTCACAGGAAAAAGTTCCAAACCCAGCAGCTAAAAAAAAAAAACACATAGTCTAGTTGCAAATAAATGCCAACTCTACCTGTAGCATCCTCGGGCATTCTCTGTCTTCTTCTTCTTCCCTGCTATTCAGCCTAATTAATCCTTCATCCACTATAGTTTAGTATAGTATAACATAAAATAAAATTTTAAAACCAGTGGTCACTGCTGTGGGGAGCTGAAACCTGTACCAACATTACTGTACACAAGACAGGAACCAGCCCTGAACAAAGTGCCAGTTCATTATAGGGCCCACAAAAGCACAACACACACATATTTGAATTTATATAGTTTGACAATGAAGGCATTAGTTATGTCAGTTTGACTTGATCATATGCAATGTTTATTTTCTTCAAATAAATGTATGTAGGCAGAGCACAATTATGTCATATATCATGTAACCTTTTGGTCACATGACCAGCAATAGTGCTGCTGCAGTTAATAATGAGACAGAAACCACACAAAATGGTAGCACTTCTGCAAAAATAACAAAACATAATGATTAAAATGTATAGCATGTTCAGAGCGAACACATAAACACAAATGCATACTGATAATGAATTCTGCATTTAAAAACTCTAAAAAATCACAACAGATTGGTTTTGGCTAAACTTTTCTGTTAACACACTCTTGTCTGTTTCTGACTACAATTTGACAGTTCTTTAAATTTTTCCATTTCATTGTAATTACTTTTGTTTTCAAAACTTTTAAGCATTTTAACTAGCCTGTCCCAGCATTCATTGCAAGAAACAAACGGCTAGTGTACTGTGTAGGGTGCACTGTGATGGACTGGCTTTGTTTCAAGCTTTGCACCTGATGCCAGCAGAGAAATCGGTGGCCTCTGCCACCCAGAATTGAATAAACTAATTTATTTCTGGTTTCTGAGTTGTAACCTAAGATGCAGAAATGATTTCTTTAAATATGGAGGATATTATTTATTGATCACTTAGTGTTCATTCCTAAACAAAGAAAAATTACATGCAATATTTTTGTCAAAAACTATTTATAATAATGTAAAAGAACTGTATCACTAATATGAGATTTTAATAGCAGTAATAGCAATATTGTCTGTATTCACTGAAAACATCATTCAAGGGCAAAAATAAAAGAAATTCTACATACATTGAAAGCTAAAGAGATAACTTTTTAGGATACACAGTAGGATAAAACTGTACAGGAAATAAATCATCTTCTGTCCTCCTTGTCCTCTGTAGACACCATCTGTTCGGTGGTTTGTAATATGCAACCTGGATGTGTAACCTGAATAGCATATCTAAACTGGATGTAATGTGTTGAAAATTAAATAGTGCACAGTCCTTTATCATATGAAATAAACAGGCAACAACTCTTCTGTATTTTAAGTTTCACTAATTGCAATGTACTGTATATTAATGCAGAGGTGAAAGATGCTGGACCAGTGTGAAGTTAAAAAAAATAAATTATTCAAATAGATGCCTAATTAATATTATTTCAGCGGCTATGAAAGATCAAGTTATCAAGAATAAAGCAATATACTAAGAAAAGTGACAGACAAGGACAGTTTCTTCTTTTATTTTTCAATTAAATTATCTGTGAAGAAGCCATAACCTGGATTATTACAATTTTTTAGCCTTTTTCTTATAATACAAGCTCTGTCTTATTAATTGCATGGCGGTGTTACAAGAAAAAATTTAAGTAATAGATAGATTTTTATGCATCTGATCACAGTTGCTAATGAAGGTAAAAAAAAGCATTAAAGCTTAATTTATTTTGATATTCTAAAATATTCCTGGAAGCAGGCTCTTGGTACAGGAAAACTTGAGATATATGACATTAGCATATCCTTGGACTGAATTCAGAGGTCATTCAGGCTATCTGTTTAGAACGTATAATGCTAACTGCAAAATAGAAATAGCAGAAACCCATTTTGGGAGATAAATAGAAACCTACTGCATACCTGGCTGATTCCACGAAAATGAAACCACAACGTTTAGTTTGCAAATTACAGCTCAGGAATCAAGCTATATATATCAATTCCCTGCTTTTTAAAAGTGCTTTGAAATAAGTACCGTACTTTCAGCACTGGGTTTTTTCCAGCTGCTTGTCACTACAGTGTTGTAAGGCTTGAAAGAAACTAAAGTACATAAATGAATTAGGAAAAAAATAAGTTGCTGATGCTGATTGACATTTAATTTTATCAAGTTGTTAGAATGTGTGGTCCTGGTAATTACTTCAAAGCCGCTGCTGAAGTCAGTAGAACAACTATGGGGTATTCATTAAGAAGAAGTCACAACCTTCTGTAGTGGCTTAAGCAGACTTCCTCAGGGGTATCAAAAAGTAGTACAGTACATATGTAACAGAATTTCTCTAAGTGTTTTACTCCTGAATGCAGGTAGAAATGACATCTAGAAACAGTGCTCTTTCACCCAAGAGGATGATGTACTACCTTAACAACCAGATTGCTTAAGAATTTAGAACACCCTTGTTATGAAGCCTGCATCTTATTTTTAAATTACTCTGCATATTCAATGGTAATTTTGAGCAGCATTATTATTTTCACTTTATTCACTAACAAGGGCGTTGAAAATAATTAAAATGTCAGCAGTCATTGAGCAGTTTTTGTAATGTTATTTAATACGGCAGTCCTATTTGCAGGCTCATTAAACTTTGCACTAGTTTATTTAGTCAAAATGAAAATGATCAATGATACCTTTTAAGAACCATTTGATTTCAAAGAGGAAAACAAAATGGTGTTATTTAAAATGTTGGAACCCTTTTAGAAGCCAAGAAAGGAGTTACCATACAGCTGATAGAAAAATTTTAGAATACTCCTTAAAGAGCTTAGAAATGCAATAATTATATTTAATGGATGTGTTTGTTTAATTAATGAGTGTTATTAAATAGTGCCATGCTTCCTCTGTGATAGGTCACATTGGCAAATGTATGATTAGAGACTAAGGCCAAGAGTTAACAGAAAACCATGTAGAATTACAGTATTATTGCAGTGTTCTAGATAGATAGATAGATAGATAGATAGATAGATAGATAGATAGATAGATAGATAGATAGATAGATAGATAGATAGATAGATAGATAGATAGATACTTTATTAATCCCAAGGGGAAATTCACACATTATTAATCACAATTCACATTTCTACATTAGTCAATTCAAAACTTTATACCTAAGATGTTCATGGAAAATGTGGACATTTTAAATTTCTTATTTACCTCTTACATAGACAAGCTGAGGCAGAATGGATAACTGAGCAGTAAATACTGAATTAATGTTTTGCACAAATTAAGTCTGCTGTCTCCAGGACTTTTTCCTGCCTTGTGCACATGCTCCCAGATTAGACTCCCGACTGTGACCATTAAACAGGTTCAATTACAGGTGACTAGAAGGGCAAAGTAAACTGCTCAAAATCTAAAAAATCTTTCTTTTTCCATTTTCCATAATTGTGTTATAGTATACGCATCTGTATCCAGAGCTGTCATATTAATGCCCTTTGAGTCACCATCACTGGATGACAATGAATTGCAGAAGCAAACTTTGAAAACTATGTTGGCACTAAAAGATTAATTGTGTAGGAAATTCTCAGAAGTCTAATTTTCAATTAAGTAGCATCATCACAACTACTTAATCCAATTCAGAGTTGCAAGAGGCTGGAGTTTTCCCAGCCCCAGACAAGACACCAGTCCATTGCAAAGCACACTCACACAGACTAGGCAAATTTAGAGTCACCATTACCCTAATACGCACATCTCTGGGAAGAGGGAGGAAAGCAAGTACAGAGAGAAAAAGGCAGACATGTTAGACCAGGCATTCTCTACATACAACAACCAGGCATGGGACTTGATCTCGAAACACTTGATCTATGATGCAAAAGACACTACATTTCCATGACATCCAGACTAATAAAGTGCTGAACTATTTGAATGATCTATTAAAAACTGAAATGAGAATATTGATTGATACAGCAGATTGATGTATCTGGAGGACTTATGTGGTGTTCTAATCAACATGCCACAAAAAATAAAGGAAACAAAGAATCTGTGTTTACTTTTGACCACGTGTACAGTGTCCATTTTAGGACATCCTCCTCCCTCCGAAAAAACTCCATCCTTCCTACTACCTTCGACAAAATATTCCTCCTCCCTGCGAGGAATCCCCAGTCACTCCTCCTCCCTCCTCCCTCCTCTCTCCTCCCTCCTCTCTCCTCCCTCCTCCCTCCTCCATCCGCTCTCAGTTCTCCACTGTCCGTTTTCCGCCATCCACCCTCCTATCTCTGTCATCCGCCTTCAGCTCTCCATCAAACCCCACACTCCCCCCCGCCCCCCTCATCGACATTTTCGTTAATGAAGTGACGTAATACTTCAGCTCCACCTTCTTCACAAGTTCATTAACCATGCCGCCCGCATACAAACTTAAAAGATTTAAATAAAACAGAAATATATACCTTTATTTTTAACTTCCTTAACTTGTGGAGGGTGTATCCTGTAGCAAAGCCCTAACTTTTTTCACGAAAGCCCCTTTCAGTCAATAAGCCTTAAAAACAGGTGTAAAGATATTGACAACAAGCAACGCAAACCCACCAAGACATGGAATCGTTTAAATCAAGGCGCTGTGCTACCTTATTCCAGATCGGTCCTAAGGCGTTCGTATTTTTCAAAGAAGTTCTGGTTTCCATCTGCATCTGTAGCTGAGTTGAAAAACACCATCCCATACTATTAGTTAACGATTAACACATTTCTATATGTATTGTAAGCATACAATACAACTGATAATATGTTGCGCTTATTTATCTGGTGTACCGACATTTTTGCGTGGTTTGTGCCCTTCAGAATGAAAAAAGTTTGCATTTACCTTTTTAATAAAAGGCGAGCTTTTAAGCCTGAAAAATCACACCGTAAATGCACACGTTTAATTGCACATGTGTTAATATGTATGCTTAAACAATATTAAAAGACACTCAACAATTAACGTCATTTACTTTCGTTCCCACGTTTGAGTCGTGCTGTAAATTCTTACTGTGAAATATAATTGACAAATAATTTGGTTAATGAACTTGTGAAGAAGGTGGAGCTGAAGTATTACGTCACTTCATTAACGAAAATGTCGATGAGGGGGCAGGGGGAGTGTGGGGTTTGATGGAGAGCTGAAGGCGGATGACGGAGATAGGAGGGTGGATGGCGGAAAACGGACATCGGAGAACTGAGAGCGGATGGAGGAGGGAGGAGGGAGGAGAGAGGAGGGAGGAGGGGTGACTGGGGATTCCTCGCAGGGAGGAGGAATATTTTGTCGAAGGTAGTAGGAAGGATGGAGTTTTTTCGGAGGGAGGAGGATGTCCTAAAATGGACACTGTACATGTGACCTACTCTTTGATATCAACCTGAAACAGAAGGTTCTCATGAGATGCCATAGAACTTACAATACCATATTGAAACTGGCAGGAATGACACTGATGTAAAGAAGAGGCAAAACTAAAAAAAACAGGTAGACAAAAAAAACCTTTAAAAATTTGTGAGTTCCGCATTTAATGATTGTGAAATCACCTACAAAAAGAATTTAAACTGCATGTGAAACTAAATTTTCCTGCATTGCACATTAATATTATCTTAACTTGTTCTATTGACTTAAAGACATTATTAAAATCAGCCTTTTCAGTGAAGGAGTAGCAGAAAATAAATCTCATTCACAAGATCTAATTACAGGTGGAACGAGTATTTCAGTAATCCCACCAGCTGATTTACACGCACCATTTGACATGTCCATCAAATGTTCCTTGTCATAAACAGTATGCAGATGGAAAATTGGAGCTATGTGTTCAGAATAAAGCTTTCTGAACAGTGTTGGAAAGAGGATGCATTGTCCTTTCCTCCAGATCCCATGCTCATCATATTTTGCATTTCAGTGATTAACTTGCACCAATTGACGACAGGGTGGAAGAATTGGCAGAGTGTGCATAAACATAGCCACATGCAAGCATGTTTCTGCATCTCAATTCAATATAAATACAGGAAAAACAGGAAAAATCCATACAGGAGCTACTCTAGTCTATAATCAAACTAAGATCTAAGTGCTATAAAGTTGGTCATGTTTTTACTGTTTCATATGAACTTATTAATAATAATCTATTACCTCATTGAAAATATGTAAATATTTTAATTATATCCATTTGGATATATGATACCTACATTATTTGGGAACAGCAAATAAAGCTTTAACGTAACATTTTTGATACATTAGATGGGAATCTACAAAGTCTGGCTGATCAAAGGCCAGCAATTTGATAAAAGGTAGCTTTTAGGAAAAGTTACTGTAAAGAAACATGAAGCAGTGTGTAAGCGCAGTGAGCAGCATGCTGCCCGATTCTAGAATATGTAATACACACCCATCTCAAAGCTCTCAGCTGCCAAATCAGTTACGTAAATGAGTCAGTAACCATACAAGGAAAATGTTCAATAAGGAATTAATACAGGATGTACTGTTTCAATAACCTACTTTGATACAGCAGAACATTAAGATAATCTGAAATAAAAGATACATTTTCGTAGAATCTTTTAATGAAAAACATAGTATGTATGAGTTGCCCAGTAGTTCTTTTCTCACTTGTTCTTGTGTTGAAATCAAGTACTTTAGTCACACTCAGAATTCTACAAAGAGTGATAATCACATGAAAGGTTCATTCTCACATTTCGTTATATGCAAAGTATGGTCATCAGCTTTATAAAGACAGAAATATGTAACACAGGCCATGCTTACTTAGATGCCCACACCTACTCAGAATGGCCTTATTTATAGTTACGAATCAACCCAATCTTCATGTCTTTATAACATTAGAACAAACCTTTGCTTGGCCCAAGCAAAACAATAAAAAAAATCGTTGTGCTATCTGTCCATTTCTAAACATAAAAAACTTTAAGAATTCAGAAATCTTCATCATCTTGGAAAAAGAGTTTTATGATATCATCATAGTGACAACATGTGCATCAGAACAAATTGAAAACTTTATTTTATCCAATTCCATAATGTGCGCTGATTTATGTTCACCCTATGGCTTGAAACTGAACTTAAAATTGGACCATCATTTATAACATGATCTCAAAAGTGTATTTGCAGTATCTTGTCCAGAGAATATAAAAGGATAAAGCTTATGTGAGTGGTTCTTATATCAATTATACCATGTATAAGATCATTAAGCCTGTCTGCCCTAAGCAGGCAGCAGAGGGAGAGATCATAGGAACTAATAAGCACTAAATAAAATTTTTCAAAGCTATGCAACGTAGTGTATAGTCATGTTCATAAAATTTCCATTAAAGATACAAATGTATTTTTTTAACAAAAATAAAATCTTTCGCTACACAATTGTTTTCTTTTTAGTGAAATAAAAAGTAATATCAGAATAAGGTAGATGAGAAAGAATAAAAAGAAACGAACACCTTCAACCCTGCATCAATTCCTGTGAGGTGGGGCACCGTAAATATCCATGTGCTCACAGATATAATGACTGTCATGTAAATGCTGCAAAATAATCTAAAGTGCAACAAGATACTTTCCACAAAACGAGCACATATTTAAATGCTGTCTATGCTTTGCAATTTAAAGTACTGTAATGAGAAGACACTAAATCGAGATGGAGTAAAAAAAATCCTGAAAATACAGATATATACTAAGTAACATGACTTAAATCAAAGAAAGATTTGGGCAACAATTTCAGTGCAAAAGTATAATAGGCATAGGTGGTAATCACATTACTGTTTAACTGGAATTTCAATACTTGTTGTTTCATAGCTTAACATCATCTTGTAGCAATTGGTTCACCCAGATTCATAAGATTTGTAGCACAGGCAGCAATTGATGTAGGCATGTTAAAAAAGAAATCAAGTGAAACAAGCATTCAGCGTAGTAATAATAAACACAACCCTAAATAAACAAATGCCAGATTACTTACAGTATCCTTTGAAAAGGACTTTTAGCCTGCATTATTTCAGTGAATTTCTCAACACTGATATTCACTCAGGTGGGGACAGACAAGTGTAGTGAAACTGAAATAATGAGAGGTCAATCCATCGAGAAGACACTCACACTTAGTAACTCTATTTTTCACAGGACAGGGTTAGGGGTGGTGGGTAAGTGTATGTTTTTCCGTTAAGTTACATGGCTAAGAGGGCTTCACTCTGCATTCTGAATCCAGCAGCTTGAGTTTGCTTTTAGCAGCTTCAAGTTAGGATTCACATCTGAACAAATATCTTCCTAGTTATTACATTAATAGTCCCTTGCAACAATGACTGTTCCCGGACTTTCTAATCATCTTTATATATTACAGCATCTGAGCAATTTCCTCCTTGTACTGAGGATGACATGCAGACATTAAGAGAACACATTCTCAACAACAATGATGAGAATATTGATTTATCTTGTAAAACGATTGTGTGTTTTTAGTACGAATTAATATGCAGTAACAGTTTTAGAAGAGTTTTATATATTCAGAAGAGTTTTCAAGGCATAAAAGTCTGTTGGATGGAAAAGGTTGTCCTCTGAACTTAAAAAGTAGCTTCACTATGAAAGAAGAAATTTCCATCATTTCTTCTCCTTTTGTGCAAAGATGCATCTAATTATGGTGATATATGCTGAAGTTAACAGTAAAGAGTTAAAAGTAAAAGTATTCTAAGCTTCACAAAAACCTTTACCGAAATGCTTCCTGTAGATGGTGTTGCCTTATTCCCTTTTGGCAAAAAAACAGCATTTAAAAAAGTTAAATATTAGTTTGAGCAGAAAGCACTTTTAAGAAATATGAAATCATTTGTTGGTGTTGTTCAAAATGCTGAAGTTGCCACTTTACCTGACAATCCATGGTATCTGGCTTTAATAAGTGTGGTAGAAATAGCATCACATTGTAACTTTGAAGAGACTAGCCAAGTTTGACTAAAAAGGATCAAGTAGAGATTGCGGTAATACTAGAGCGTGATCAAATTTTAAAATTTTTCTTAGAAGCGCCCTAGACAAACTTATTCCACGCAGACAGTACACATTTGGAAGTTACGAGATAAATTATTGTTCTTTTTGTCAATCGCTACTATTTTGTACCCTAAAATATTTGTAACTTAATTTTTTTTCTTTCCATTACATCTTGTGCTAATGTTTAACTAAACAGGAATATTAGAATTTTTCAAATGATACACTGCAAGTTAACACAACCCTTTATCTGTGCAAAAAAAATTACACTATAATTGTACTTTTGACAATCTATATATATAATTCACTAAGCCGCCGACAAGTAGCCACCCATGGAAAGCACGCCGGAAGGGGCGTGGATTCACTAAACCACCGACAAGTAAGACGCCAATGGCGCACACAGGAAGGAGCCACGGCCACCAACTCTAAGACCATTGGATACGACGAAACTCGCAGAGCCACGCCCACCAACTCGGACGCGACGCCTCGGAAAACATGCCGTCATTTCTGTTTGTCTGTGCCACAGTCCACTTGCAGCTCTGAGCCACGTTGACTTTTCATTAGTCAACCTCAGTGGAACATTGGTTCACACAGAGGCAGCGCCAGAGAGAGACCCGCACACACACACAGGCAGCGCGAGAGAGAGAGCCACGCACACACACAGGCAGCGCTAGAGAGAGACAGAGGCACACACAGGCAGCCTGAGAGAGAGAGCCGTGCACACACACAGGCAGCGCCACAGAGAGACAGAGACACACACACAGGCAGCGCGCGAGAGAGAGAGCCGTGCACACACACAGGCAGCGCCAGAGAGAGACAGAGGCACACACAGGCAGCGCGAGTGAGAGAGCCGCGCAATCCTTTAAAACAGAGGTTAAAACACAATGAAGGAAGCAGTCTTTAAAAACCAATAAGCCCTGTGCCTCTTTTTCATTAGCGTCTCACCTGTTTCACCGATGCAGGCCCTGCAACAGTCGAGATGCTGTCTCAGCAGCTGACCTTCTCTGTGCCTGACTCCACTACTGTCAGTCGCCTGATTAAAAATGGCCTTTTGAAGGGGAGCTATGGACCCACTATACCACAGGAACACATTGCCTTCGAGCCTGCTCTCGCTCACTCTAACGTACCGGCTTTCTCTCTCTCCTCACTCGCTCACGCACTGCACAGGGAAGAAATGCCCGCAGCACGACTCTACCCAGAAACCGTTTCAGCCACACTTCCACGCCCCTCGCTACACTGTGAGTGCGATGATTATTTATTTAAAAATGGCCTTTTGAAGGGGAGCTGTGGACCCGCTATACCACAGGATCACCTGTGACATTGCCTTCACATTGTTTTCCTTTTATTTATGATCCCGTCAAGCAGATCAGACACCCAGGCAAACAACACTGAATAATCAATAGCTGCAACCACTTTGTCCGCCCCCACTCCTCACCTGAGTCGGTTTCGTCTGTGTTCAGCAGTGTTTTCCAAACTCGGTCCTGGTTAACCCCTGTGGATGCAGGGTTTTGTTCCAACCAGATTCCTAATCATTAATGCCGGTGAAACTCATCAGGGATAAGTCGGTTTTTCAAACGCAGCCGTGTACCAGATTAGTCTAGCAGGATGTAATAATCCGAGATGAATGTGCGCCCCCGCGCTGAGTGAAAAGCCAATGTATATTGAGTCTAGAAAACATGATCAGCAAGTCTTTGATAGGCTGCAACAAAATGATGAAAGAACGGGTGCATTTTTTTCTCACAAGCTGGGTGGGTGGGTGTTAGTTAGTTAATTAGTTACTCGAAGGATTTCAAGATTTAATATGCACAAGCGGTAACACTGCAAAAGCAGCCCAAACCAGAAAAGATGCTTGGCAAAAAGTGGCCGACAAATTAAACGCGTGTGCATTGTACTTACTGAAGGCAGCGTTACGGATTTTGCAAATGTTCATTTTCTCCCTCTGCTTAAAAAACATTAAAAAAGCGGCGTGATTATATGGCGTATACTACGCCGTGGGTTGCTATGCAGCGTGTAAAACAGTTTGTTTGTCACGGATAATTTGCGTTTTACTTTAACACGAAGACAATTTCCTGTTAGATTTGCCTTTGCGATGACAATTAATAAGGCACAGGGCCAAACTTTCAAAAAGATATGCATGTATCTGCCAAAACCAGTGTTCAGTCACAGACAGTTGTATGTTGCTATCTCCAGAGTTCCATCTTTTCATTCACTTACTGGTATGCCTGCAAGAACACGTGCAGCGAGCGAGCGACACACACACACACACAGATACAGGCGCACGCGCGACAGAGAGAGCGCTGGACACATAAGATTAATAATACTTCATTACATTGATATACCGGTGTTTTCAGTATTCAAAGCACTATCCACACAGGGAGGAACTGGGAAGCGAACCCAAAATCTTGCACAGTCTCCTTACTGCAAAGCAGCAACACTACTATTGCGCTACAAGGCAGTTAAAGAATGCACTGGGCTCGATTTTGTTTTCACTTCTATTTGGACAACTGTGTCGTTCAGGAAGTGTTCACCCATCAATACATAATTATGTGGTGTATGCTACACCGCAGGTTGGCTAGCGGGTCATACGCTCACACTGATTACGTCCCTACCCTTTGTACACACCCCCCCCCCCTCGCTACTACCGTTGTCGAGTGACTTGGTGGATTATATATAGAAAACCAGCCAAAACCTCAAAGAACAATGAAAAGTCTACGTGACTCACAGGTGCATGTGGACTGTGCAAACAGGAATACGACTCAGGTGACAGTTGGGGGTGGGCACATGAGCAGACAGTGCATACTAAACGAGAAATCAGCAGACTAGTATGACGGAGGGGGCGGAATGGGCGTCCTTCCCGTCTCCTCCCGTTCCGCCCTCCGTGCCCGAGCACCTACCGATTTTTCAAATGTTAATTTTCTCCCTGTGCTTAAAAATCATTAAAAAAGCGGCCTGATTATGTGGCGTATGGTACGCCGCGGGTTCGCTAGTGTTTCTTATGTTTCTATTAAGGAAAAATAATGAAACGTGTTTCCTGTTTATGCTTTTATTATCTTTATTTTGGACTCACCTTGGGAACAAAATGCTAGATATATATGATAACTGATGGGACATGACTATTTTTCCAATTGTGGCTGAAAACAAATGTGTGACTTTCAAGAACTCTGCTGAGTTCAATACTAGCTGTTAATCACACAAAGTGCTGAGGCTGTGGTCTGAAGCAAATTTCATTTTTTATGATGACATACTGAAATTTTTCTAAGAGAGGATTAAAAAGCAAAAAGTCAAATAAAAATGTCTAGGGTATCTTATTTAAAAACCTTATTTATTGGTCTTCGTGGAACAGGAACATTAAGTATTGTAGAGAGAAGGAAAGAAATCCTAGCCTAGAAATACCACATTGGGTTTTTGATTTAGTATCATAAACTTTTCGTTTTACCATATACTGAAAAATGGGTTATCAATTATTTCATGCCTTTTTGTTTTGTACGTATATTTCTGTGTCCCATAATTTTTGAGTTCAATATTGGACATCTTGAGAAGATAGTTCTGACTACATAAAATCAAAGTGCTGAGTTTGCAGAAAATGCTTGTCTTTAAAAATGTTAAACTCATCCAACTTAAGGAAAAGCTTTCATTATCACAATCAAACCCCTATGTTTGTGGCAGTGTAGTATAATTACCTTCATTTTTTATAGTACTACAACAGCTCTATTGGTAACATGCTTTTGTATTTAAAAGTTAGACATATTGTGACGCTTTCATCTTTTCATAAAAAGTCATATCCGTAGTACACAGATAGGCATTATATCTCTTTGTCTAGTTTTATTATACTAGCATTTCAAGTGAACAAGGGATGCTGTCTCTCCAAGCTTGTCTAGGTCTGAAGGACGCTACTTCCTCCTCTTCTTCTCATTTCCTCCTTTTTAAGCTTCTAGCGAAGCAACACCTGAACTTACAACCACAGTACAGAGTACTGCAGCTACTAACCTGTTGTTACAATGGAAAGTGGCTACTTATAATGATCCGCGTAGGAACCTGACAAAAAGGGGACATACCACATTGCTATAAAGAACTTTATTGTTTAAACATGATCTCATGGCAGAAATGGAAGCTTGATTTCACACATGATGTTGCTGCCGCTCTGCTTACCTTTTTTTTTAAGCTGCACAGGCATTAGGAATAGCCAGTCTTCTCAGCTTACCTGTCTGTTGCCACACCTCTACGCAATTATTTTGTCATTTCTGATGATTTTATTGTTATATGAGTATAGAAAACACTTTTGCATTTGAAGTTGTGTTAAATGTGTTTGGTATTTATTATTGACTGACCCGGTTTTTAATGTGGTCAGTTGAATTCCATTTGTGAGGCACGTTAATGCAAGTGTAAATAGATGCACTCTGCTTTAGCTACAGATTTTTGCATGTGTCCAGTCTGCAACTCTCACTCGACTCTATGATTTTTTCATTCAATGCTGATTTCGATCCCCTGACTGCTGGAAGTATTTTTAATCTGCTGGAATGTCTAGTTAAAGAAATGCTGACAAAGAGGAAAGACCGCTTCAAAAGAAACCCGAGGCAGAATATATTCGATTGTGATGAGCAGAGAGGTTCCTGTGTGCCTTGTTTTTAAAAAAAATGTATCACTATTTGTTAGTTGATATTTTCCTGCCCTTGTTGGGTATATACAGTGTTGTTTTTGACCCTCATTAGGCCCTCAAAATCTTACTAATTTGTTCCTATTATTTCTGACAGAATTATTGTCTCCTTTGTTGCATTTGTTTTTTACTGGTTTGCTATTAACCATTTTTACATTGTCATGTTTTCTTTGTCCTTTGCTGCAAGGCTTGCTAATGGGAATCCATTCTGTAACTATGCTTCAGGATATTTTAATCTTTTGGAAACCTCCTTTATCACTGCAACTGTTTCCACAGTTCTGGCGAGTGTAGATTATTGGACATTTTTAAACGTAGGTTTGCTTTTCTTGTTATTTGAGTGTTCAACAAGGGGAAGTAGAACATTTTTTTTACTATTATATATTATATATGAATAGTAATGCTGAAAAGCAGAATGCTTACTTGAAATCTGCCTTTCAAAAAAGAATAGTCTGAAAAAAAAGCATCTGTTAGAGCCCTGTGGATTTCTTTACTCTTTGGGTATTTTCTTTTAAATGTTGTATCATAAGCAGTCTTGAAATAACTAATTCTTTATTGATAGCAATCAATAAAGTAATTTATAGCAATCTCTTGCAACCCCTAATGGGAGCAGCCAAAAGAAGAAGAAGAAGAAAAAGAAGAAGATGATGTGGTCATTCTCTTGGATTGCACTACTCTGATTTTGGAACTGAAATCACTATGATGTAGTAATACAACATATTGTAAATTAAAACTTCATCAAACTAAATTCTTCAAAAGCATCCATCCATCCATCCATCCATCCATCCATTATCCAACCCGCTATATCCTAACTACAGGGTCACAGGGGTCTTCTGGAGCCAATCCCAGCCAACACAAGGCACAAGACAGGACACAAACCCTGGGCAGGGCGCCAGCCCACCGCAGCTTCAAAAACATATATTTTCATAACAATCAATGCAATTCCAGATATATCTGTAGAAACATGCTGGAAAACACTCAAAGCACAGCTAAGGGGAAAAGCTATTTTGTGTCTCATAAAAAAGAAAAAAATTTGCAAACTCAAAAAACATCTTCAAGACTGATAAAATTTATGCAAACTCACCTAAAGATATTCTATACAAAAAAGTTTGTCATTACAAACAGAATTTAATCTTCTGACTATAAGAGACTAATTTGCATGTCATACTCCTCCTATTGTGAGCACAGAGAAAAACAATAAGATTAAACAAATAAATAAAAGTGAGGCATAGAAATGGAATTACAGAGATTAACAACACAGTTGAAACTAAGCTCAGTGATCTGAAGGAAGTAATTAATATATTTTAGGGATATTGTAAGTTTCCATGCACATCAGAGTGTAATGATAAAGAAGTTCCCACTAACAATATCTTAAATTAGAACTTCCACAGCACAATACACTGCTTATAGAGTAACTGGACAAACCACTGAGGCTCATCAAGCTCATAGTAATCTGGAGGAATTTTATAAAAAGCTGTTATTTAAACTTGCCTCATTAATGTGTCTTTGAGGAAGCTAAAGAAGATAATATTCTATCCCACTATTTTACACAAATAATCTTTTATATCCTTTCCAAAGAAGAATAAAAACTCTCTGGAATTCACATCCCATCTCATTACTAAATGACGATATCAAGTTATTCGCAAATGTTTTAGCTGATAGTATTGAGTGCTGCTGAAGTAGACTATGGTCCTTTGTGGTATGAAAATGGAGACAGAGAATTCAGAAAATGAAAATATAAATATTTTGTTAATTTGTATTTGTGTTCTTAAAGATCCCAAATTTGCATTAATAGCAAATTAAAAGCTATCATACCTTTTGAATATATCATTGGATGGTAAATGGGATGAATCAGGCATATCACACATACTGTAATTCCCTGAAGTGTAGCAGTTACTGCAAGGTTTTGTTCATGACAGTTTTTGAATTAAAATCCAAATCTCCAGTTTTTTACTGCTAATGGAATATGTCATTTAATTAGATTCATTGTGTCTGCACTTAGTATATGCAGTGGAATTTAGTGAAGGACTGTGCCAGTCTGCGGCTGCAAAATGAAAAACAGAAGGAAATGTTAAAATTGAACATTTTCAAACCAGCTGATCCAATTTAGGTCAAAGGGCTGGAACAAATCACTGCAGGGCTGGGTGCAACAGTAGAAAAAAACCCTGGACAGGATGGCAATTCATCATGGGGCCAACTTGCATACACATCCACACTTACCCATTCTGTCACAGGGAGATGTAAAGTGCAAATTCCACAAAAACAACAACCCCAAGACTCAGGATCTATGAAGCAGCAACACTAACCACTGTGCTTAAATGTCATTTCTTCCAAAAAAGTGAAATGAAACATTGCAAAAACTACATTTAAAAGACAAAAGTTCTTCATTATCCATAGTTTTTATTCCTTATTGTTTTTCTAATTTTAATCGCATTGCTTATTTTGATTTCATGGCTTTAAAAAAGCTTCATGTTTTTCTGAACCAGCTGGTAATTAACAATGATGTGCAAATAAAAAGAAGCCATTCTTGGACCATTTACCCCTATATATGTTCATCATTACCTATTTGAATAAAGTATTTAGAAAAAAAACACAAAATTTATCAGGACAATGTCAGATGCTATCCCATTCTGGTTCACAAAATCTTTTTGTGATTTTCCCTGAAAAGAAAAGTTACACTTGAAGGACTTTGTGATTTCAGCAGAAATGAGAGCGTGAACACATAATGTGATTAATTGACAAGCTCATTAACCACAACAACTGGTATCCTATTAAAAAACAGATTTGAATAAAAAGTTGTTGTCACTGCAGTTATTGAATACTGAGCTTGGTACAACTTCATGGTAAACATATGCTTATAAAGTATGTGTCTTGTATTTTGGGACAGTGACTTTTGAATTGATATATAATGGTAAGAAAAACATACTATTGTTTTGTACAATATTTTTAAAAAGAGTTTTCATATTGAGTCTGTTTTTCAGCTTTGTATCTAATGACTGTCTTTTTGAGGTTAAGCTATGTTAACTACAAAATGTTGGTCAAGGTTTTAAACTAGCCTTTTCTTACCCTGGGTATGTTACTTAACATGTTTGGGATTTAAATGTAAAAAAAAATTTTGCTTGGAAGGAAAGATGCTAAGCTATATTTCCTTTATTTTCAGTATACTGTTTGTTGACTTTCTAAATCCACTTACTCCTGTAAGTACTCCTTTGTAACATTCTTCATTGGACAGGGCATTATTTTACTGTATCACAGGGCACCTTAATATATACATCCACACTCACAAACAATGGGTCAATTCAGACTCAATTTACTTATAATGTACATCTTTCTGATATTAGAACATGAAATCACACAGATTATGACCAGGCTGTTACTGAATGAAGTCACATAGCATAAAGCTTTGGTAAAATATGGAATGTCAGCTATTAAATTAAATGTATACTTTTTCTTTGTTGACTTAAATTACATTTATTCTGTATTATTAATTTGATAGGACCTTGTGCCCAGTAGTAGTGGAACTAGTTCTAATAGCACACAACTAACAAAATGGATGGATATTATTTTTCAACATTTTATGAATTGAAACCAAAAAAACGGTTCAATGCATGCCATAATATTATTAAAATTGTATTGATGTTGTGTCTAAACTCATCATTCTTTTGTAAAAGACCTGATAGCTGAGCTTTATGCATTCTCTCGCTTTTAAGTTACTGAGTAGTAGCTTTCTAACTAGTTGCTCTGTTAGAGGGAAATCTCAGTTCCTTATGTTGCCTGTTTCGACCGCATGCAATGTAACCGTTTTATAAAATGCAAAAACTAAATAGGTATACTTCTGTTATTTCCTACCTATCACATTAAAGATTATAAGGTACTTTATGTATAGACCACAAGTAACCAAAGTCAGTGGTGACCTTAGAGCATATGAAATTGTAGCTACACCATATAATACCAAGTCACACTATATTGTAATTTTAGGGTAATGATAAATGTGAATTAGCAGGTGGCCAAAATGTCTGTTTTCATACTGTAAATGATTACTAGACCCGCTTCTTCATTTTGATATGCTGTACCATTTAACGTGCTTTTGATGTGCATCCTTTGGATAGTCACATGAAGTACCAGTATTTATATGATGCTATGTACAATGTGGTTTAGTTTGTGATTGTTTAGAGTACACAGCAAAACTGTCAGTTCCGAATGACCTCCTAGCATTTGAAAGTGTAGATGTAAGAATATTATTTCAGTATATACTTTTTCAAGTGTTATGTTAACTCTGCCCTTTTTTCTGTGAAGTTAGACAAAATTCCTAACTAGGCCTAGAAAATAAGAATTCCCCAGAGGGAGCTGGCAGACTGCATAACATCTTCAGCTGCACTGTGTTGTGAATTTAAGGTGTGGAACAATATAGGATTCATTTATGTTATTTTGTGTCTCCTTGGTCTGTTTTGGACATCATATTAATTTTTAGCTTTAGTTTTTTTTATTTTCAGACCATCATATTGGGAGTGTATTTATGGCAACAGCTACATTGCTGTTGGCAATGGTGCCCTATTGCCATCACATGACTGCTTTAAAAATGCACGATGTAATCACTTGGACAGTATTTAAGATGGTAGAACAAGAGTTCTGGGGCCTCATGTATAAACGGTACGTACACACAAAAAATGTTGCGTAAGCCCGTTTCCATGCTCAAATCGCGATGTATAAAAACTAAACTTGGCGTAAAGCCACGCACATTTTCATGGTAGCTAAGTTCTTGGCGTACGCAAGTTCTCCGCTCGGTTTTGCAAACTGGTGGCACCCAGCGTCAAAGCAGTGCTACTGTTCCAGTGTGGTTTCCCTTTCTTTTTTAGATCCACATCCCTGATGCGGCTTTATAAATACACTGCAATTAACGGCATATTGTTTATTAGTTTAATGCATCTGATTGTAATTAACCTGTAACAATATAATGGTCCATAGAATGGTCAAACTATTCTAAATACCATAGCTGCTTTAGCGTTGTTACTCTCACTACACCTTCTTCCTCTTCTTTTTTCAGCTGCTCCCATTAGGGGTTGCCACAGCGGATCATCTTTTTCCATATTACTCTCACTGCACCACTCGGAATATTTATATCACTGTATCTGAGTGGGGAATCACAGCTCTATAGCAGCTGATTGGAAAGAGATTATCGGTATACAGCATCAAGCAAATGCTGCCTCAGCCATGCTGTCTATTGAACTGCTCTCATACGGCAAACGCTTCAGAGCCTTTCCTCGCAGTTCAGAAACAGTTTCATCCCAAGAACTATAAACGCACTCAATCAGTCCATCAAGTGCTCCTTGTAGAACTGTTTGTACTTATAAGTACAATTACCTCACTGTAAACTTGCGATACAGTTATAATATTGCACAACCTGAGCCACTTTATAAACCGCGTATTTACATATGATAATGATATCATTTTTAAGATGAAATGCAGCAAAATATGTTTATTATATTATACAGATAAAACTTTAACTTCATTTAAATAATCTATATTGTTAATAATTAAACATGTGAGGACACAGTGCCGCAGCACTAGTGAGGAGCTGGTGCTCAGTTCACGGATTGATCCTGCCTTGCGCTGTATTCTTGCTGGGGTTGGCGTGGCACTGGAAGGATAGATGGATAGAATAATTAAATACGTACCATGAAGATATTTCAATGTTCCTTAAAAGTTTTGTAGAATCTGTGTTCTAAGCTTACAGATGGCTTAATGTCTATTACAGAGCTGATTGTGTGGCGATTGGGTATTTGGAGAAAGAAAAGTAAGAACAGGAATTGGGGGTTAGTAATTTTGAAAGAGACAGTACTGCTGCAATAAATTATTTCCTCAAAGGTTGCGCACGGCGCAGCAAGCATCTTGCGGGAGGCATGAACAATCACTGCGCCACCAGGTTCCCATGTTTAATAACATGCTTTAATTCCTATCATCATGAAAATGATATCAAGTATACATCTCAGTATTTTAATTATTCAGAGAGCTGTAATATCTCGAATGTAATGGATTCTGTGTCCTGTCGGAGGAAGAGAAAGCCTGTTTAAGAAGCACATAGTGATTCACACAAATAGAGCACATAGAAGTTCAAATACAGAACAAAGCATTTAACGTGCTACTTTAGTTACAATGGGATTTCAGAAACTAGTAAATTAAACGATTTTAAGATGAAGTTTTATGATGTTCTACTTTAATGACATAATAAACTATGTGATTAAAGTGGAAATTTCGAGATTAAAGTTGACATTTCATGCTTTTTTCCCACTGTGTGCCTATTTTTTTTTCTCTGTACCCTAATAAACTTTCATATGACACTCAGACAGTGGGCTACGACTTGACTTTTCATGGAGACTTTGATATCTGACAACTTCTTTTTTTTTCGGGCACTGTGCGACTTTATGAACTTGAGCTTTCGAGTTTCTCCGACACTCAATGTCACTCGATCAACATCCTTTTGTTGTTTATACCACTGTTTAAACCGACAAATAGTACATTTTTCCTTGCCTCCACTTGGTATTCGCTGAAATTCTTCTATTTTCCCCCGCGCTTTTGCCATTGCCTTTTCACAGAATGCTGAGCTTAAGGGCTATTTATATTGATTTGCATTTTCAAAGAGGCGTAATTCTGGGAGGAGTTTGGGGAGTGGCAGCAGGTGCGTGCACATGCGTTACTTTTCACGCTGACCGGGATTTATGGAGCGGAAGAACGTGGAAGTTGGCGAACGCACAGATTTATGCATCTGAATTTTTTTGTGTGTACGCACATTTCTGCTTTTGAATTTTATGCATGGCGTTATACATGAGACTCCTGGTGTCCAAGATTTGTAAACAAACACTATGTGCATTAGTTATGGCAAAATCAATTTAGGGAGTTGAGACTTTTTTGCAAGTTTTTCTTTTTTTTTTTTTGTTTTTAATTTTATTCTGGTATTCATATTGAGCTTAGGGTTTGTTTAGGCTTTTTGACCTTTAAGCATCTTTCCAGTTTACACTTCTTTTCATTTCTTGGTCCTTTTTATATTAATTTGGCCATCTTATTTTTAACTTGGCAGAACAGTAAGGTGGGGGCATTTCTAATTGAATGGTCGGGTGGGCATATGTAGAACGTTTTGGTTGAAATTTTGCACATATGTTTTGACTAGGACAAACAAGAGGACCCTGTGAGTCTATTTAATTTGTGCTGGCTGAGGTTGTTGGTGTTAAGTGTCCAGCAACGATTTCAGCTTCCTGATCTTCACTTGACATCAAAGTCTGATTTTTCTCCATGCAGAATAAGAGAAAAGCAATAACAAATTGATACTATAACATCTACCATGCTATTGTTATAATGTTTTCTTCACTATCCATAAGCTTTTTCTGGTAAGGGTCAAAATAGAAACATGTTTAGTTGGACAGACCACAACCCCCTATCCTTAACAGGGGTTTTAGGGAATCCCTTGGTGCTCATGGGTCAGAGAGGAAAGTTAACAGCTCTAATATGTCCTGAATTTGCCCCTAGTTCTTAACTTAGTGAGTGGCGCTGGGAACAACCTCTGCCTCCAAAGGGGAAGCTTCACTATTTGCCCCAAGCACTTTAGCTGAGTCTTCATGAACAGTAAAGAGGTAGCTTTATCACATTGTCATTCCACATTTTCAGTATTTACACATGTCTGTAATTATGTATTTTCTGAAGTGTAAAAAGAATTAGTTACCATATTTTGCTATAATTGGTGTAAAGAAGCTCCTCATGAGCTCTGCAGCCAGGCTCTCTGAGAAAAGGGGCATCAGAAATGACTTATGACAGCGCTACGTTTCAATGTCACTGTGAAATATCCTTTAATTCAGGCAACAAACAATATGCCTATTTAAGATGCCAAAAATCCTTCGCTCATCATTCAAAACTTTTTCTGTTTGATTTTCAGATTAAGTTAAGGTATGAAGATCAAATGCATTCAAATCTCTTTGCAGGAATTTATTAAGGAGATCAGTTTCATAGTGCAATTCTGACTGAAACAAATGAGGTACATTTTCTAACACTTATTATGTGTAGTGAAGGACATTGGTAAATGGAGGTTAATAAATCATTTTGTTTCCTGTTGAAGAGTGAAATACATAGTTAATGTAACCTTTCCCTAAGCAGTAATATAATACTGAATGGTTTCATTTCAAAATGTATTATGGGGAAAATTTTGATTGTAAAGTTCTATTATTTTACTCGGTCATACTGGTAAAAATTTCACTTCTGCTTCAAGGGATGAATTTTTTTTTGTGTTTTATCATAAGAAAATGGAAGCTTACATTTTATGTGGAATCATTGAAAGTCCTGGCACTTTGCAGATGCTTGTGTTAATTTGTTGGTTTCTGTGGGGTCTTGGCACGAGACAAATAAATAAAGTGCATCAAGCATCTAGATCAAGCTTATCATTGAATGTCATCTTTTAAGACAAAAAAAGAGGGCACTGTTTTCAAACAAACAGTAACTGCATTGGAAAAAAATGTCCAGTCATGTTGAAGCAGATACTCTGGCAATATTTAATTTACTGGTTGAGATACTGCAGTTATTTAGCTTACAGTGAGACAAATGAGCCATATTGATTGAATTATTCTTTTACTTGCTTGTTAAAGGGTCAAGTCATTCTGTCTCTCCAACCATATTTTATATTGTTTGTCATAGAGAGAATCGCTATGGCGGAAGTAGAGCACTTAATGCCAAGTTTGTAATTGTACTATCACCTATCTGTTGTGGAATTGTGCCTTATTGTACATCGTACATGGCATTCAACACAAAACAAAATTCTGTATAAAACTTCATTTTTAACATATGAATTAGGGGTGAGGAGATCAGATTCAACAAAAGCAACTAGTGCTGGACAGCAGTTTATTGTAGAGCCGACAGGCCCAGTTTGGAATCCCCAATTAATCTGTATCTATCTATCTATCTATCTATCTATCTATCTATCTATCTATCTATCTATCTATCTATCTATCTATCTATCTATCTATCTATCTATCTATCTATCTATCTATCTATCTATCTATCTATCTATCTATCTATCTATCTATCTATCTATCTATCTATCTAAGGGATGAATTGCAATCAAATGACAATATATTCATTATAAATTTGCAGACAATGTAAAATTATGCTACATCAAGAGTATATTTTTTGCTTGCAGTGTTTTATTTGAGAACAAATATTTTAAGTAAAATCCACAGTTATTACAATAATTTTCCCTGTTTTATTTTTCCTTTACTCCCCTGCTTCTCCTGTAATGTGGCAGCAGTTCCTCCTTGCTACTGTCTCCTTCCTACAATGAATTGTGATATATTGTCACATTTCTGGTTTCCTTGAGGTTAGTCACTTGGCAAAAAATGACACTTGTCAGGAATCAACTCAATTTCCATTACACTTTAATGATGCTGCACTCCAAACTAGCAAACACATATAAAAGGGGCAGATGGCCATCTAGCAACTGCCTACCCTGCTACTGGTATGTCGAAAATGAGAGGTTAAAACTTGCAATAATGGAGGCACCATGGTGTAACTACCAAAGCTACGTCACAGATCCCACACTCAGTTGCTGTCTTTGTACAGTTTGTATGTTGCCCTTATGTTTGTGTGGGTTTTCCTTTAGGTAATCAGGTTTCCCTCCTGTATTCCAAATCTGTGTGTATTTCATGTCAGTTGATGACAGACTCTCAAATAGCCCCTGTGTGAATGTGGGTGTGAGTGGGCCCTATGATGGAATTGCACCCCGTCCAGGCCTGCTTCCTGTCTTGTGCCAGTACTGGATCATCTTCAGCTCTTCAAGAACCTGAATTGGGGAGAGCTATTATGTGACACAGTGGCTAGAGTGTTGAACTGTAAAGCACAATGGTGCCGATTTATTGCCCACCTCCAACTACATGTGTGAAAGCGTTTAGACCCAATCGCCTGCAACTGGTCTAATTGCGTGAATATTTTGAAGCAACTGCTTAGTGCCTTATCTTGCATTACTTGCTTTCAGTAAGTACAGTACTGTACAGTTCAAAATAAAGATACAAATGCAATTCCTCTTGTCTGATTTTGACATAAGACAAATATTTTCTAGATTGCAAAGTTTTACATACTCTACATATGCTTTATTTTTAATAGCCAAATAATAAGAATCTGGAATTTCTTAGACTTAACCAGAATTAAACAACTTAAAAGAAAATATTTAGTAAAAACAAACAGTTTAAAACCTAGGGGTACTTTAGATTGTTCTCAGCTAAATTATTGATATATACCAGGTAAGACTTTATATGTAGAATGAATACTCCTTTATTTGCCTTGTGCCTAAAATGCACAATATATTAACACACATTCTTTTATGAACTATAGTAGTTTTTTATTTGTGGTGTTAATTTTGTTTTAAATAATGTAATTCCAAAATGACTTGTTAAGACAAAATTCAAAATGTTTAAGCTTTTTTTTCTTTTGTGTTCTCTTTCTCTGTCTCTGTCTTTGGAAGAATGTAAAAGCCAGCATGGGGAAACTGTCTCTGTGGGTAGACAGCATCCACAACAGGAAGTCCAAGACCCTTCAGAATGCAACTCCATCTGAAGCAGAACAGATCTCCAATGCCCTGTGTCAGTTAGATGCCCGCTGGGAGAAAGTTAACAAGCTGCACAGGGACCGACGCATGTAAGTATAGCGATGAGATCCAACTTTGGTTATGAAGGAGTAAATGTACATTCATAAGGACAGTCATATTCATTTTACAGATTCAATATGTTAGCATTTTGAAGGTGTTCTACCATTTTATACATAGAGTAAAGTATTAGAAGCCATAACATTCTATATTATTTACAGAGCTAGTTATTGTTATAAATGTTATCTTGACTATCTCCTAACTAATTCTCATCTAGCAAACAATTCTATCCACTGAATTTTACAGTTTAGTACTGATTTGCATGTCTTATTTATGGAAGCTCTGAACTGCACAGTGAAAAAAATTATGCGATAACCCCTATCTTGTACATACGGGATACTGTCACAAACATACGAGATGTTTACATGTATGTACGGAATACCGGAAGCAATCTTATGTAACTTTTTTAATATAAATTTATCTTGTATGTACGTAAAAACATCTCGTACATACATGAAAATATCCAATAGGTATGTGAAAACATATATTACATTCACAATATTTTCATGTACATTTAGGATATTTTCGCATACATATGTGACAGGGGTTATCCCATAATTTTTTTCATTGTGCAGTTCTGAGCTTCTGTACATATTATTTGGAAAGAGTAAAAATAGCGTAACATGGCAAAGTAGTGGTGTCCATTATAGGTGTCTTTGTACCTGATTACACCTGGCCTAGATTCTGGCAACTGTTATGGGAAAACATGTGGTTTCATAAAATGAATGAATGGATGATGATTGACTGCATAACTCCTTTAAAGATGGGTCAGTGCACAATTAAAATTTGCTACCTATGAAAAACCCATATTTACAGTAACTATTTGGAGGTAGCAGTCAGTGATGATTCCTTCATGGAACTTAAAATTAACTTTCTTTTAATTGTTTTGTGTTTGTGCCTTTTTTGAAGTATACTTTATGCAATTCTACACAGAGATAATTTAATTATATCAGTATTAGAAGCAGTGCATGTGTTGCAAAATGTATGGCTTCAGTGTAGTCTGGCTTTGGTTTAGTAGTTCCAGTAGAGATGAAGGTAATAAAGAAAAAGGCTAAAAGAATAATAAACAATATGATATAATAATGAGAAAGCTGAATGACATTAGTCACTATATTCTGTAAAAGGCAGATACAAATTGCGATGGACTTCATTTCACATACTGTAGTACACCTTTTCTTTGTATTTTAATATTCACTAAAATTTGAAATAAACAGGGATATCTTTTCAGCATGATGCTTTCAAACTTCTGTCACTATTAATCTCTTTGTGTATGTTACCGTATTACGCATTTGTGGGGATTTTTTTTTCCTCATTGACATTTACAAAATGTCTTTTTCCTTCTTTCATCTAATGAAAAATTAAATAACAGAAAATTACAATTTTTGTTTATAACCACATTGTGCTTTAATGACAACAGTTCAATCTTGTTCACCCTCTTTCTCTGTCTTTCTCTTTATTTCTTCCTGTCAGTCAATTCATTGTAATTTTCTTTGACTTTAATGTATGCTGTAATATATTTGTTCTGAAACAATTAGAATTTTAGAAACATTTGCGCCACTTTTAAGTGATATTATATGCTGTTGCATCTTTTCATAGTGCCGTTCTTTAGGATTACTATTTCACCATATTCCCTATTGTACTAAAACACTTACTTTTTTGTCAGAAAAATAGACAGCTTAAGCAGTTTGAGCAGTGTGAATTAGAAATAGATAAAGTAAATATTTACAAAACTTCAAAATATGACATGTTGCACCTATTTTTTAAATAGGAAAGATAAGTTGTCTCTTAAAGTTAAACGACAAGCTTCTATATACATTCTGTACTGTTCATCTTTATAGTGTGCTATAATATTAATGACAAATTATGCTTAATTTATGTTAATTAAAAGATTGTATTGTACAGTGCAGTAATGTTTATTTTAGTGTCATGGGATTGTGAATCCCATTCTGGCAGCAACAAGCACAAAGCAGGTTCCAGCCTTCAACACCATGCCTGTCGATCTCCCAACACACTCTTGCCCACACTCGCGTACAAGCCAGTTTATGGAAACAAAATATTCAGTAAAAATGCACAAATTTGGGAAGACTGAACAAACTCCACGCAGAAAGTGATCAGGTCAAGTATTTACTCTTAACTTCAGCCTTTTTCACACTCTTTCTGCTGCTATACAGTACACCCCCAAAATTGTGAAAAAACATGAATTTTGGATGTGGATAAAAAAAATGCCTATTTTTATAGTTTAAACCCTAAATATGCCCCCAAAACACCTTAATTTAATTTCAAACTTAGCTTAATACATTACCTAAAAATAAAGAATGTAAAGGTAAACCCAAATACTGTACAGTGCTGTACTGCTATGTCTCTCACGGTGCTAGAATGTAAAATACCGATGTTACTGCTATATGTACTGTAATTCATGCAAGCGCGTTTTCATTGCCAGAAGCCTTAGAAGGTGCAGGGCGTTTTGACGGCATCTTGGGCCTTTAAGCCTTAAACTGCCACATACTTGGGGGTTAATGCATCCCTGGACGGCAAATACTTTTTTGCTGCACTTTAAGTAAACGTCACAATTCACAAAGAAAAAGTGAAATCAATTTTTTTCATGCAAAGAGCATCACAATTACTGCAACACGGATCATTTTACACACTGCTAATGAACTGTAAAAACTATTTAAAAAACTACTGGAACAATATGTACAAGGTGCAACTGACGCCATGGATGAAACTCAGTAAATCACCGAGCCCACTGCGCTTGAACTGGCTGCACTCAAGCACACAGAGGTAAACGCTGACGCTGGCAGGCTAGTCTAGTGCAGCGGCTCAATCTCAGGGACAGTAACGCTGAAGTGCTGCAGGGTGTCACGCTTGGGTCACAGAATTGCACAGAAACACAGGAGATTGTAGAGACAGGAACTTTATTCAAACACTTCAAACAAACCTGTCTCTTTCAGAAGTAAAATGAGCTCAGTATGCAGTTAGTTATTGATTAAAGAATAGACAAACATCATAGGGGAGCACAACTGGAGCGGGACCCGCAACAGGAGCAGAGGATGTCTGGGGGAGGAGAGAGAAACAAAGCAATCAGCCAAAAAACAACAGGTGCTGTTCAGGCTTTTAAGTATGCATAGCGTCACGCGAAAAGCATATCATGCGACAGAGGAGCCGCAAGGAAGCCCAGCAAGTAAGGGAGCAATGTGAAAGTAGTCTATCAGCGTTTTTTAAGAGGGGTTTTTTGAGGAGCGTCCATGTCTTCTAGGGATGCGTTCAGCCCCCCTGCTCACAAGGGGCTGGCAGTGGTCATGAGCTGGCTGCTCAATGAATGTATGGCACTGACTGATCAGCTCCTACGTGCTCACAAATGGCACTGGGAAATGACTATAGCCGTTTGTGGCAGTTTAAGGCTTAAGAGGAACAAAATGGAAAACACAAGAACACTCAGCTGGAGATGTATCACAGTCAATGAGCAGCAAGGAGAAATGAAAAACGATGTAGCGGTCTGGTGCCGCTAAGATTCACACCGTTGAGAAGATGGTGATATGTTTATTTTTATGGTGGAGATTCCAGGGACACACCCAGCCTTGGCCCGACCCACACACACTTACAAACAGAGACAAAAACAAAGCAAACTTGTAATCAAACAGCAAATAAAGAATGTAATGAAAACAAATGAAAACAACGATACCACCCCTGTTCACCTTACAGCGTCTACACATTAAATACAACAAAGCACAAACAAAACACACAGAGTAAATCATGAAAAACGTTCATGAAAAATGGCAACGGATGAAATGTAATGATGAAAATAGATAGTCCAGAGATGTGCACATTGAATGGGAATGTAAAGATAGTCCTACCGCTAGTTCCTGAAATGGTGAAGACGGGTGGACAGGTTCAGGAGCGCTCCTTTCTTTGCAGGATGGCCATGAATCCACTTACAGTCCTCATGTACACAGGCAGACGGCAGACAATCCAGACGCACGAAACAATCCCGGACAAAATGAATATGCACAGGTAACCCAACAGAAGGCAGACAGACAGGAACATGTAACACAAATTACAAAAACTGTTTTTTTGCTTTTGGTCACCGGCCTCCTTTTTAAAAGCTGCGCTGACATCCTTTGACCCCAACAGCCCCAGCACCCACAGCAGAAGACCAATCAGAGCCACTGCAGGGACTTCTGGGAGTTGCAGTTTCAAATTCTGTTGGCTACTTTCACCATCCCAATGCCGCGTTTTCCTTTACAGTTGCTTCCTGGTCTCTCTACAGTGCAGTATTGCAACGATAAAAGCCATAAAAATTGCGGAGGATATTTGTGGTTTCTGCTAACAATTATTAGATAGGTTCTAAGGAAAAATCTGCGAATGACTGAGGGCGCAAACTCTGAACCGCGACTTCGCGGGGGTCTACTGTACAGTATATACATGTCAGATTTTACTTTAATTGCACATAAGTTTGAATTGTATTGTTATTTTGTTTTCTTTTGTGTTGGCTTAGTTTATTAACAACATAACATTAAAATACTGATGAATAATAAAATAAAAGCTAATTCCTTTGTGTGGAAACTTGCCTTAATTGACACAAGGGTCAACTTTTCTAAAGTCATGAATATTTGGCAGTTTTTTTTTTTTTTCAGTTCAAATTTTTGTTGTGTCTGTAATGTTCAGCTTCTGAAATTGCATCTTGACTGCCAGTAATGGGTCACTGTAGAGCTAATTCAAGCTACCACCATGCCCCAGCACATCTTAGAAGATAATCTTTCAGCTTTTTCAATTGCGCAGAAACAAAGCTTAACTTTGTCTAGTGAAGGATCTCTGTTTTGAGCCCATCCCAGATCACCAAGTAAACATAGGAAATGGTGTATGGATGTGATTAATATTAATCAATCAGTTAAATAATTATCATTTTGCCTTTGGCAATTCCTGCAATTAATTAAATATTTGTTAAGGCTCTAACTTTACTTTACTTACTTTTCTCTGTAGAAGTGGTCTTTGGCTATTAGACTGATATAAAAGTAACTGAAGCACACTCGTTTTAAGAAACAGAGTGATGCAATTTATTGATAAACACAAGAATTATATAAATATGATAACTGCATAAATATCAACACAGAAGACAGGATTCAAGACAGACAAAACAAACAAAGTTAACAGAAAGGAAACTGGCAGTTTACTGGCTGTTTAGAGTTCTAATTATCTCAGCACAGAAAAACAGTTTTATGATACCAAAGCCTTAAGAATGATGTCCAATACTGAGAGGAGTTGTTGTTCCAAGTTCAATTGGATAACTCTGCTTCTGTCAAAATGCACTCTTTGTCTTTGCTACATTGTCCTTTGTCCATAATATGGTGTGATGCTGCCTTTCTCAGCTCACTAGAAGGCTCTTTGCTGTGCCCTCTGCAGCACTGAAGTCCCCTTCTTAAAGTAATGGATGCTTTTCAGTCTTCTCAGAGAGGGTTTAGCCATTGGCCTAGAGAGGGGCTTGGCAAAGTATGTCTTAATGCTAGTTTAGAGCGTCCAGCTCCAAACCTGTATGGAGAGTAGCTGCCATGTAAAAGAAAGATCCTCAGAGAGTGGATGGCTTTTCACACCAAGGAGAGTTTCTCTTCAGCTTTCAGCTCCCTCAAATAAAATGAAGAGATGAATCCAGGTAGTTTTGAAGGAAGGTGTAAACTCTGCTGATTGGTTTAAGGTTACCTCCAGTTACAATACCAGCACCTGCTTATAGGTGCCTCATCACTTGTAGCCGGAGCTCAGTTAGTGGTTACAAGCATAAAATGAATCTCCATTTGGGTGCCTTTTTATCTGAAGGAGCTCAATTCTGATGTACACCTCTTTTATCAGATGAAGTACAAGGCTGACTAAAATGTTGGTACAAAGTGCATTTCAGCCGTTCATTCAGGAATGCAGGTGGGGGGTGCAGCTGGAATTCTGTATCTCTGTTAAATACAGTGCATCCAGAAAGTATTCACAGCGCATCACTTTTTCCACCTTTTGTTATGTTACAGCCTTATTCCAAAATGGATTAAATTCATTTTTTTCCTCAGAATTCTGCACACAACACCCCATAATGACAAAGTGAAAAAAGTTTACTTGAGGTTTTTGCAAATTTATTAAAAATAAAAAAACTGAGAAATCACATGTTCATAAGTATTCACAGCCTTTGCTCAATACTTTGTCGATGCACCTTTGGCAGCAATTACAGCCTCAAGTCTTGTTGAATATGATGCCACAAGCTTGGCACACCTATCCTGTGCCAGTTTTGCCCATTCCTCTTTGCAGCACCTCTCAAGCTCCATCAGATTGGATGGGATGCGTCGGTGCACAGCCATTTTAAGATGTCTCCAGAGATGTTCAATCAGATTCAAGTCTGGGCTCTGGCTGGGCCACTCAAGGACATTCACAGAGTTGTCCTGAAGCCACTCCTTTGATATCTTGGCTGTGTGCTTAGGGTCATTGTCCTGCTAAAAGATGAACCGTCGCCCCAATCTGAGGTCAAGAGCGCTCTGGAGCAGGATTTCATCCAGGATGTTTCTGTACATTGCTGCAGTCATCTTTCCCTTTATCCTGACTAGTCTCCCAGTTCCTGCAGCTGAAAAAACATCCCCACAGCATGATGCTGCCACCACCATGCTTCACTGTAGGGATGGTGCCAGGTTTCCTCCAAACGTGACGCCTGGCATTCACACCAAAGAGTTCAATCTTTGTCTCATCAGACCATAGAATTTTCTTTTTCATGGTCTGAGAGTCCTTCAGGTACCTTTTGGCAAACTACAGGCGGGCTGCCATGTGCCTTTTACTAAGGAGTGGCTTCCGTCTGGCCACTCTACCATACAGGCCTGATTGGTGGATTGCTGCAGAGATGGTTGTCCTTCTGGAAGGTTCTCCTCTCTCCACAGAGGACCTCTGGAGCTCTGACAGAGTGACCATCGGGTTCTTGGTCACCTCCCTGACTAAGGCCCTTCTCCCCCGATCACTCAGTTTAAATGGCCGGCCAGCTCTAGGAAGAGTCCTGGTGGTTTCGAACTTCTTCCACTTACAGATGATAGAGGCCACTGTGCTCATTGGGACCTTCAAAGCAGCAGAAATTTTTCTGTAACCTTCCCCAGATATGTGCCTCGAGACAATCCTGTCTCGGAGGTCTACAGACAATTCCTTTGACTTCATGCTTGGTTTGTGCTCTGACATGAACTGTCAACTGTGGGACCTTATATAGACAGGTGTGTGCCTTTCCAAATCATGTCCAGTCAACTGAATTTACCACAGGTGGACTCCAATTAAGCTGCAGAAACATCTCAAGGATGATCAGGGGAAACAGGATGCACCTGAGCTCAATTTCAAGCTTCACGGCAAAGGCTGTGAATACTTATGTACATGTGCTTTCTCAGTTTTTTTATTTTTAATAAATTTGCAAAAACCTCAAGTAAACTTTTTTCACGTTGTCATTATGGGGTGTTGTGTGTAGAATTCTGAGGAAAAAAATGAATTTAATCCATTTTGGAATAAGGCTGTAACATAACAAAATGTGGAAAAAGTGATGCGCTGTGAATACTTTCCGGATGCACTGTATGCTGCCTTTAATGCCTAGCAGAATCGACAATGCCCATTCCACTAAATGCCTAGCAGAATGGGCAACACCCATTTTTTCCTACACTAGTTAATGTAAAAGTGTGTGTGATTTTAATTATTAACAGACAGAGGAATTCTACAGCAAATCAAGGGGTCTAGTAGAGTGTAAAATTGAAGTAAGGAATGCAAAATGTATTTTGTGAGAGAGAAACTCAGAACAAACCATTCATGGGTAAAGTTCAGTGCTGGCACATTTTAAAGCTAACACCAGAATGTGTTTTGTATAGAGCTATTAGGGAAGTGGCCCAAAAGCTTCTGTAAGCAATTTTAATCCATAATAGCATTGGGAAAGTAGGAATCTAGGCTGGCAAAAAAAAATTCAACTTTGTAGAGAAATGCACTACTTGAGTGATGCCAAACATTCAGAATGCAGTAAGTACAGACACACGGCAAGGCTGTTAGAGTATGACTTAAAGCAAAACACTCTTTAATTTTATTATAAAAATGAATAATGATGCCAGTTCAATGTCAGATTTGATTAATATTTACATTGATGAACAAGCTTCCTCCAACACTATGTTGTTAAACATTCAGAAGTTGAGGAGATTGCTATACTGGATTACAGTAGATGTCTAGAAGTATATGTAGTAAAGTATATATGTAAACTCTTTTGGGACTAGCCCCGATAGGACGGCATGCCAAAGAGCGTCCCAAAGTGCGATCACCACGTCTATGGAAGACAGCTGCCGGTGCAACCGCAGGCTCCCAACGCTGTAGCACCTCGCATCTAAAGCAGATTCAAGTCAATCAAGGTCACGCTATAAGCGCTTGACTTCGATGGGTGATGCAAGAAACATTATAAATGCAGGGAACAGTATTACTTGGCCACTAACCTGATCACGACCCTGCCTGATTGCTGTCTCTGTGTATAGGAGAGGAAAAAGGAAACAAAGAGCAAAAACTAAGTAATAAAAAAAGGATAAGTAGGGCTAAAAATATCACTATTGTGGAGATCGGCCTTTTTATTGAGTGAAAATGTCCAACACGAGACCACATAACTATACCCATGTGGTGTCACACACTAATCAAGTCCATTGCATCACATCATTACAGTCCGATAATATTTTGTGATAGCAGCTCTCTTCCATCCTTGGAACGCAATAAAATTGCCAGTGAAACAATACACAATAAAAATAAAGAAAAGGAAATGACTAATCACAAAACCTGCCAAACATGCCCTCAAATGGCTATGAAACCTGACACCTTCATAGTGCTACCTTCACAGCTTTAGCTGTTTTACTCTTTCTTTCACAGCACTGATCATTTGTACATCATCAGCTGCAGGTGTTTCCCTCAGCAGACCTGGCGGTTGTAAATTGCTGTGTGTAATGGTGGTTTCTTTTTTTTTTTCTTTTTTCTTCAAGAAATTGTTGCCATTGCTTTGTTCCATGCAAGAGTCCTTACAGGCAGAAAATTTAACATCAGCCCAAAAAACACCTGCTGCTGAGGCAGTAACAATATCTATAGCTCCACCAAGTTTCCCATATTCTATACAGTATATACACATAAAAACATTAAGGTTTTAAATCCTTGATGTAAATACATGAAAAAGGTGCAAATAGATGTAACAGTGATTGCATATCTGAACTCAAAAAAGCCAAACGTGTCACTTCACTAATGATTTTCTAAGATATAGGAAAAAAGAGAAAGTGTAGCCAACATTAATGCCACGATAAACTAAACCTTTAGTTCGAACCTGTGTAAGTGGAGTGGTGCCTGTGGGTAGTGGGCAAATGTGATTCATTCTCACTTACTTCAAATTGTCTTTAGAGGCAAAAAAGAGAAATAGTGTAATTCTGGTTAAAAGGAAATGAGAATATAAATATTTGATAACCAGATTTAAGTAGAGGGCAGCTTATGTTACGAGAACAGAAATATGAAGGACATAGTACTGGCTGCATATGCCCTGAACACGGATACACATGTTTGCACTTCTTGATGGGGTCTTAAAGTGCATCAGCCAATAGGGCATGAGGTGAAACGAGAGAAAATAATTAAATCTGACATTAAGATTTCAGCAGTAGCAGTAATCATTACAGTAAAAACATGGTTTGGCTATGGTAAATATTTGTAATGCTTTTCACTACAAAACTTGAATGTCACCTTAAGAAAAAGCAAAAAAATTTGACCCGCTGTAGTAATGTTATCAAGCATTTATGAAAAGAGGCAGGTGATAAAGACTGAATGGTAAAATTTTGTGGATACTGGAAAACTACTGGAAGAAATAGCAGTTTTACACATAATGATTATTTGTTACAAGAAAGTGTACAGAACTTTGATTTCATTCATAAAAAAAGTTTCCAGAACCTATTACATTTGTTATTCACAATTCATTTATTTTCTGATTATTGGTAATAATGTATATATTTAAATATAGAATAATATAATTAATAGTGATGAATTCAACTCCTGCCTAAATTTCATGAGTAGATTGGAGGCTTTATTGTGGATTAACATATTGCCCACAAAAGGTATACTTAAAGTAGGACAAAAACAAAGAAGTGGACACTGCTCTGCAGCTAGCTAAAATCTCAAAAATGTGTAGACAATGCAAGTGGGCTGCTAGATAAGAATGGCCACTGAGACTTCATGAGGGTGATGGTTTCTATATGACAGACACTGTATGACCCAAACAAAAATAAGAAACTTAACACTAGCAAGGACTACAAGCTTAGCCATGGCTGAGTCTACTAGCAGAAGGCAGTAGCACCAAAGTATGTGCCGAGTGCCCTAGAAGAACATACTCCCAATGCAACAAAGACAGGTAGAGGATTTTGGAGGAATTGTTAATTATTAAAGGAAGACTACAGGTATGAGAAATGACATCACAGACGACTTGTGCATTACATGTGACCTCCTGCTTTGTTTTATGGTTTGCCCAACGCTTTAGGAGTGTGCCTGTATTGCTCAGCTAGCATATTGGGCGAGTACCTGGGGGCAGAGTGGGATGTGGAACTACTGTACTCTTTAGGAGAAGGTTAGTATCAAAATAAGGAGATGAGCTGAAGAACATAGTATTGAAAAACGTTAAAGAAGAAATAACACTAAAATCAAGTAACCAAGATCAAAATCATTATCACAAAAATATCTGGAAATACTAATGGCTTCTTTTAACACTAAAGGGAGATAAAGAGATCCAAAAAACTACAAACTAACACCATATATTTATTAGAGTATTAAAGCACAGATTATGACAGTCACTGTCATAAGGATATGGGACACTTGGGTCCACTGGGGAAGTGCAAGGAGTTTCAGAAGCAATTCTAAGCTTGGGATTAATTATAGGGACGACCCCAGAAGTAACCCCTACATGAATTTTTAAAACTCCTTCCTGTCATGCTGCAGGGGATATTGGAGTTAAGTGGCAAGTTAGAGAGACACCTCAACACATGGGGAAAAAGAGAGTCCATAATTTAGGCAGAGGGAGATATTTGGATATTGTTGAAATACTAAGTTAGGTATATGGGGCACTCACACCAACTGTGTTCACTGTGTTGTGCATTTACTGTCTGTGGTTATCCCACCTCTTATTATTTCTCTAATAAACCTTTTGTTTTTCAATGTTATCCACTTTTGTCTGATATTGAGTTCAAGGATCAGTCAAGAGTACCACCTGTTATTTTCAACATATTCGTTCCTACTGCTCACGGTAAAAATTCAGTGAACCTCTTCGCAAATACATTCTCTTCATTGATTGTGAAATCTATTTCAGAACATATTGATTTCCAACTACCAAAATATTAAAATAGTCAATACAATATGTGCATTTATAGATGTTAATCATTTTTCAGTGTAAGCGTTACTAAAAGCAATGGACATTCAATTAACACAGAGAAGTCAATAAACAATCATTTTTACTACTCACAAAGTAATTTCGTATTGAGCATTTACATTTATAGTATTGGGCTCCACTAATTAATGTTGAAACAATTATGAAAACATTTCATTCATTCTCTTTGATGACATTCAGCTGCACTGTATTGAACTTATTAGGTCTAGCTATGGCATTAGATTTGTATTTTTTCAAATTTTACCTAGGATTCATTTTACTGTACACAGCTTTTAACTTTTCTTAACTTCAGTACCTAAAATTTACTTCACATGATTATGTTCAGCTAAAATTGCTAAAATACAGAATATCCCAATTTTAGAGAGTTGATTTTTTCATCTATTTAGTTAACAATGCACTATAAATGCAAGGTTTTCTACAATCTGGTGGATGGATAAGAGAACAGCATGTTTTACGGATGGAGAAAGCTATTTTACAAATATCTATCAATCAATCCATCTATTCATCAACCCATTTTCTAACTGCTTATGAAGTTCAGGGCATTGGAAGACCCATTGTTCACATCCTTATAGGCCAGTAACCTTACAAAACACAAGCTCTCCTACCATATTGTATATAATACTTTGTATTTTGCTTGACTCAAAGTAAAAAATCACATCAAAATTCACCAATGTCATTCAAATTTATCAGTATTAATTTTTAGACCTATTTGCTGAATCATATTAATCTGATTTTAAAGTCACAGGAAGTCACATCTGTCCTTGGCAGCATTAGATACGGGAAAAGGACCAACCTGGAATGGTGCCGGTTTACTATAATGATCATTCAGTCTTAATGAAACAGTTCAGAATAAGAAATTATCTTACATAATGGAAAAGAAAAAAAAGTTCTTGAAACAGCCTTCCTGCTAAGCCAAAACACCCTGACTTCATTTGTACCAGCACATTTTGGATTAGATGAGGAGATCAATTTGTGAATGTCCCCTTGGGATTAATAAAGTATCTATCTATCTATCTATCTATCTATCTATCTATCTATCTATCTATCTATCTATCTATCTATCTATCTATCTATCTATCTGTCTATCTGTCTGTCTGTCTGTCTGTCTGTCTGTCTGTCTGTCTGTCTGTCTGTCTGTCTGTCTGTCTGTCTGTCTATCTATCTATCTATCTAGATCATACAGAACATTTAACTTTGTACTTTCTTTTGTGATAACAGTTTACATATGGGAAGTTTTTCTCTTATACCTATGACTATTTATGTAAATGTTATATGTTTAACTAGTTTGGGACTTTAAAAAATACTTCATTCAGAGGTGTGTTTCTGGAGTATCCCATTTATCTAAAACTGATTGGTGAAAATTTTAAATATATTCAGTTGTGTTAAGTAAATGAACCTAGCTAATTAAAGGAAGCTTTTCTGTTAGTGTCTTCGGTTTGCCATGATGCTTTGAAGAATGCAGATGCGGGTTCTACCTACAAATAAAGGACAGCCATGTTGGAATCTCACATATAACGACGGCTCAAGACTCTTCTTTATTTATTATGCAACATTTAACCTTAAAATGTTTAGGATGTAAGAGGAAAACTGGAGTAATTGAAGAAAATGCCATGAAAACTCCACACAGAACAAACTGGTAAAGGATTCAAGCTTAGTCTCCCGCTGCAGTAAGGCATAAGTAATGTGACTTCATTACCGTTCTTTTTCAAATCTTATTTATATTTCAATAAAATTTATATTTTTGCTATTTTTGCAATACTGGATGCTAAATAATTGTTTTTATTCCAGCACATATATTTTTATTTTGTTTCATTTCAATAACTTTAACAGATAAAGTAGCCAAGATACACAATACACAATGTAACGTATGACAATCCGTCAAAATAAAATGTTCTCTTATGCTCTTCAAATGAAAATACATACTACAGTGGAACCTCGGGTCACGACCGTAATTTGTTCCAAAACTCTGGTCGTAACCTGATTTGGTCGTGACCCGAAGTAATTTCCTCCATAGGATTGTATGTAAATACAATTAATCCGTTCCAGACCATACGAACTATATGTAAATATATATGTTTTAAAGATTTTTAAGCACAAATATAGTTAATTATACCATAAAATGCGCAGTGTAATAGTAAACTAAATGTAAAAACATTGAATAACACTGAGAAAACCTTGAACAACAGAGAAAACTAACATTGCAAGAGTTCGCACTATAGCGCTACGAACCGCTCGCTAAAAACACTTTTTTAAATGAGTTTTAAGCACAGGGAAAAAAATGAACATTTGAACGATCCATAATTTAATAAACAACCAAGAAAAGTAACATTGCAACAATGCACGCTACAAACCGATCGCTGTAAACAGAAGTGAAGTGGAGTTTAAAATCCAATAGAAAAAAGTCTTCATTAAATACAACAAGGTTAAAACAATGCTCAAATCAGTCTCTTTAAAAACAAGCCCGGTGCATTCTTTAACTGCCTTCTCGGCCTTATGCAGCCTCTCTCTCATGTGGGTGTGTGCGTGTCTCTCTCTCGCGTGCGCGTGTGTGTCTCTCTCGCACGTGTGTGTGTTTCTCTCTCGTGTGCGCATGTCTGTCTCTCTCTCTCTCTCTCTCTCTCTCTCGCTCGCTGCACAGGGAATGCACAGGGAGAGACTGAACACGTGTGGAAATCATCGGCATGCACAAACCAAAAGGGAAACTGGCATGTTCGTATATCGAGTGTGTGGTCGTGAACAGATGCAAAAGTTTGGCGAACTTTTTGGTCGTAACCCGATTTGTACGTGTTCAGAGACGTTTATGAACCGAGGTTCCACAGTACTTTGACAGTATAGGTGCTTCTAAATTGTATTTTTGACCAATGTCTCTCTTCCAGTATTATATTCGATTGCTAGTGTTTTTATGTTTGTAAAGAGGGCCAATTTTACATATGTTTAAATTCCAAACTGCAATCCCACACAAATACCAAAAGTTACTTGTCATTTTTCTAAGAGTTGGTCCTTGAATTTGACAAACAACTTTCAGGATGTAATTTGTAACATATATAAGTACATTCAGATTGTTGGAATACTTCTTGATGATAAAGAATTTACAGATAAAATGTAATATAGTCATTGTTGACATTATTAATATTACAGTGTTAATTGGTTTTCTCAGGAATTATTCACACACCATACCTTAGGTTTCTCGCAAGTATTTATTAACAGTATTGGCTCCATCACACTTAAAGCCATTTTCATGTTCAGTGGTACAGTAGTTATTAAAAAAAAAAAAAAACCTTGATTTTTCACCTGTAATGACCGACTTACACAACTAGCTAGCCTCTATTCTT
Organism: Erpetoichthys calabaricus; assembly: GCF_900747795.2. NCBI lineage: Eukaryota > Metazoa > Chordata > Cladistia > Polypteriformes > Polypteridae > Erpetoichthys > Erpetoichthys calabaricus. The sequence goes on along the minus strand of NC_041397.2, from coordinate 116,963,077 downwards.
TATCCTGGTGTACAATACTCTTCTGTTTTCATATTCTCAAGAAAAAGAGATCATCTTGGTGGCTTTTAAAGTTGACATCCATTCTCACTCACCTAGCATCACTCATGCACAGCAAAATCACTACTTTTAAATGAATGCTTACATAATTAAAATCATATTTATTTGCACAGTGTTCTTGTTTATACACTTTCAAGTGTAATTTAACATTTTCTCTCTGCGTGGAACAACAGGTCTTTCACCTCTACCAACTCAAAATGCTGCCCATTTATACTATACTCTTCTTTTATTTTATCTTTCCTTTTGTCTTTTTGTTTTGCTTAAACCCCTATGCTTATGCCATAGTTCACTCAATGGACCCTGAGTTACCTTTTGCCACGGGGCCTCAGTCAACTATGCACCCTCAACATTTTGATTTTATAAATTTAAAAATTTGGACATGAATGTCAGTAGGCTTTACACCCTAGGAACCAAGCTACCCAAACTATTCTATAACATTTCAGTAATTATTTACCACTCTGATACTGATCATTTTGATCATAAAATAGGTCATCACGATAACAATTGAAGAGAAGAATTCATAATCATTTGCAGAATTACAGTATTTGAGGGTTCCTCTAGAGTGCCTCTTTCTCTTGCACGATTTGGCTCAAAAACTAATCAGCACATTGTCGTCTCATAACAGGCTTAAGTTTCGAGTTTGGTATTTTTCCGTCCAGCCGTTTTAGCTGTAGACCGTCCTCAAGAATCTGTGACACACACACACCCATCATTGAGATATCATCGTTTTCAGTATCAGGAGACCCTAAAATCTAGAGATTTGTCAAAATCCAGAGATCAGATTTTTGGATGAATCTAAAGTTTTAGTTCCTCTCCCAGTCTTGTTACCCCTATTATTCTTTTAACAACACAGTGTTAAAAAATAAAAGAAACTGACAATGCCATTGTTTTGACAATAAAAAGATTAATAGATTACAATTAACAAATTAGATGCTATGTTGAATCAGAGTGGCCAACATTCTTTGTTACAGAGCAGAAATAACAAAGAATGCCAATAATCAAAAGTATGCTGGACAGTAAGGGAAAAAATCAGAGCATTAATTACATGAAATTGAGTATTACATAGCTTCTGATTATCAGAAAGAAAAGGCTCTGCATTATTTTTTAGGAATTTTATTCACTACCTGTATGCTGAAAAGCTACCAGAAATACTGCATTGTTACAAAGCTGACAAAGAAATGTAGCTACTTATTTAAAAAAAATTCATGTACACTAATTATGATGACTCAGTGGTAACTTGTACAAAAAAGTGTCCCAAATCCAGTGGGAGAAATATAAAGACACTGATGGATGGTGGTGACAAAGGTCTCCACTCATCATTGGGTTTCTTCTTATATCACATTATGTCTCAGCAGTTGGTAGGTAATAATAAGAACTACTAATTGGACAGGTTGAATTATGAAGAAAAAAAGTTATGGGGATGGCTTGGGAATATGACGGTTTGGCTGACATTCAGGGATGATCATGAACTACTACACTAAATAATGTGCTAGTACTGTATTAAGTGCCAAATACAGGATATTGTGAAGCAAAATGCCTTAATAATACTAAAATATAGAAATAAAGCCAACTCACAGCTTAAGTGAAACCTACTAAATTAACAACTTCACTTGCAGTCCACATCAGCAATTGAAGTGGTTCAGTGGGGCTTTTGTTAATGATTGATCAAACATTGAAAATTGGTAACTGTGGAAAGAAGGCAATTTAAAAGAAGATGTCCCACATCCAAATGCCTTCAAAGCAGTTATGAATTTCTTTCTTTCTTAAAGAAACAATAATGATACTCCAAGAAGTTTTGGGGATGTAACAGTTTGACGTTACTATGTAGGAAGTAAAGGGGAAAAAAATTAAAAGACGAACACAGAAAAACAGCAACATCATATCTGTGAATATTAAACAATTCTGCAAAACAACAGCAAAAACATTACAAAGGTGCTGCGATGATGTCAAAATTCTTTGTAAAGTAAGTTTTAGAAAGATCGGGTTATCAACATTCATATTTTTAAAAATATTTTGGTCTAAGTAAATGCAGTATTTCACAAAGCTTTGGAATACCTAAAGACATTTTAAGAAATGAGGATTTAATGGTGAAGAAGAGACAGTCAAAGGCGATATGAAAACAAAAAACTAGTTGAAATTAAATAAATAAATAATATGGAGATTCTATCTTGTGTAAGGTTATATCTGTCTTACACAAAACATGGGTGTCTTATTACATTTAATTCAGGATATGTATAACTTATGATTGTTATATTGTATTAAAATGTACATTTAAAATGTATTAGAGATAAATTCAAAAGGAAAGTGCTAATCATTTTGTTGCATTTTGAACAACACAAAGAAGAATTTGTGAATTTCACTGTACTCTGTTCATGTGGACAACAATATCCCTATAAACCTATTTGAGTAGTTTTACTTTTGTTTTAATTGGACCATAAAATATGTTTTGGAAGTGTGTGATTGACCTGTTTTAATACTCATGTTGATATTACAGATTAAACCCTAGCTGGAATATATTGCAAAAAATGTTTTAGTATCCTGTGGTGGGTTGGCACCCTGCCCAGGATTGGTTCCTGCCTTGTACCCTGTGTTGGCTGGGATTGGCTCCAGCAGACCCCCGTGACCCTGTGTTTGGATTCAGCGGGTTGGAAAATTGATGGATGGATGGATGTTTTAGTATATAATTTGAATGATTTCAGATGGAGTTATCAGCTAGTGCAAATCTGTACAATGTTTTCTGCCTATTTATACTGAATAATCCATTCATGGTAAAAGCCACAGTTATACTAAATAATTTTTCATGAAACCATCACTCAGGATTCATTTTCCTTTATATATAAAAATACAACAAGCTTTTAGTTTGCAGTATAATTTCTGCCGCTGAAATTGTCTAAATAGACATAATTGTTATTGTACAGACAAAAATCTCTAGGAAGCTATTAGAAACTCTCTTGGCACTTTTATGTTTAAAGATTCTTACCTTCTTCCATAAATCCAAGATTTACTATAATTTAGTGTTAAGTATATTGTAATTCCCTTAAGGAAACCTTTGGGGTCATTTGTAAATTATATTGAACAAATTTATACGTAAAAGCAACTTATTTGATATCAAACAGATAGAGCTCCATTAGTAAGATTTGTACCAAAACAGACTGCTATAAATAAAGATGAATTTTATAATCATCAAAATATATGCCCAGCTGTAGTTGTAAAATTGGAAAAAGTATTTTTGAAAGTTTTGCACGCACATATACTCTTTTATCATAGGTAATGTGAGTGAGGAGTCATTATGGCAAGTTGTCAACCACTGCGCAAATCCCAGAGTGATGCTAGAGAAATGTCACAATGATGAAACTGAGTTGAAAAGTCCATACTGGACGCATTTAAATCCATACATTGACACAGGTTACTTATAAAGGCAGATCTGTACTTGATTTGTCAGCCTAACAAGTACTTTATGGTGAAAGTGCCTCCAAAATCATAATCCTACCAGAGCAGAACCATAAACAGAATGTTAATGTAGTTCCTGGAAATAAACTGACTAGCCCAGTATAATAATAAAATGCAAAGCAACTGGAATACTATAATAATGTTTAAACACTGACAATGTATGTAAATTATGCAATATCACCATCCACTCAAAGCACAACATCAGTTTTTCAAATGAGAAGAAACTATGAAGAACTTTTTAAAGTGCTAGGAGCAAATGAGGAGAGTGCCATCAATCACTTGATAGGTGGTAGTGAAAAACTGAAGATTACATTTTAATTTAAGCCATTTTTGAGGCAGTGATATACATACATTCAAACTTAGAGGCATGTAGTTATGCTTATCATTTATTTATTTTTGTTATTATTGCTATTGTCGTGGTTGTTATTGTTGTTTTACGAAAAATCTAACTTTCATGCAAACAATTTACATTGATTTTGTCATTATTTCAAATAGCACAAATATTATCTATGAAGTAAAAATAAAGGAAACTCCAAAGTAGCCTAAAATGTCTTTCATTAGTTACTTAAAACCTCCACCTAATTATGTATCAAAGACTAGGATTTTCAAATATTTTACAGTTTTCATTGCTTCATTTAAATAAAAGCATTACTGTAATTCTCTATCATTAAATCTTTTGATATCAATCACTTATAAGTTTTGTCATTGGTAGGTGTGGTGAAGTAAGGTCCATGGTTTGTGTGTGAATTTTAAATAAATAATAGCCGCTATCTATTTCTTTGGGTGGTGGTGTGGTAGCGAGAGTGGTTCCCATGCACGACGTGGGAGCGGATCACTTGCGTCCCTAACTGGCACCAGGAGCTGCTGATTGCTGTAGCTGTGTTATGTCCCTGTTTTAAAAGGGAAGCGGGAGTGTTGGAGGGGGGAAGAAAGAAGATCGGAGGAAGGGAGACAAGAAACGGACCAGTGAGACAGAGATATGGGCACACCCTGTTCCACAGATCTTCTCCTGGTGGTGTAGCAGTAAACTGCACTAAGGTACAATTATAATTAGATAGATTGGAAACCAAGTCATTCAGACATCAGGTAGGTCCATTACACCAGTAGACTTAGTGATAATAATTAATAGCTTGCTCAGGCCTAGAGAAAGGTTTGGATGATAAGGTGCTCTGCCTGTATAAAATGTAATGGAATACAGTATATTGAACTGTAGTGAACTAAGCAACAATTTTAATTTTGTACCAGGAATCCAGAACATACATTTGAATGGTACATGCAAATTAATAAGATTTCATACCAAGATGAGATTTGGCTGCAGCAGTACTGACTGTCTGTTGGAAGTTTTGGGAGCTCTGAACATGGCAAAATGTTCACGTCTGTGCACATCTGCTTTCCTGTATGGGCAAGTTACATGTGTTAGGAAAGTGCCAGGTCTTGCTAGTGCAAAGGTACATAACAAAAGAAAAAGAAAGAATAAGAGAAGTAGAACGAAGAGGAATGAAATATAGAATGGCCAGCAGCTGCCCACTGATTGAGAGAAATGGGTTCCACCACCGGCAAGATAGTGTTGATTTATTTATTGTGTGTTATTGAATTTTCCTTCTTCCACTGTATGTCCTGACGTGACCCGTGCATTACATAAAGATTAGGCAGTGGTTTTGACAACTGTATAGCCTATATTTCTAATACTGTGTCAATGCTGCTTCTGGGCACCTATCACAAAAAGAAATTGCAGGAGCATTTATTATCTGGTGAGGTTGTTTCTGTAAAAGCAATTATAAATAAGTCTTAAACTGTAGTTTGCACTTGCGGTGAGAGAAAGTACAGAATACCCAAGTCAAAATGCTATAATAATGACTCTACAGTGAAAAATCATAAATTTGAGATGGTTTGGACAAATGTCTCCAGCAAAATTCTCCATCTTTGTAAGTGAGCCTCACATGCTGCAAGCACATTGCTCAGAAATAAAACTTAATCTCTCAAGATTTAGGTATTTCTGATTTTCACTTGTCAATCCTGGCTTTTTGACTGTGCCTCGTCCTTACCAAGATTTCGTTTTTCTGCGCACATTGTGCTTGCAATCATTTCTCAGTTTTCTAAAAATGTTTATAGAACATCAGATCAATTTATGACTATGCCACCATTGGCTTTTGTTAAGTCCTGGCTATTGCTGAAAGCAGCTAAGTCCTAGCTATGGTTAGATACTTTTGCCAGAAGGTGACTTGCCTGGAATTGGCTGGATTTTGCCTGAATGCTGGCATTAAAGCAGGTCTGAGTCTTAACACTCTTTCAGTTTAGCAGGAAAGACTGCCTATGGCTAGTAACAGATGCAGATAGTTATGCATACCACCTTGGATAAAAGCATCAGCCAAATTACAAAAATGTAACAATAATTGCTGTAGTAATGCAGCACATTCTTTCTGTTTACTAAAGTTTATCTCACTTTCATTTGTATTGGTGTTTACATGGTAATATTTGAAAGAAATAATGGGGTGGGACTTATTGAAATGGAGTAGAACCCAGTTAAAATGAAATCAATTACAATAAAGGATAGGAAAGTCAAAAATGTTAGCAAGGGAGTTAATAGCACGAGGAGTCGAAAAAGAAAAACAACACCACTAACAATGCCGTAGTTTGTAGGCTTATACTGTATGTCTTCAGTTTATGCAGTTGGCAACTTATGGGGCACATTAACAAAACTCACACTGCTACCTGACATCACAGGGGTACTGTGTTACTGTAAGGTGTCTTCTAGTTTAATCTTATAAGTGCCCATAATACAGTAAGCCTCTTTTGTTCGGCAGGATTATGCATTTCTTTTTTAATACTGTAATAACTCGCAGCATATCCGTATTTCTATGATGGGCTTTGTTTTTTAGATCAAACGTTTGCAGCTTAGAATATCAGGATGTTCTGTTTCCTTATTTCAGACAATGTTTATGGACATTATGACAGTTATTTTTCAATTATAATTTTATGCAATTTATTTTATGTTTGTCTATGATATGTAATTATATACTGTCACTTTAAATATGTATCCACTCCTTGTGCTTTCTGGGTGGTACCTCAAGAACCAGTCAGGAGTCAACAGTTTTGCTACCCAACAAGTGCAGACCTTATTCCTTTGTGATTGTTCATGAAACATGGTATGGAAGAGAGTGACTTGCAGATACCCAAAAATAGCTAACCAGTCCACCCAGTTCAATTGTGACTTGATCAGATGTAAACAAAAGGCAAGGAAAAAAAAACAGGCATACGATTGTGCTAAAGCATAAACCAGGCACTTAAGAGGCATTCTTTTTGTTCTCAAGTCTAAACTGGAGCTCTGCCCAGCTGAGTGTTCGAGTGGCAAATGACGCTCAACCGGGAAGAAGCAGGACTTATGGGATTGATCGGGGCATGGTTAGTCAATCTCCTGGGCCATCTTCTTGGAACTACAGAGGGAAGAGACAAGACAATTAACAACAGTACCCCCTCTTGTCCTGGGGTGGTACTGCATACCTGGTCAAAGTCAGCAAGGTGATCCTCAGACTCACATGTGTGATAATAAATTCAAATAATTTGTAACTATTTCCTATAATGCCTGCTATATTAAGCAGCACCACTCTTCTGTTTCTTCAGTCCAATTCACTCCACAGTGGAAAACTTTTCTTCTGTGGTTGATGTGGAGGCTAGCCAGGCTTTGGATTCATTTCAAGAGATCTGCTATTACAGAATTTTGCTGCCCTTCTTTGGACTATGGCATCTAAAGGAGATTGGTCCTAACTAGACCATGAGAATGAATGCCCAAAGGCAAATGGTTCTCTAGTGTTAAAAATTCAACAACACAATACTTGATTTTGTCTTTTTCAGCATCCATGTTGACTTTGATCAGAAAAAAGAAACACTCCATAAATCAGAGCTCTATAAACTTGTAATTCACGTATTGTAGTACTTGTGTTTCATCTAAATATCTCACTAGTCAAGTAACCACAATAATGTAACAGGTTTGTTGTTTTGAAAAAATTGAATGGGCGAATGAAGATAGATTTTCTTCATAAATTACTGCACAAAAGTAACACACTATGGGTGCTATATAGATCCCTTTGTGGTTCAGAAAATCTGTGTATTTTATCACCATGACTATTTAAAAATGTTTAAAATTAAATCTACAGGTGTAGTAGCCACCACTACTTATCATTGCTTTTTGTTATCCTACTTTTTATAACAAACAAGTGGAAGGCACATGAGCGCCTAAGACATTAGAAAATATATACAAAATACTTAAAAAGAATTGTCAGCTGGCTAAAAAAATGAAATTGCCTGATTGGGTGAGCTGTTTTTTTTCTATAAGCAAAAAAGTTTCAATAGGAGAAAAGGGACTGGGGCTTAATCACTATCGTCACCCTACTTGGCACATCCCTGCTGTAATCTCACTGCCTTAGTGGTTTGTCCATTTACAAGCATTCACTTTCCCTTATCTTTTATCTTTTAAAGAATATTTATAAAAAACAAATTGAGAAGTTTAACTTCCTACTGAAATGAATTCAATATATCATTTTAGGTCGTAACCTAATGTGTGTCACTGTTATGAAATTATAGAATTCATAAGCAGGTCTCAAAATATCCCACAAATGCCCACTAGAAGGACACGCTATCAAAACCAGCTAGCAACAGGGCCAAAAGCAGAATCTTTATAAATAAAAATATCTGTTCTTCACAAATAAGCTTTAAAATGACAAGAAGCTCCATGATGCACAAAAGGCAAAGGCAACCCAAGGCAAATACAATCCCAATACAAAATCCAAAGAGTTGTCAAGAACAGAACAAAAAGGTCACCAAAAAAATAAATAAAAAAACACTCACCAACTCCCAAGCGCATTTGAGTGAACCACAAGGGACTGTGGGTTGCCCCTGTCTTCATATGGCTGAGGGCGATTACCTTGCTATGTGTAGTGTTATGGATTTAAAATTTTACATTTTATTTTATTTATTTCTCACACAAAAATAATTTAATCTCACAAGGACATTTAACAAATTGTATCACTTTAAAACAATTTTTTGCTCAAATGTACTGGATAAATTTAACACTTAAGAAGGCAGGACATCAAAGCATCCCGTTTTCTGGAATTGTACCAGTATCAGTAGCATTTGTTTTAACGGAGCAGCAATCCAGAAGATGCTTCAATCAGTATCGATTACTTTATGTCCTGCAAACAGAAGGAGATTCTTGGGACTAAGAAACACTAAATTGGTTTACAGCCTGGGAAAGGAAGACATGCTGATGCTTCAAGTTGTATCTGATTACTTTACAACCTGAGAACAGATGGGCACAGGGGACTAAGGATTATTAAATTAGTTTACAGCCCAGGAAAGGAATCTTATGATAAATAGGCCTCATCTGAAAGGCAATGTCTGATTAAGAAGAAGAAACAGCGAAAACAGAGCGACGTCAGAAGAGGACAAGAGACATGCGAATCATTCTCATCTGATCATCAGTTAAAACATTTCATGAATACTGATAGCTAAATCAACACCTCCGTGGGACATTCATCTTTGACATCTTTAACTTTTTGTAAGCTTTTTCTGAAGACAATATACAGTATATCCAGATTTGCTATCCACATTTTCTTTTATGCTTTTCGCTACTGGTATTGTTGTTCATTAATAAATACCACATTGCTCTTAACTTTCTATGCTTTGTCTTCATATGTAGAGTGATTGAAGTAATAAGGTAAAATTTTAGAGCACCTGGAGCAGTAAGGAAGTGCCATATGATCTGAGCTGCAAAGTTTATTAGGCTGATGACGAAGAACTCTGTCCAGTAATGAACAGTGCATTAAAGTAAGACTTCCATTGGTTGATAAATGGCCTATAGCCAAGGATGTTAAGCCTTTGTATGTTTGAATATATTCTTGTAGACCAAAAGTAATATTTAGGTTTGAGATATATCTAAGACATTGTGCATTGTTTGTGCCTATGATAGATAAGTCTCTTGAAGTACTAGAGAATGACAGACTGGGCATGTGTTATTCATATGACACTAGAGAATAGCTGGCTTTGTATATGTCATTCATACGATACTTTTGTGGTTAGGGTCTGTGTGTAAGCATATATGTACAGTATGTGTGTCTTAATCTTAAAGTGCAACAGTAGACCAACCCCGGTAACAAACAAGAAAGTAAGTAAAGGGTAGGTAGAGGGGAATATCATGATAATACAGTATAATAGGCAGGTGGCCTTGCCTTTTGGGGGACCACCCACAAAAAATGAAGAACATAACACAAGCATAAGAAAAAAACAAATAGTAAACAAAATTAATATTAACATAAATCAAAGGCTCAATGAAACGAATTTGAACTGGCTGAAATTCAACAGTCACTGGCTATAGCATAATTTTTTGAGTGTGCTGTATGGATAGTACAAATTATTTCATCAATCAAGGACGCCTTTTGTAGTTATCAGGTGTTTTCAGTTCCAATTATATCCATACCAACTAATTCCCAGTGAATTCTATTTCTTAGAAATGTCTACCACCTCATTTAGGTTGTAATAATTAAATCTATGTCTGGATTGTCATTTTTTTTAAATGTATTGTAAGAGCAAAATGAGTAATGCATCTTGATAATTATAGCAATTTCATTTTAAAATTTCAGTTTGAACTTGACAAGTTATTAATAGGATTCTTTATTCGTGTATTTGTTTAGTTATAAAATCCTTTTTGAAGAATGACTTATTATCCCTGAGGTTCCTTAATATCATTACTATGCAGATAGCTGCATGTGAACTCTCCTGGAATATGTTACTTGAAGTGATTCATTTCTGTCTGATACTTCTGTGAAACTTTGATTCAGTGGCTGTACTCCAGTACAGGTCTGTATGCTAAAGTTGTATTTGTAGACCAGTGTCATGCGCTTATAAGATTTACCAAAAAGACTGCAATACAAATATATGATTTGATATATTAGTCTGACTCCTGGAGGGTTATGTAGGTTGTACATTATGAAACTAAAATGTTGCATTAGTGGGCCAAAGCTCCTAACTGGCTTCAGCTTCATTTTCAATGATTTTGTACTGTGAGTAATTAATAAAGGGTGGTATAGCATATCCAGTTTGAACTTTATCCCAAAACTAAACCTAATAAACTAATCACTCACCCATTTTCAGTATTATTTCCACACTTAAAATGAAAAATAAACAGCTGAATTTTCTTAACTGTCATTTTCAAGTTTCAGTCTCTTTTTGGCAACAAATAAATCTGCACAGGAAGGAGGACACTTCAGAGTGATCATATCTGTCAATAGACTAATTAAATTAATACATACTGAAAGTGTTTAATACAATTTTCTCCCCAGCCTTGATGAGGGGTCCGTTTATAATGCTTAACTGTTGGATAAATGGCCTTTTGTGCTAAAGAAGTGGCATTTTTACATCATTATAAAAGTGTTGAGACCATTTTTTGACAACTTTCTGTATAGTGACCATTTGAATATTTGCAAGTCCAAATGACTTCATTAAAGATTTTGAATTACAAGGAAATTATACTTGTGCTGTTAAGTGTCCAGTCAGTTCGGGGAATAGTTAGATTTTCTTAGAGGTCTCAAATACTTTGCATTATCTCCCTCTCCCTTCCTCTCTGTCAATCTATCTTCATTCCTACCTATATAGTAAAGTTATATTTTTGTGTGGGAGTGTTGCTTTTACTTTTTTTTTTGCTCTTTATCTCTGTATATATAAAATCCAACGTTTGTCTGTCTGTCTCTCTGTCTGTATGTCTGTCTGCTTTTCATGAGAGAAATACTTAACAGGTGTATAATTTGCTTGAATATTCTTGTTGATTTTGTGACTTCTCTATCTATCATAGTTCGCTTGCATTACTGATTTATTTGGGCGAATCCGAGCAGGCTATGGGGAGGTGGGCAGGGACCTCCTCACTCATGCACCAGCCTCGGGGTGTGTACCTTACCTCTGCTTAGCTAGGGAACTACTTAATGGATTAAGATCGGGTTTTTTCTATAATTTGCTTGAACATTCTGGTTGATTCTGCAACTTCTCTCATCGAGCTAAGAATCATACTTTGCTTGCAGAAGCGATATATTCATGCTAATCTGAGACAGAGGGGAGGAGGAAGCGTGACATCAGGAACGGGGAGCTGGGCGGAGCCACGAGGGATGGTTAGTTATAATATATATATATAAGTAGGTGTACATGTCCAGTATACAAATCTACACTTTTAGACTATGCCTGACCCACATTTTTGACCCAGTATATATCAGTATTTCACATTCATTGACAGTGCTGCACTGAGAGGGCAATTTATGCAAGAAATGATTGTTGGGCCATGTGAACAGCACCACTGAGTAATAGCATGGATGGATGAGTAAAGACGGGGTGGTGTTCTGGATAGGAAAAAAGAGATGGCATCACATTTGGTGTGGAAAGTGAGGTGTCAGACAGAGGGAGAAAACTTGGTAAAGCTCAAAGAATACGTACATAGCAAAAGTGTTTTAAAGCTTGAGTATGGGTGCCAGAAGAAGTGACTGCAAGCTCTGGTGTTGCTTTGCTGGAAGTAAAAAAAAAAGAAGGTAAGTAGAAGCAGAAGAAGAAGTCAGCACCAGCAGGGACTAACAGCATCTGTTTAAACTTAACAGGTCTACCATGAGCTAGTCGGAGCTAGTCTTTTGTAATATAAATTCAGAAATATGGTCATGAGTACTGTACTGGGTAATGACCAAAAGAATGAGATCGTTGGTACTAGCAATCAAAATGAGCTTTGTCTGCAGGGTGGCTGGGATGGCCCTTAGAAAGAGGATAAAAAGCGCAGACATCAGGGAGAGGCTTGGAGTACATCCACTGACCCACTGCATCAAGAATTGCTGACTGAGATGGTTCAGGAATTTGATTAAGATGCCTCCCGGTCCCTTCCCCCTTTGGGTTTTACAGGCACAACCAGCTGGGAGGAGACCCCAGGCTCGCTGTGAGGATTATATCTCTCAAATGGCCTGGGATTGCCTTGGGATTCCACAGTATGAGTTGGCAAGTGTGGATTGAGAAAGGGATGTATGTGCCTCACTGTTAAGCCTGTTGCCCCCTTAACCCAGCTTTTGATAAGTGGTGGAGAATGAAAAAATTAATGAATGAATCTACTGAGTTTGAAAAGGAACCCCACCATGTTTGCCTAGCTTCTTGAGCTTAAACTTAGTGCAAAATATTTTTAAAATGTTTTGCACTAGTTAAAGGAACATATCCAAAAAGTGTTACACTCACTCTATTACCCTAATGTGTCATAGCTTTAGCAATATCATTGTGCTTCATGCACTCCGTATATCCCTATAACCACCATAAGCAACTGAAAAAAAATTTTGGATCTCAAACTATACGCATTTTTACTGTTTTTTTTTTTTTTTCCCCCATATCCATTGCATACAATATTGCCCTTTAGACCAAGCTGTTAACAGAGAGCAGTGCTGTACTGTCTGTGGTCCATTGTCTTCACCTTTCAATGTATCTCATTATGCTCTCTAAAACCAATTTGTTATAATCTAAGCAATAGCGCACCCACTTACATTTTGACCATGCATGGGTTCTTCTGATACAGTATTTAATTGACAAGAACATCCAGGAGAAATGACAAACTGAATCTGAATATTACATTGAGATTAATGTGTGGTTCTGCTGTCCTTAACTTAATTATTTTCTTGGACAGTCAGATGTTTTTATGGAAATACAAATAGGCTTAAATTGGACATATTTTTTGCGCATAGTCAGAAATTTTTTAGATGCCCCTTCCACACCCCCCTTCTCTGAAATTCTTTATGTATACATTTGCATCTGTGGATTTTAAAGGGGAAATACTTACAACTGACGATAGAAACACAAAAGAAATACTTGAGTGAATGATGTAAACAAATTCAGACCTAATATAATAATATATACTCTAATTTCACATTATTCCTACTAATTTCCCATTTCATTTGAAAAGAATACAGTTTTCTGTGTAATTGTGTTTCAAATGGCCATTAACAAAAACCAGGTAACATGGAAAAGCAAAAACTGATGTACTGTAATGCAGGAATATTTTACTCATGCACAATTATATATACCATGTTCAAGAGTGAGCACCTCCAGTAACCTATTGATATTACTGGGCTGATGTCTTCATCCAAGGTAACTTACAACATCTCTTGTTTCTCATTTTACAATTTGACCACAGGCAGGTGAAGCAGCATGCTCATGGTCACACAGTTCCAGTGGAGAGATATGAACCCCACAAACCTCAGGGTTTGAAGTCTGAACTCCAAAACCTTAACTACTACACCGAACTTCCTACCAAAAATATTAGCCCTTTATAAAAAAAGAAAAGCAAGCTACAAATATTGTATATAGAAAAGTGTTTAGTATATATAGTTCTTTTAATCATCAGATCCTTCCTCTTACAAAATTTCCTGGGCTAAGCCAAGTAACACAGCTGACATTAAACATGGGGAAGTATTGTGGCACAGTGTTAGTGTTGCTCTGTGATATGTCCAGAATCCTGCATTTGAACCCATGCTAGGTTACTGCCAGTGCTATAATTCCACATTCTCTCCCTTTTTGTGCCAGTTATTGTTCTGGAATTCCCACTTTTCCTCTCACATCCATAAGATGTATTTTAATGTGCATATGCATGTATGTGTGGGTGGGCTGTGCGATAGGCTGGCCTGTTATCCAAGGCTGGTTCTTGCCTTGCGCTCAGTTATGCTACAACAGACACTGCTGCCCCACATCCTTTATTTTAATTAATCATGCTTGCAAATGTTATTTTAAATATTCTGCATTTTGTTGTCTTTGTTGAATGCATGTTTTGTAGCAGGAGATAAAGGTTACTTGTATATCTCACACTGTTAAAAACAACAAAAACCTTCAAGCCAACACTACATATGTCTTTAGGATGACCATGGCATGCATATACAGTATCTTTGTTGTGCAGCATAGTCCTATTTATTTGAAAAGTTATTTGCTTCTTAATTTGTAATGGTTCATTTGTAATTTAATTAATTTCCAATAGTTTGTGTGGTGGCACAGAGGTCGTACTGCTGCTTTGTATTAAGGAGACTGTGGTTTACATTCTGGGTGCTCCCTGTATGAGGTTTGCATGTCCATGCAGGTTTCTTCTGGATGTTGTGGTTTCCTCCTCATAGACCATGCCAGTTAGATAAACTGGCAATGTAAACTGACCCTACTATGTGTGTGTGTGTGTGTGTGTGTGTGTGTGGGTGTACATGTGTGTGTTTTCACCCTGCAATGGACTGTCTCCCTGTCCAGGTGTTGTTTCCGCCTTGCACCCAATGATTGCTCGGATAGGCTCCAGCTGCCCTGTGACAAAGTCCTGGATTCAGTTCTGTGCATTTTCCCCAATAAATTGCAATGTTATTGGATTTAGTCTGGCTTACTTGTAATCTTGAACAGCTTTTACCTTTAACAATTTAAGAGATATAAAAATATTTCTACAGAAAACTCTTAACTAGCAGGTAGCTTAAGGAAAATTGTTTAACAATATGCAGTGTGCAATGTACCCTTTCATCATGTAAAGATTCATTTCCGCACACTTGGGATGTTCTGACAGCTACATGTGTAAACTTTGAACGTTGGACCCTTAAAGACATTTTAAGGTGTTAATGTTCTGAAAGTGGCTGTGAGCTGAAAGAAGATGTTTATATATAACTTGTCACCTGGTGTAAAACATATTTTTAAAATATAATAAATCCACTGGGGATACTTCTTGTCTGTGTTTTTCGGTGTTTTGTGTTATATAAAATTCAGTGTGGTTGTTAAGTATAAAATTACTTCCATTTTCCATTTAGATGCTTATCTCAGAACTTAAACTATCAGTTTTAATAGTATTTGACAGAAAATTGCAATATGTGCTTAGGACACTGACCTTCTTCTTTGTCCCTGATTTTACTTGTATGAATCACAGCTTCCTATCCTACCGCATAACCTGAAGCATTATTTTTTAACTATAATTTTAGGTGGTTGTGTGAGCGTTTAGGGCAAATTCAGAATTTTTTTTTTCAATTTCATTAGAAGAGTTATAAATGAGTGCTCTGTTACTATGGTTAATGAATCATATGTCAGTTTTCTGCCATATGTTGTATAACTTTAGCTGGCAAATTTTTTTGCAGTTTATGAAACTGAGATAAAAGGAAGCCAAATATATACGTGACTGAATTCATCTCTAGTTACAAAATCTTTGCTGAATGTAAATCTAGTGATCGTTACCTATGATTTTTAATCTAAGAATCATAGGGAACAGGTCTGCATTAAGAATGGTGGCGGGATTTGGATAGAGGGATTTTTGGGGCAAAAGTACTATGAGTGCACATCAACATCAAGTTCTCAGAGACACACAAAGTAAAGTAAATGACTACTACAATGTCTTAGCTTTAAAATGAATGTCCAAAATCTGAAAAACAAAAAAAAAATTGAGCTTACTGTGTGAAATTATATGACACAAACTATGCTGTATCAAAGCTTACGTCTTTAATTAGCCATTGCTGCACATATGACAATTCACCAAGTAAACATCACAAGGCAATGTTTGAAAAGTCATTTACAGAACCCTTTTGCAAATGTCCATAAAAGCAGGAATATTAAATACTGTATAGGCCTTTCTGTATATTAACATAGACAAATGCTTGCTTTTCAAAATTGTACTTTTTTGGATTTGTCTGTAGGAAAGTCTTTCATCATAT
The DNA here is from genome assembly GCF_900747795.2 of Erpetoichthys calabaricus. Lineage (NCBI taxonomy): Eukaryota > Metazoa > Chordata > Cladistia > Polypteriformes > Polypteridae > Erpetoichthys > Erpetoichthys calabaricus. The sequence goes on along the minus strand of NC_041397.2, from coordinate 116,946,857 downwards.
CACTAATATCCAGTTTCTGTACCAGATTTCCTTCATTTAACATCAGAGTCCAACGATTTAGACTTTCTTGTCCCATTGTGGATCTCAGGCTATTCTTTACTAGCTTAACCTTGGAGAACAATCACTCACCAGCACTTGGTTCCCAAGGAGATTTACTTGCTCTTCTTGTTCTCAGTCTTAATTCTTGGACATTTCAACAGATACATATTGGACAACTTGTACAACCCTCACTTTGTACTAAGCACACTGTCTTTTTCTTTGGAATATTATTTATTTAGTTATTATGGTTTCATATTGCTAAATATGTTTTCACAAAAATCTCTTGTCTTTACTCTGCATTTAAAGTTATCCACCATAATAAAAGTACAGGTGCCTGTGTGTGTGTCTGTGTATCTGTATATCCATCCAGTTGCTAAAAAAAAGAAGTGCTAATGTTTGTAATGCGCCATCTTTTGGAATTAGAAATGTAATGCATTTTATTACCACATGCATTACAAAATATGTTCCAATAGATGGCGCAATACAAATATTATCACCAAATACATCCAATAGAGAGTAACTGAAATCAGCTTTTTCATCTTAATAAAAGGGCATGTGTCTCTTTGTGTGTGTATCTATGCATCTGTCTGTCTGTGAGGTTGATAAGGTTAGGAAGAAAATTTTACAAATAGCCAAAACAACTTAACCAACAAATATCCACCTGAGTGAAGACTCTCTCAACTTTATCTGCTGACCAGGGCACCTTTAACAGGTTCTCTTCCAAATCCCAAAGTGCAGTGTATTAGGCGCTCTTTAGCTAAACATCCCTCTCTCTGTATTTTCTCCACATGCAAGTCTTATTTTTGATTTACACCTGTGTCCTTTTTAGCAAGTGTGTCCTTCACTATATATGACTCAGGCACCGCCGAGAGTGGCAGCCTTTTCATCAGCTCTGTGTACAACTTTATTTTTCTACTTTTATTTTTCTCTTTTTTATTGATCACTCCTATCACTTCTGTGAATTTCCCCTTGGAATTAATAAAGTATCTATCTATCTATCTATCTATCTATCTATCTATCTATCTATCTATCTATCTATCTATCTATCTATCTATCTATCTATCTATCTATCTATCTATCTATCTATCTATCTATCTATCTATCTATCTATCTATCTATCTATCTATCTTTATCTTCTCTCCCACACTCATTTCATCATTGGCTTGATGCAGATTTTGGATACATACAGTTCATATACATTTCTTTCTGTTTCTTACTTTATTTTTAAGCACAGTCAACTGCCTTTAGGAGTGGTTTTGTAACAGAGTACTGATGTGCCTCTTATGAATCCTCCAAGGCTGGAGTTCTGCCTCATTGTTGAACTGGCCAGCATATACTTTACAACTTGAAAATATTTATATGCCTGTTTTATATTGCTGTAATTATTACCAGCAAGTGTAATGAGAACAATTTGTGAAACTGGTGAAAATTATAGAGAACACCCCATCATAAAATGTAGTCGTAATAATGTAATAATAAACATATTATTATTTACTAAAATGGAGCTAACATCAATCAATTAACCTATCCATTTTGTTATTTTGTTATTTATTATTTACATTTATATATTTGGTATATAAAATATCATCAGTTGCTAAAATGCTAAATCAAATGTATACTCAGTTACCTAGTTTTCTTTGGCATCGTTTAGTAAAAATGAGTGGAGGGGAGCGGCAGGGGGCATTTACAACTTCACCTAAGGCAGCACAAACACTAGAGATGGCCCTAGCACTGATGTAATCTTTTTCCACTCAATGCTGTTTTCAATTCCATGGCCAGTAGTATCTTTCCTAACCCAGTGCAATGTCAATAAAGAAAAGCCGATAAAGAGGGAAGACAGTTTAAAGACAGGCATGAGGCAAAGAATACAATTATAATGAACAGAAAGGTACCTGTGTGTCTTGTTTTGTAAAGAAAATGTAGCGGGAATTGCTTGTTGATATATTCCGGCTTGCATTACGTATATAAAGTGTTATTTTTGGTCCTCAACAAATTTGAGTTTGACACCCCTGATCTGATGTTAGGAGGAGTAGGCTCGGTTTCAGAAAGTGGTTCAGGCCAGTGGTATTTAGAGAAAGGATATAAAGTGAGACAGACATGATATTTGGTGATTTTGTGGTGTGTAAACCCTGTGTACCTTTGTCCAATTTAGCAAACTGTAAAAATTAGCACTCAAATAAAACAAATAGAAAAAAAAGTTGAACAATAAATTGTGTAAAGTATGTTGATGTGCCACGTCATAGCTGCCTTGTAACTTGTGATTTGGCAAGACAAGCAGGTTACTGTCCAGTAAATAGGATAGATCAGAATTATGTACTGTAGGCTTTGGCTCAAGCAGAGAGAACACATTAAATTTTAACTTAACCAGTCCAGTGTGTTTTTTACACTCAATGAAGGTAATCAAATTCAAAGGAAAATCATCCTCCCTGGAGTGGAAAATCTTCAATTTTTGAACTGAAGACTGATTATATTAAGTTTTAATTATTTTGCTCAAATGAACAAGGATAAACTGAATTTACAAAACTTTAATTACAGGCATTACAACCATTCTTTCTTATACATTTTTCCAGTATTGTACTAGCAAATTACAACCTTAGTGCATCTGTGTTAAATGGTTTCCAACTTAATGGTGGGGAGAAAGAAGGCAAGTAGACACCAGAGAGCCACAGAACTTGTTTCAATTAATTTTTAACCTTAAGCTAGTCTGTAGCTTGAGGAAAGAAGAAGTATGGAGGTGCTGAAAAGATCAAAGATCAAACACTGCAGTGAGAATCTTTTATTATAAATGTATTTATTGTCATATGTCTTGGAATTCCACATGTGCATTTTAACAAACATTTGGCTCGTCCAAGGGACCAAGAGGGGCAACAACAGTAGGGCAACAAAATAAGCAACGTCAGAGACTGAAACATGTATAACCATTTCAAGTGAGAGTTGAAGACCGTAACTTATGAATAACACTTATCATTAAATCAAAAGCTGCCTAGGACAACATCCACTACTTGACATCTCTGATATTTATTAAGCTTTTTCTATGATTATTTATATCCAGACTTTGCTATCTATTTTATTTTCTACTATGTGTCCTTCTATTTATTATTGTTATACGATAATAAATACCAGGTTACTTTTATATTTTCTATACTGTACTTTGCCTTTTATATACAGTGATTGAAATAATAGAAGGGCATGTTTGTTAGTGATGATGATAGTGAGTCACTATGTACAGAATCTGATGCAGAAAATTCCAAAGTGACTGGCAATTGGCACCACTCAAGGCTTTGTCTGGGTAGGATCTCTATATGTATGTGTGTGAAGAGAATTCTGTGTAGAATATTGTGAAGTGACTGGCAATTTGGCACCACTCAAGTATCTGGATAGGCTCTCTATGTATGTGTATGTATCTGTGAGTGTGTTCATCTTCAAGGATGGGTGTAGAAGATTCTAGTAAAAGTACTCGTTAAGTCTCACAAATTCCACAATAATACATCATCAGTGTGAAATGGAGGCATGGGAAATATCAAGAATATCAAAATGAGGCAAAACAAAGCCCAGTACATTATGTAACATAAGGAAAATGATCCTTCATTGTTTACTTTTCAAAAACATAATAAAAAGATTACACACATAGTTGACAAAACCATCTATGTTAATAAGAGCTGTTTAAATACATTGGCCTGTTACTGGCATACTATACAGTAGCAGTGCTGCACTAATATACCACATATACAGTATATGTATAGTTTGTGTATGTGTGTGTGTGTGTGTGTGTGTGTGTCTGTGTAGGATATAAAATGAGGAGCTATTACCTATAAAACAATAAAATTAAAATGGTTTCCCAGGTAATATTTAGCAGATTTAGTCTTTCTCTCATATGCTTTCATGTTAAAATGAATAGAAAAAGAAACTTCTTTGTGAAAGATTAATCTTTCTCCTGCTCATAAATATCAAAAGATTCAAGACATGCGCCACAGAAGAGTCTTTTAAATGAATAAATGTAAAAACAAGACTATTGGAGCCTCATTTTTTTGTCACAAGAATTTTCAGGCGTCACACACATATAGTCACATCTGAATGAGTAATAAGATGTCTGTCATCCAGTCAGTGATTTGCAGCATTGTGATTAATGAAGGGCTCAGTCCCATTTCAGTGAAGCAGGGCGACACTGCCAAAGACAGATTTTCTCTCTTTTTTTTCTGGCTTCAGAGTACAGAACTTGATCTTCAAGTATTGTATAAGAGCTGAAACATATGTGTAAGAACATTAAATGCTGTGCTTATTAATAACTTAATCAATGGTGTACAGGTATACACTAAGCATACACTACATATATGTGTATCTATAATATACCATTATAAATAAATGTATATATTATAAATATAGGTCATTGTGCATATACTCTTTGTATTCCTCTGTCTTTATACTGTATATATAAGCATAGATAATGTCAAATGAAAAATATACAAAGGATATTCTAATGCTGAAAAAACAGAAAATGTTGGAAACAAAAGCTAGCAAGTTAGCTGTATGACCTTCATTATATGGACTTTAACTTATCTGATGAAGTCCATGCAGGCAACATGTTAGGTTCCCAATATTCATTTGTATTTTTTATCGTAATGCACATTATTTATTTACAGCCTATTTCATTTTAAACATACCCACGTACACATACACATATATATTTAGTAGTTTATAGAATATTTCAGGGTCAGGCTTTAGGAAAGCATTCCAGAATTATATATTGAAATGGAGCTTTTATGGAATGATGCTCTCAACAAATTTTAACAATGTTTAAGCATGAAGTTTCATTCCATTTAAAAGCTTTCCTTCATTCAGTAAAAAATTCCAAAATTGTCTGCAATAGACTGGTGTCGTGTGCAGGGTTTGTCCCCATCTAGTGCCCTATGCTTGCACCCTCTGTGACCCTGGTCTGGATTAAGCAGGGTGAATACTGACATGACATTCCTTAATTGTCTGTATTTTATTAATTACAAAACTATATTTTATCAAGTCATAAATTAAGCATTACCTGTTTCTCTGTCATCTGGATTTTTTTTTCTTGGAAAAGGCTTGTCCAGGCTATTTCTCATGCCCTCTTTCTGACAGTTGTGTTTCAGCAGGTCCAAGCTTTAATGTGGCGTTAATTCTGTGGACAAAAAACGAACAAGGTCATCTATTTAGAATAGAAAGTTGACTATTTTACCATTAAGGGTAAGGCCAGGCTGATAGATAGATTCATCGATCCACTTTTAAATAAATGTAATTCCAAACATAGAATAATTAGGGGGTGGAGCCTATAAAGTATCAACAGGTTCAAAGTAGAAGATGTCCTACAATGTGGCAGTGACTGAATAGGAACCTATCCAGATATGGGGAGAACTTATACAGTGTAGAGAGACAATGACCCAGATGGTGTTCAGACCCCATGCTGCCAACTGTTCATTGATTCTAATGTTAAATCACTTTAGGCTCTGGCTGAAACCTTGCTTCAGTCTCCATCTGTGACTAAAGAGAAGAAATTTGTGAAGTTTAGGGCTGAATGTTTTAACATTTTTTTATTTATGTTAAGAACCAGGGCCTTTCCAAGCTTTAAAGTTTGGGGTTCTTTTTAAGCTTTAAAAATGTTATTTGGTTATTATTGTGTTCTTTTAGTCTTCTAGAAATTTTACTTCTTTGATTATTAAGATTCATTCTGTATTTATATTTTAAATCTGTTTGCTAAAGGGTCCCAACGTATTTTTGAAATATTCTTAAATTAAATTATTAACTTATATTTAGAGTAAAGTACCTTCTTCTGACCGTAATGATACCTGTAATATCTGAAGGATAAAAAACTGTTTTTTAGAGATAATTACTTGTAGTCCAATATACTCATGTTGCTGTGAAAGTAAGTGATGTGTGAGGGCAACTGTAGATAGATAGATAGATAGATAGATAGATAGATAGATAGATAGATAGATAGATAGATAGATAGATAGATAGATAGATAGATAGATAGATAGATAGATAGATAGATAGATAGATAGATAGATAGATAGATAGATAGATAGATAGATAGATAGATACTTTATTAATCCCAAGGGGAAATTCACATAGTTATTTAGTTACAAAGTAAGTTCACTAAGTTACACAATAGGTGGTAAGTAATAACAGTTGTTAAGAAAAACTGCTATGAAATGGTCCCTAAAGTAGAATATTTACTTTTAGTTAAAAGAAAACAAAGAGACACTGTGTAAGGGTGAATGGAAATGCAACATGGGATACAATTTTGGTGCCCTCAGGTTTGTTCAATAATGTATTACTTTTCTTGTAGAAAATGCAGTTATTTCAAAATATGAAGTAACTAGATAGCCTGCAGAACCAAACAGTGGTATCTTCATCAAAGACCTCTCTAAGACCATTGTGACACATCTCCTTCTCTTTCTCACAATTACTCTGTCATAGATAAACAAAGAGCAGAAGCTACCCTCACATGTAAAATTTGGTGCCCAGATGCCGCTAACTCTGAACAACACACCAACATTCTCCATCTTCTCAGAAAGTTACCTTTCATGCTCAATGTGGCATTAGCCTGGCTTCTTCTTTTGTCTTTTTTCTCTCTTCTTCCTACTTCTGGTACTCCCAACTATGTTTGCTATTCTTTGTGACATATTCCGAGAAATTAGCAGAAATTATCTCTATTGTGTCTAACTTATCTTCAGACTTTCCAAATTAATTTTTTGTATATTATTATGTCATTATTTTATGTATGCGCTGTGTAAAAATCAAACATGCTACTTTTGATTTCCATATTTTTTTTTTTTATCATCACTATGATGGGGTCACATCATCGCCATTTTGAACGTGTGCTTGTATTAAGGACACTGCCATTTTTTTATGACAGTTACCCATGTTCCCATGGGTGATGTCATCGCTATGTGGTTATTTAGGACGGTGTTGTGGTGGACATGGCATCCTAGTTTGGGGATTTCAGGTTATTCTGTGGTTACTGAACTCCTGGCTCGGGTTTTTGACATTAACTTGGAATATTGTTAATCAAAGTCATCACAATGACATCATCCTGTATCCAAGCCAATTGACTCCTGATAACAAGTTTTGCCACTCTAAAACTTCTACACATTTCATTTGTTTATTTCTGCCTCTGAGAATTTGCTTTTCCTCATTAAAACATAACAATTTTTGCCATGTTTGACATGTTATATAATTTTCTAGCTTCCAATATTCTAATCATATTCCAAACATCACCCAATGTATGTCCACCTGTACTCATTTTTCCTGTGTCCTGGGTTTCAGTTAATCTACCTAATTGAGTGCCATCTGTGACTCTAAATGACTTCCCTGTCACTTACTTGTAAAGTAAATAATCTGGTAGTCTATATACTGTAGGATAGTTAGGCTGATTGACAAGTGTGTCATATCGCCTCAAATTTTGAGTGTATTTGTGACTACAGAACAATTTGTCAATGTCAGTTCTTTTTTATTGCCTTTTATTTTTATATTAATGACTAAATTTGTTTTATTATTGGTTCTGTAAGAGATGCATTTTAATGCTTAAAAAATACAGATTGGCATTCATTTCACGACAGTGGAATAAATATGGGATTAACCAAAAATTCAGCATTGTGTTGCACTTTATTTACTAAAACAAGGCAGAATACAGTTCTGGAAACAACACAGTTCTATCATCATTAAATTGTAGGCCTTTAGGGGGGCTTTCTAGGAGTTTAGTTAAGATTCAGACAAGTCAAATATCACTCGAGCCACCGGAGCAAGTGGCATAAATCATATCAGATTCTATAAACACAACTGAAGCGTTGATCTGTTACCTCTGTAGTTGAAAGATTTCATGGCTAAAAGTGGATCACAGTTTAATTAGCAAAGTGAAAGTACCTGGGTCAAAATGAAGTAGTATTAGCAAGAAGAAGCTTATAGAAAAATATATGTGTGAGACAGAGCGAGCATTACATTAGATGGCATAATGAAAAGGTCCAGTATGTGGATAGGCTTCAATATCTCTCAACCACAGTGATACATTTAACCACTTAGTTTCAACTGTTCATTTTTGGTTTATTTCATATACATATATATGAAATAAATCAAAAAATATATCATATTTTGGTGCACTCTAAAATGTTTATGCCTTCATTGTTTTTTAACCCACTTCTTCCAACAGTACTAGAATGAACACTGAATGAGGTGCCAGGCCATTTTGAAACAGCCCCTCAAAATTACATTAATATACTCTTGCCCAGGTTGGAGTTACCAGCTAACTTAAGTATGACATGTTTGGGATGTAACAGGAAACTGAAGTACGTGCATCAAACCCACACTGTGAGTAGAATTCAGAATTCCAGAGCTGCTAGAATCCAATGCTGACACTGGCTGACACTAGCCAATCAGCACCTTCTCAATTTGGCCTGTCAAAACTAGAACATTCCAAATAAATAATGTGTTTTAATGAACTTGCATAAAAAAAGAAACACGTTAATTTGGTAATTTTTAATTCACAGGTTGCTGGTACTTTGTCGTTCACATTGAGGATTCAATTATCTTATTAAACTGCCCACAATAGGGTGATTACTTAAGTATTTCTTATTTGTTAATCAGTTCAAATTAACACATTCTAATTCCTTTACTTGAATTTCTGTCTGCAGGCAGCCATATTGTTTAGACCTTTTAGAGTAACAGATGCAGCACTTACAAGTGTTCATTAGAGTTGTGTTAAAAAACAATTTGAATTATTAGGAGACAATATAGACGACTGTGAACAGAAAACAGACAGTGAGGAGATGGCAGAAATGACACAATATGCATTGCAGCAATAAACAACTTGGCCTTGCCCTTGCAAATAGTGCCCAAAAATGGTAAGAACTATCCTTTAAACAGAACACAAAATTGAGTTGCCAGTGTGATGACAAAATTATTTGATGAGTGCAAAAAGAAATTTTAAGTACACGAAAGGAGAAAAAATAAGTAAAAGATTTGACTAATATTTTAGCAACTATTGCTTTCTTCAAAAAAGATATATAAATAATCCGAAAAAAGTTAACAAATAGAATGTTTTAAAAAATAAAGTAACTAAGATATTTTTTTTAATGCTATAAAATGTCAGACCAGTAGAAGATTCACTGTGCGAACTGAACTGACCAACTGAATTTGGGACTTTAGGAACATTTTAGAAGTTTCCTTGTTATATTATTTGTTTGCATTTATATCTTAACTGAGTAGTTTAAAAGCTTATAAATCTTCTGCAAACAAATGATTAGAAGCAGGAAACAAAGTGAAAATTGTATATTACCTCACATTGAAGCAAAATAATAAAGCTTTTGCTCCACATGCCGTAGTTTGAGAACATTCAGCTCAGAGGAAATCCATTTTTTCACATGTTCCTTTCTGCCAATATTACAGTATTAAATTGGACAACTGCTGATAATTCAGATTACCTTCTGAGATACAGCATACAACATGCTCTTTCTTTCTAAATTTTCTCCTGTTTAAATAACCGCTCTTAACTGACACTGTAGTGAAAGTATTCTGCATCCATAGGTTGTCCTCAAATGTAGGCTAATTTTGTTTTATACTGCTAACATTCTTCTTATAAACATTTCATCTATATCTATATAAATAAAAACAACCCTCCATGACTAAGCTATTTGTTTAGCAACGTAATGTTACTACAAAAGTCATTGCATTTGATCAATAACCCACTCACCTATCCTCTCATCCATTTCCAACATTGGTTATTCCAGTTTAGTGTTAAGTAGAGCAAGAGACAAGATGGATCAATTATTTATTAGTGATTTTCACTAAATCAAATACATTTATACAAGTATTACTTTCTTTCCATATTATTCTAGGATTTGTTTGTAATTTGAATGCAGAATCTACTCTATATGTGGAGCCTAAACCTACAACAACTTGTGAGGTGCCTCCTATTTTGTTAGTAGTTTGGTGAAAAGGAACTGCCTTACAGTTTCCCTAAGAGCACTGCAGCCAGCTATTGTATTGCTAAACCTTATCTATTTTGGGTGAACTGTTAAGTGTCATGATAATTTTGATGCAGCAAGCAGTTTTGCGTTAATCTGAATCTTACCTCGGGTTTACTGACATAAAAAGGTAGAAAAACTAAGAAAAGGAGAGGTAAGATATCAGTGCTGATACCTATCTCATCATCCATCCATTATCAAATTTGCTGTAGTTGAAGGTCACAAAGCATTTACAAGTTGCACTGAGTACATCAGTGTTAGATAGGGGATCAGTCATTCGCAGAGTGCACTCACATACTCTAAGCCCAGTTTCAAATCACCATTGAGCTTAACATACATTCCTTTGAATGTGGGAGAAAACTGGAGTATCCAGGGAACACTTTACACAAATGTGGGAAGAATGTGTAGCATCCAAACGTAGAACTGTGAAGCAGTGTGACGGCAGCATTCTGCATTTATAATACTAATTTTGACTAGTTTATTTAAATTGAAATCCCAGTCTGTTCCATCATGCTTTGCATTTCATTTTAAATTGTATTGATATTTTTATAGTGTCCTTCACTGAGTGCCAGCACAGAAGCACTATAACATGCTTAAAGCTATAATACTCATTTCAAAATGCACATACACTACATGAAAAATATAAGTTAAACACACAATAATACAGAGCAATTCCAAACTGATAATTACAAATACATTTTAACAATATAAGTGAGATATGGCAAGTTGACAATGGTAGAAAGAAAACAAAAATGCCAGCCAGAAGCAGTTTCTGGAGAAATAAACCTTTAGTCTGATGTTAGTTATGACATAAAGGCATAGAGAAAATCAGGCATTCTACAATATTTTATTAGTTTGTGCGAGGCTGCCAAATAATAAGATTGAATCCATATGCCATGGTAACTTGTTCTCATGAATCATGTCACTGCATCAGAGTTTACTTTTTAATAAAAATACCTGAATGCTTCATGAGCTCTGAGAAAAACAGGAGTACAAACTATCACACACAAACAAGTCTCAGTGTACTCTAAGGGTGTACTCTAGCGACCATCAATATATACTACACATGTAATGAAATCAATGCTGGTTGAGTTTAATTTGAAAATTTGCTTAATTGTTTCATACAATTTTTAAGGAGAAATAACAAAGGAGAATAACAAAGGTTTGGGAATTCAAGTTAAAACTCCTTTTATTAGCCAACATACTAAAAGATGGCAGAAGGAAAAAAGTCAGAATTATCGTAAGCCACCCTAGTTAGGGGTGTTCATAAGAAACGTAATGGTTTATTTCTTGAAAGTGTGTACTTCAATTTAAAATATTTAAAGTCTAAATATTCTTGATTGTAATGGAAATCTGACATTTTCACAGTCTGATAGAGATCCACAGAGTGCTGGATCTCTAGTAAAGGATCAAAAATAGCATTATATTCATAATTACTGACCTTGAAATAGTCTAAAATGATACCCACAGGCTTATATTTGAAATCTGTCATTTAAACCTTCTGGTTAGTGGCTGTTAGATGGCTAGGACCACCAGTAAAAATATCAAATATCAAAAATATAGTTATGTGGTATAGTGAGTCTGCGGCTCAGAAAAGAGGGCTGTTGGAGGAACTGGGGTGAGACTCACCTGCACATAAAGGTGCGGTCTTTCTCAATTGCTCCATCGGCTTTCTGCAGTGCACGATTGAGACACCACGCCCATGGAGCCTTATAAGAACGAACTGGCAAAAGAAAGAAAGAAAGAAAGAAAGAAAGAAAGAAAGAAAGAAAGAAAGAAAGAAAGAAAGAAAGAAAGAAAGAAAGAAAGAAAGAAAGAAAGAAAGAGAAAGTTGGAGAGAGGGGGAAGTCAGGGGTCACAGAGACCCGGTGCAAGTGAGCAAATGAGAGACGGAGAAGGCACACAGCCAGGGAGGAAAAATACTTGAGGGAGTGTGTGAACGGCGCCTGGGGGGGCTGATGGCCACTCCAGCAGAGTGACCTGGGAGCTGGAGTGGCAGAAACGCTGCTCAGTTGTAGTTACTGTCATGAATACAGAGTACAGTGAAATTTTTACTTGCATGTCTAAAACACATGCAGCTTGTCTCCATTCACTATCATCATGATAACAAAAACCTGCTTACATTATCTGATGTGCTACTTACTCCTTATCTTCATACAATTTATTGCACCTGCTCCAAGAAGAAAATTCTACAAGGAAACATTACAAATTCTGCTCGTTTGTAATGCTGTGTGTGTGAAAAGTCACGAAACTTCAAAATTTGTACCCTGTGTTCAGACAGACCCCTGCCCTAAGCAAGCAAGTTAATATCTGACAGGCCACTGTACTGAACCAATTGTTAGTTAGGAAAACAACTGCTTAGCCAGGTAGGATATTTTCTAAACAACCTGTCAACCGATCACACTGTAAACAACTAGCAGGTCTGCAAAAAGAACTAAGCGGATGGATTTTTGGCAAATGACATTTTTTTGACAGTATTTGTGATTTCTTTTTTTCATTCAATCTACCCTGTACAAAATACCTGTGTCTTTTTCCAATCTTCTACCATATTATCTCAATTAAATTTGCCCCTTCCTTATTTGCTGTGTTCTTTTCTATGTTGCAGGTCTGTAATTTGCATGTTTTTCTACAGACATTTCAATATAAAAGTGGCAGTGACAGTGGCACTGCTAGAACAGTAATAATCAGACAAATATAGGAATCGATATTAGAGTCATACTATGTGATTCAAAATGAGAACAACGTAAGTCAGTAATTCATTTGATGCTACTATAATTTCTTATTTTTTGGTATGGCATCAAAAGCTGATTGAAATTTTGAGAGCCGAGACAAAACATAATCTATATTGTAAACTTCTCCTGCGCTCATACAGAACTGAGGAATGATCTTCCTTTATCCATCTGTCCATTTTTCTGAACTTGCTTAATCCAGTTTATGTATCACAGGAGGCTGTGTCAAGCAGCATCACACCCAATACTGAAGCCGTCAATGGAAGAGGTGCTACTTCATTGCTGGGCACATTCATGCACAAACCTTGGTTCCTCATACTGGTCAACTTTTGAGTAGCCAATTAGCATAAACATTATATTTCTGGGATATTGGAAAGTATCTGGAATACTCAGAGGGAAAAAAACTCACAAATATACAGTAGACAGAAAATGTCACCTCCATATAAAGCAAGACTAGATTCAAACTGTGTATCTTGAAACTTTCAGACATTTTTAATCCATTGGTGTTTCATGCCAGGTGACCAATAAATAGGCTTAGTGGTATTGTAAACGCTTTGGTTCCTCACAATACTTTGATCCTAAATAGGATATAAGAAAAAGTCTGATCAGCCAGTGGCACTGCACTGGGTCAATTAAAATTGTTGGAAGAAGGAGTCTATTTAGCCCATCATGTTCAATTGTTTAGCTAACATTCTTAACTTCTCTACTATTGTATCTGCATAAATTACATAAATGAGTAGCATGTCAATGATTCTCACATCCCTTCAAATGTGTTATTTGAATTTGTTTATTTTCATCTTGAACATACCTTCTGTATTATCAAGGGATTTTTGAAACTTACCAAGTCCATTACTAGCTTGGTTATCTCCTGCACCTTAAAATTAACACACACAGATATACACTGACATCCTATTTATATATCTATGTATGAGTAATTTCCTACTGCCATTCTCTCTGAAGCATTCCAAATAGGATCCCCCACTCAACACACACACACAGATCCTAGTCATACAAATACGTATGAGTGATGCTGTATTGCCAGTCACTGTGTAATTTCCCACATATAGTTAGGTCCATAAGTATTTGTACAGTTACACAGTATTCATAATTTTGGCTCCATATGCCACCAGAATGGATTTGAAATGAAGAAATAATTACATGATTGAAGTGTAGGCTTTCAGCATTAATTCAAAGATTTTAACAGAAATATTGTCAATCCATTTAGGAATGACAGTTCAAAGGGTTTAACAGAAATATCGTACAAGGAATAACAGCCATTTTTATACATGGTCCCACCATTTTTAGGGACTTATTTAGACAATTGACTGACAAGCGGTTCCAAAGCCAGGTGTGATCAGGTCCCTCATTATTTCATTAACTCTCAATATAAGGTTCAAATAGCTGTCCATGCAAGTAAAAACAGACCATCATTAGGCAGAGAAAATGAAACACATTTATCAGAGATAGCAGAAACACCAGGAGTGGTCAAATCAACCATTTGGTACATTCTTAAAAAGAAGGCATGCACTGGTGAACTCCACAACTTCAGAAAGTCTGTACAGTCATTGAAGACAATAGTACTAGATGATCGCAGAATTCTTTCCTTGGTGAAGAAAAATCAATTCATGACATTTAGCCAAACAAAGACAATATTTTTTAATGACCAAGTCAATCAACTGACCTCAGCCCAATTGGACATGAATTTCACTTGCTGAAGACAAAACTGAAGGCAGAAAGTCCAACAAACAAGCAGCACCTTAAGACAACTGCAGTGAAGGCCCGGCAAACCATCAGTAGGGAGGAAACCCAGGGGAGAAGGTCATGGGTTCCAGACTTCAGGCAGTCGATGACGGTTAAGTATATTCAACCAAGTACTGAAAATAATCATTATATTTATCATTATGTTATTTTATTCAAATATTATGAGCCCCTGAAAATGGGGGTACCATGTATAAAAATGACTGTCTTTTCTAAATGGATCAAACAATGTTTTTGATAAGCACCTTAAAATAAAACTATAAGTCTACAGTTCAATCAAACCTTGATTGCTTAATTTCAAATTCATTTTGGTGGCTCACAGCCATAATTATGAAAATTGTATCACTGTCCAAATACTTATGGACCCAACTGTAGAATCCCTTCTAAGCATGTAAGAGTGATGCCTTAAGCCCATCACTTCTCAGTCCTCCACATAGGAACGCACTGTTACCAGCACTAATAAATGTAAATGTCCATTGAGGCATTTCTAGCGTGATTGTGGGCTATGCAAGAAATAAATTAGTTATTTTTGTGTATATAGTCTTGAAACTAGGCAATGTCAAGGGTGGATGTTCTCCTGGGGGGCTTTTTAATTTAACATCTGGCGTGTTTTACTTTCACCGACATTCAGATGAAATGGTCTTTCTTTCCTCTCTCTGATATGTCAGGATGAATGTATAAGAGATAATACTTTCAAAAGTGAAATGCTTCTGTATTTGAATTGCCTTGTGGTTCATCCTGGTTCATTTGAGCAAAATTAAGACTTAAGCATTCTGTACTGTAGTTTTAAAATATGGCAATTTTACACTTCAGTACGCTCCTCTTAATTTCAATCGAATGGATATTTTACTATTTAGGTAGAAGAATTTCACTTCATTAACATCTTTGATGAATTTACAATTTGTAAGAGTTTCTAACTCAAAATCTAGAACCTAGAACATAGCAATACTAGGACTAAGTAGTAGATGTCATTTTAGATGTCACTAAGATAGATATTAATAGAACTATTTTAAATTACTCTCCTCAGTTTTGTTATTATATTGCTCAGAATACTTTAACTTAAGCCTTGCAAGTTGAAGCCAACAATTTGCACAGGTGTCCAACTTCTGTTGATTACTTAGAGACCCTCTGTCCGTCTTAAAGCAGTGTTGTAACAGACTGTGTTACTACACCCTCTGAAGTACAGCTTGAACAATATTACACTGTAAAAAGTTTTATATTCCTGTAATAATGACAAGAAAACACCAAATAATAAATGCAATGAGACAGAGCATTATTACCCTTAGAAGTGTAGGCCTTTCAATTAGTGAAATTGCAAAACAAAATCAAAAGTGTCAGTGAATATGGTGTCCTACACAATCCAAAGGCAATCGGAAACTCGAAGAAACTCTGATAGGAGGAGATCTGGCAGACCCAAAGTCCCAACCCAATCAGAAAACAAGTGCCTGAGGGTCACCAGCTTGTGTGAAAGGAACCTCACAGAACAAGAGCTTCAAGCACAGCTTCACAGTTGTCGAAAGAAGAAAGTCTCAGTTTGTACTGTGAAGAGGAGACTTTGTGCTGCAGGTTTGACAGGGTGAATGGCAGTGAGAAAACCATTCCATAAAGGACAAAATAGGTCCTTGAAATACCGGCTATGGACTACTGCAGACTAGAAAAAAGTTTTATGGACAGATGAATCAATATTTGAAATCTTCGGTTCATCATGCAGGGTGTTTGTACACCATCGAGTTAGATAAAGAATGGTTCCTCAGTGTGTGATACAAACTATCAAACATGTGATAGTCTAGGGTTCTTTTGCTGGAGGTAGAGTTGGTAACTTACACAGAGTGACTAGCATTGTAAATCAAAAGGGTTACCACAATTTGGCTGTTATATCAGCAAAAGGTGGCTACTTTGATGAATCAAAAATTAGAATAAAATTTTGTACACTTGATGATTCATTGACTTTTTTTTTTTTATCTGTCATTGTTTATTTGTGCTATGCCTCGATTTCATGAAACATTAAGACATTAAACTGCATGCATGCATGCAACATAAGGAGTTGTAAAACGTATATATATATATATATATATATATATATATATATATATATATATATATATATATGGTTGAAATAGTTTACTGTCAAATAAATGCAAAGAGTACATGACACGTGTTTCGCCCTCATTCTGGGCTCATCAGGTGTACACACTCCACTGCACTCCCTCTGAAGGGGTTTGATTCCCGAGAGGGAGTGCAGTGGAGTGTGTACACCTGATGAGCCCAGAATGAGGGCGAAACACGTGTCGTGTACTCTTTGCATTTATTTGACAGTAAACTATTTCAACCATTCTATGATCTGCTCCTCACAAACTGAGGGCACTGTGGCGGATGTTAGCAGATTGCTGGCCAACCACAAGCGTTACCTGGTAGGTAACCACCCATACAATCAGATTGTGACACAGACTACGAATGCCGTGAATATATATATATATATATATATATATATATATATATATATATATATATATATATATATATATATTGTAACAGTAGGGGGCACTATTGCTCCTTTTAACCCTCAGGTACCACGCCAAACACCAGGTAAAAGTGCAATACTTATTTATTTTTATAATAATAACGTGCACAAAGCACCCTCCACTCTACACTACTCATATAACACAATAATCAATAAACAATCACCAATCTTCCTCTCCCAGACACTTAGCCACCCTTCCTCCCAGCTCAGCTCACTCGTCTGGGGTTTCCCAGAGTCCTTTATAGTCCCTGACCCGGAAGTGGTTCCAACCCTGCAGTCCATGAGTCCTCATCACTTCCGGGTCAGATTAAAAGTCCTTTTCTTCAACCTGGAAGCACGTCGTTCCTTCTGGTCATGTGATCAGGACGTACTTCCGGGTTATAGGGCACATAGCGCTCCTCAAGCCTCCCTACAGCGGCTCCTGGTGGTCCCCATGGTATCCAGCAGGGCTGTTTATAAAAACTACAAGGTCCATAAGGCCCTGCTGGAATTCGGGGAACTTCCATGCTGCTGGGAGGGCTCCATCTGGTGGCCTGGAGGTGTGGGCCGGAATATTTGGCCGGCCATCCCTCACAATATATATATACATATATTTTTTTTTTCTTAAATAGAAGTGGACTGTTCACAGACAAAAAAACACTCAGGAAAGGAAGTGGCACAAGTCAACAAACTGTTACACTAAGCTAATATTATAATTTGGCATGTGCAGAATTTGCTATAGTTTTTATGAGAAACAAACCTTTTCCAGTTCAAATTCTTAATTATATAGTAATAATTTTAATGTTATTATAATGTGCACAGTTAGTGAATCTATCCTTACTCCATTAATTCATTTTCAGTATCCATTTTACAGAAATGTATAGTAACCACTTTTTTAATTTCATTATATTTTGTCATTAATAGATTAAAAGGAATATTTGCCTGCCTTTGGCCTGAAGTCTATGGAAGATAACTCATTATTCTGTACTTTGGGCAAAACTATTGTCATGGTGACAGACATTTCTTGAACACATGTTGCTGCATGCTAAAATTAATTAGTCAGGTTATCCTACTGCTTGCTTGCTGCTTCATTTAGCTATTATTTATCATAGTAATACCTCAGTAAAGGCTTAATTATTTGGAACTTAGCTGCGTAAGCTTTCTTTTCCCTGCCCAGCTTGATAAAGGTTTTGAAACTGTTGTGTAAAATCAGTTTCAGCAATGATATGTAGTAATTAGGTCAAAAGGGAGACTCCATAGAAAATATTTATAATAGACACTGTCTGGCCTGTTATACATAATGGTAGCACTGCATGAAATATGTTGACCGCATTCAGACTCTTGGTTCTATTCTGAACACATATCAATACAATTCCATTATGATACGCCTAATAAACTAGTAAGTTTAAATATAAATATGAAGTATGTAAGTGTATACTTCATGGTTCATTTTCTTTGAGTTTTCCAGTCAACATTTATTTTTCACATTTGGAGACTAATCTCTACATTAAGATCATTGGATTGGAATAAAAGGTATTAATAACATATTAATATTGTATTCATAAATTGTATTTAAATAAGTATGCATCAAAATGACTAGCACACAGAATGTTATAGGTAACCTCTTTGTATTGCTAGTTACCTTGTTCTAAAATACTATGCAATAACGTGTACACTATATCATATACTGCACATGTATGTTTCTTTAAAAGTCGGTTTTGTAATTTTTAGTATTTTCAGTATTTTTAATGTGATTATCCCACTGCAGGTGACAGCAAACTGAGTAGGGTAGATCAGATTTCTTTTCCCCATCAATACATTTAAGCTCTTCTGTGAGTAAGTACAAGTAGTACCAGGCCACCTATGAGATGTATGCATTTCACTATGTCTTAGGATTGCTCATCATTGTCTTGCCAGTAGGCCATGCCTGGAATACATTTAGCAGAAGGTGCCCCAGGGCCAATCCTCAGTAGATATCCAACAAAAATGAATGTGGCTTCTTATTTATAGATGGGATCAGCAGTTTTGCTCTAAGACACTGTTGGACTTCAGAGTGAGGGAAAGTCAAATAATTCCATATAGAAATTATAAATTGTATTTCAATTGCACTTATGACCATCTGATTTTCTTCATAAATTAGTCTGCAACCACTGGAGAATTTGGAGACAAACTGCACAGTATACCACAATGCTGGTCTAAAAATCAGCTACATTTTTGACATTACAATCCTCAACAGCCCCCTGTTCAATCTGATTTCCCTGAGTTTATATTTCTGGCTGTCAATGCAGCAAGATCAAAATCTGAACTGAACTTGCCATGGTCATGCCAGGGATAATTTTTAAATAAGAAAAACATCTTTAAATGCAAGAAATGTGTCCATGATATTTGTGGAAAAAATGTGACCCACATTACTCAGATATCAAATAGGAGGACTTTATTACAGTGCATCAATGGATTTATCTCCTATCAACAATATGATATGAAAAACCTGTGTTTGGAGTTATCATACTATATTTAAAGGTTCTATACCTTCCATATATCATACGGTATATGCTTTTGCTGACAATTTAGCCCTGTAGAAACAAGGAACACATACATTTTGGTTTGTTAATTAGAGAACTGATTAATTTACTTTTATCTGATGTTTGCAGAAATCCTGTCTCACCTACTTAATACAATACCTTGTTTTGAAACATTATATACCTAAAACAATGTGTGAAAAAAAAAATCACAAAATGGCCCCTAGTTAAAGCTTCACATCCTAGAGTTATATTAATTGTTAATAATTCAAGGAGCAGAGATAATTGTCTTAAACATTTCTCGGATATGCTAAATTCATAACAAAAATATTGTAGTACCGATACCCCCAAACCAAAACATGTTTATATGAACATCATGGAGAATAACAATGCTCATTCTTGGTGACTTGAGAATGTCTAATAATGCACAAAACAAATACTGAATCTTGCTATTGGATAGATAGGGATAGATTAGTATACTGAAGTCTCTTAACTTAATGTAATGGTGCTAGAAAGAATTTTCATGGAATACATTGGGTCCCCTACTATGAGCAGAGTAAAATATCAGTGCTACAGGTTAAGATGAATGATATGCTTTCCATAATGAATATCATTATTGCATTCAATCATATCTGTGGATTAAATTAAACATTTTCAAAAAAAGAGATGTACTACCTGCTAACCTGCAACAGCAATTAAATAGTTTGTCATTGACCAGAGAGTGTATCTTTGAACTAAACTCTTGACACTTTGAGCAGTCCATGTCCTGATAAGTAAAGCTATTCTGAATCTAAAGGTGGGTGCCTGCTTGCTATTAAGGAAACACTAAAGTGGTAACTTAATACATGATTTGTTGTCAGAAATGGTCACACACACTTTTTTGGCATTCTGTCTTGCATATTCTGTCTGATATGAATGAAAGCTTTGTCCGCTGACATTCTCTGTATCTAATCAGGTTTTTGCATTCAGTCCACTCATTCTGAATGGTTTCACAGAGAGTTGTCACCTCAATGTCAGTTTGTCAATGTCAATTTATTTATATAGCACATTTAAAACAACATAGTAATGCTGTGGCCAAAGTGCTTTACAATAAAAGAATAAAAGAAAAACAAAACAATTAACATACAACATAAACAGAAATAAAATATATAAATATAAAATAAAATACATAATAAATAGAAGTAATGTTATATACATAAAAATAGAAGTAATGTTATATAATCACAAAGAGGAAACCATCAGTATTACTGAAGGTCACAGAATGCAAGTGAATAGAAATGAGTCTTTAGTCTTGTTTTGAACAGTTCAATTGTAGACGACTCCTTTATATGATGAGGTAAAGAGTTCCACAGGCGAGGCGCAGCAGCTGCAAAAGCCCTGTCCCCCCTGGTTTTACACTTGGTACGAGGGACAACAAGAGACAACTGACCAGAAGATCTAAGCACTCTAGATGGCTGATGTAAAACACACAGTTCAGATAAATAGGCAGGAGCAAGCCCATGTAAAGATTTAAAAACTAGCAGCAAGATTTTAAAATCAATTCGAAAACTGACAGGCAGCCAGTGTAAAGAAGCTAATATTGGAGAAACGGAGTCATACTTTCTTGCCCCAACCAGAAAGCGAGTGGCAGCATTTTGGACCAACTGTAACCTGTGTATCAGGGATTTATTAATCCCAGAATACAGCGAGTTGCATTAATCGAGGCGAGAAAAAATAAATGCATGAGTAGCTATCTCAAGATCCCTAGAAGATAAAAAAGGCTTTATCTTACCTAATAGATGAAGTTGGAAAAAGCAACTCTTGACTACAGAATTTACTTGTTTCTCAACAGAGAGGTTACTATCAAAGGTAACAAAGTAACCTCAGTGGGCCTCTTAGTCAAAGAAAGATAAGCTTGCAGTGTTGAATTTGGACCACATGTTACTCATAGAAAAAGAATAAAGAGTAAAAAAAAAAAAGATAATAGATAAATCTCATTTGCAAACTTAATTTTGCTGAATGTTTCCACTCACATTTTGAAAACAATGTTTTTAAAATAAATACATCTGTACATTTTTATATAAATATTGCAGGGAATAGTTTAAATATAGATGGGTACCATACCATTTTCTAAGCCCACTTGATCCTAAACAGTGACATGGGGGGCTTGAGCCTGTCTCAGCAAGTATAGGACACAAAGCAGGAATAATCCCTGGATAGGGTGCAAGTCCATCATAGGGTAAGCACTCATACACTAGTGCCAATTTAGCATCTTTGGACTTTGGGCGGAAATCCATGCAGACAACATGCAAACTACATGCAAGAAGGACCCCGGTGTGAACCCTGGTGTCCTTACTACGAGGCAGCAGCACTTACCGCTGTGCTCTTGTGCTCACCTTCAGTGGAGAATCACTTCATTTTTTTTTTGTTTTTGTGAAAAATCCAAACTAGTTGTTGATAGAGCATAAAATCAGATTACACAGATTTAACTATTATTATATGAGATCAGTGTAGTTATAACTTGAGGTATAAACTTAATACAGTAGACATATACGCAAATAAAATTATTATAGCTTTATTTGTCAGCATTTCTTGCCAATGGTCACTGTAGCGTCACACTGAGACAGGCTGATCAAACCCAAAGTCACCAACTTTCTTCAGACCTGCATGCAAAATACCCACAGCATGTCCTGGGTCTGCCCCATCGTCTCCTCCTAGTGTGTCGTGTCTTGTAGTCCTCCCATGGGAAATGTCCAAGAGTCATCTTAATTACATAATGAAACCACCTCAATTGGCTCCTTCATAATTCTCCTTCATGGTGCTCATGTATTGCCAGGCTACTCACCCATGTTTTTCCAGGAGAGGACCTTAGATTTGGAAGTGCTAATTCTCATCCCAACTATATCATATTCAGTTGAAAACCATTCTATTGTTCACCAGAAATCTGAGTCTGTTTAGGTCAAGTGGACAACATCATCTGCAAACACAAATATGTTATGTTCCCAAGCTGTATGACCCCCAATCCCTGGCTGTGACTGATACCACATCCTTGAAAATCACGAACAGCTAAAGAGTCAAGTCACACTCTTGGTTTCAACAAAATAAAAAGTATGAAAACACATGCTTTCACTTTATATATTGGGATTTAATTAGCATACTGCAAAGGCACCAAAACACTATGCTGATATACAACACTGCACAAGACATGATAAGGTACATGATCATACACTGTTTTCCAAGTCCACAAAGCACATGTAGGCATGACTGGCAAATGCCCTTTGGGATCACCACTGCAGTTTGCCAGTCCTATGCAGTATTCCCGACTTCCATGCAACACTCAATACTTCTATTAACATTTCAGTTTTCGTCCATGCCTGTGGCCATGCCACTACAGATATTCTAATCCCAGTAGCAACCCCAGCCAAATAGGAACCTAAACCATCTAATTCTTCTGGTACTACCTTTTACAAAAAGCATGTTGCCACTGGTTGCTCTGTCTACCTTTTGATGATATCCCAACTCAACATTTTACCAACCTTGCTGCAATCAGTCTGGGTGAAATGCTGTCTACAAGAGTACAATTTTTATTTGTGATCAACTAAATTTTATTGGAATATAGACAATTAATGATGAGCAGAGCAGACAACTGTACAAATGACTTTGAAAGGAGTGACTACTTTAGTGTTAACCACTTGTGTGCTTACTATTACAAAGTAAGCATTTAAACATACAATAAACAAAAAATATGTGTTAATTACAATGTAAGTGTAAATTTGACACTGCTGCTCTTTTCTAAATGCAAAATAAAAAGAACAAAAAAAGATCAGCTAATTAGTAACCAATTGAAGGTAACAATGACTGATTGAGAAACTGGTTAAGAACAGATACTATAACTTCAGCCACAGGAGGCCCTAAGGAATGAATGTTGAGAACCACTGGACTACACGGTGCAGCACATGCCCTCTGCTAGCACACACAGAACCCTTTTGTTCTTGTTTCAACATGAGAAATTATTAATAATAAGTAAGAAATCTGTAAAAAGTAATAATTTTTCAGTTGCTGAATCTGTGGGTTAGTGCAAGAAATATATATAACCTTTGAAAGATGTTCCATCAAATATAAGATTGCTCATGAAGAGGACATACTGTATTTTTTCAAGAACCAGTAGGTTGAATGAGGCCTGAGTCATGGGAAGACATTGATTCTGACTCTGCAGGGGATGTGAAGAACTCTTGTTCTGTGAGGTGCATAAACTGATTTTCACTGGGTTGTGGTATTATTTTTGTTTTTCTGGACATGGAAGCTTCTCCTTTTTAGCCACATCTCTGTTAAATTTGAAAGAACTTGGAATTAAGTCAATTTTCTTGTCTTTTGAACTACAGAACCTATACCAATCATATCATATGCATAAGTTACCATTGCTCCTTAAGGAAATTCTAGCTTAGGAGCAGAACTTTTGTATATTTTGGTACAGTCATTTTCCATATACAGTGCATTTACACTGCAGAAACCCAATGTTTATTCTATATAGTATTTACATATACATGGTTTGGTCTCACTTAAAGACCATATACTGAGCTCAATGGCAAGAACATACAAGTCACAGTATTTCAGTGTATTGTTTAAAGTTATTGCCGGTCTTCTTTGGTTTGATCACAATAATGTCCCTCACAGGCATATAATAATGTAATACAGTATATGGCACACATATTCCAGAAAATGTTGAATTCCGGACTGTTGTCCATGTGCATACATCCCACAGAGTGGGGAAACAGGTTTGTCGCTTATTTAACTGCTGTCCCAGAGGAAGGCCAACTGAACAATAAGAGATCATGTAAACTTTCCCAATAAATCAAGCCAAGAATTGAAAGGGAATCACTAAGGGACACTATGTGGCCTCAATGGTATATTTTCTGTCTTTGTTAGATTAATTAATTTGTAATATGTAATACTACAATACTACTCAGTGAGCTGAATCCAATTGATTTTTGTTAATTAACTCTGTTAATGAACCAAGCACTAAAGTCATTCTGTTAAAGCATAATAAATTAGTTACTGTATCTACTCAGTAATAAACTCTGATGCAGTATGGGAAACTTTATTTCTTATTAAGCAAAAATTAACACGTATACTTCCAGATACTGACTCTTTTAAAATCCATTTATTTGCATGTACAGCACTACATGATATTTTAATCATATTAGATTAGTAACGATAATTTTTGAAAAAAAAAAAAAAATAGTTATGGCATGGAGCAAGCTACTGAAATGTTATTTTTATCAATTATATCATGGACTTTTAGTAATAATAATAATAATTCATTACATTTATACAGCGCTTTTCTCAGTACTCAAAGTAAAAGGAAGTGTATAGAATGAAAATTAGAGTAAAATGAAATGTTCTAATCTGATAATATGCTTTTGATACATAGTAACTAGTTCTCGTTTTCTCAGTTATCTAGCCTGCTGTTTTTTGTTTAATGATAATTTTTGTTTGCCTTAACTTGGTATTGTCTTATTTTGTCATCATTTTGTTTCCATGCCATGTACTCTCTTCTGATATTTTTATTTTATTTTATTTTGTTTTGTTTTATTTAATGTCTGATTTATTTTTCCCCCTCTGGTTGCCTCTTAAAAATGTTGCAGATGTGTCCCATGCATGCACTACAGTAGATGACTGTTTTGCTTTAGCCATCATTAAAATACAAATATCTGACATGTAAGTCTAAAATCAATTAATAAGTTTTAGTTTAATAAAAGTTGTAATAGTAATGGAACAGGGTTGCTTTTCTCCAGACTGTCCTATGATGATGGCCCATTGAATGGTGTACCAAGTAACTGTCAGTAGAGATACAGAAAAGAGGTCTTGCCTAACTTGTTGATGGAGCCCATTTAGTTAACATTTGTTGATTCATTTCTCAGAAGAGTTTTAGCACTGAGGAAGCATGAGGTCTTGTACTGTGCTACTGAGTAATTCAATTAAGTTTTATTTTTGCTTAAACTGTTTAGTTTGAGCTGACCAGTTTTAACATGTAAGGTGAATTATTGGTCTTATTGGAGTAATAAATAGATTATGTATTTGTTTAGAAAGTAGTTTATATTAATATGGAAAGCAATTTTATTAACAATTCTTTTGAAAGCAAATGTGTTTTCTGTAAATGTGATGAGACCAGTTATACAATTTTTAAATTCCAACCTCACTTGCTATTTAAAACTTTTACATTAAAAATAAAGGAAGTGCATTATACTGAACTTTACAAAAGGCACACAATCTACGTCTTTGAAGAGAACAAAACTTTAATTGGAAAGTCGCTTCCATAATATCTTCTTACCGGCAAGCTTGGAGGATGTCCTGCAATGGCTTACTCAATAGTTAAGAGGACACCTACAGTTTTATTAGGCCTCTGTGTCCTACCAAACTGACTTGTCTTTATGATGCTTGCTAGCATACTGGGAATCCAGTTCAATTTTCGTTTTGATGAACATATATATTTTTGCTGATTTATGCATAATAGTGTGTCCAGAAGGCAGCATTTCCATTAAAATGCTTTCCTATATCAGCTTCTAGCATTTTAAAATTACTGCTGCTAGAATTTCAGGGCTTGCTAACTGCTAAATAACTGAAATTGTACTGCTGGTCAGAAAGTTTCTTACCATCCATCTTAAAATGAAAACATAAACTATGAGGAGGTTTGGAAAAAAAAGTCATCATGTTGAAATGCTCCAAGGACCTGAGGTAGAAAGATTCCCAAAGGCTACTATTAAGAGCGGAAATGAGACAGATCTGTCACTGAGGTTACAGGTTAGAGAAAGGATTTATCATTATGACCAGAAATCCAATTACGTGTGGGCGAACAACTCCATTCAGAAGGTGAACAATAGCTGGTCAAAAGCATCGGGGTGTGTGTTTGAACATCACCTATTTCATAGCTGGCTGAAAAATATATCATACTGTTTGATTAATAGCCAGAGACTTTTCTTACACACAAGCAAAGATGCCAGAATAACAGCATTTTCAGGTTTCATGTTTCTTGTTTATGTCTGTGGTCATGTATTACAATTTAAGTAGGTACAAATCAATATTACCAGGACATCGCCAAAGCATTACCCTAAGTATACATTTGCATTTTTAAAGCAATTCTCAGTAGTGTGATCTGTGAGTAGAATATAGAAAAATAAAGACAAATAAAATATTAGTATTAATCTTCAGAAAAACTGTTGTAAAAAGAACTGTTTATATGTTCATATTGTAAACTATTAATGAGCAATCTAAACCTGGGTTCACTAATGCATTTTCACCCATATCAAGATAAATGACAAAATCTGAGAAATTAAACGAATTCATGGTTAATGCAGTAATTACATAATTGATGCTGCTCAGAGCACCAAGCAAATATAACATCCTTTTACCAATGGAGTCTTAAACTATAATATGTAAGTTATGTTCTAACAAATCCACATGCCACCCATTTTGTTGAGGAGCACGATGACGCCATTTCTTGTCAATACCAATTGAAGACTCTGGAAATATGTTTAAGATGTATTTCGTAAGTTTTTGGCAACAGGGTAAATCTAATCAACTTTTGCAGCAATTGAATGACTGAAGTGAAAGTATGCTCCATGGAAACACTGGAATGGTAGGCATAAATCTTAAATTTCAGAACATCTGCAGGATATTGAAAGGGTCAAAACTAATGCACACAGGAGAACATAGACAAAATAATAGGAAATTATGTCAGAACTCTACAAAATTCAAGGTAGAACTCCATCAGGAAGCACGATAACCCTTGTATTTCACCTGATATTGCAATGCAAATAACCATGAGGTGCCCTTACTGCATAATCCCTAACAGCCTTGAAACCAACATGTCATCAGTAACTATCTTAACATATTTATCTATAACTTAAACTAATAATAATTTACTAAACATCACTTAACAGAGACGCAGCAACACATATGGTACTTATATTAAGAAAGACTGATTTTGGAAAATCAATAGAAAAATGCTGTCTCATGCAATTCAAATACTTAAAAAGATGTGTCCAAAGTAATCTTCACCTGATCAGGCAACGTAAATAATTGGTCTTGGCCTTCTTTAAAACCACATAGAATACTTTCATCTTTTGAGCTGTATCTACTTTAAAGAACCTTAAATTGGATTCATTAAGAGAGATATCCACATTATGCTGCATGTCTCTCAGGACCCACCGAAGATGTATAAATATTAAGAAGCAAGTTATTTGGGTGTGCAGCTTGAAAGAGTTGGTGAGTCTGTCTGAGTAAAGATAACGTGCCAGCATGACTTTGAGCCTTTCCTGGTAAGCTCAGGAATCCATTTGAGAGGGTATTCCCACATGCAGGCTGGCTATTCTGATATTGTTTTTTCTGTCTCAACCAACTTGGTAATTCACCTCTTATATGTGTAGCTTTTTTCTCATTTCATCATATATATATTGTGGTCACCAGCACTCCAGCTCCTCAAACACCCAACATAGTAGGCATGGACACAAGTATAAAAGCCCAAAGAGTCTTTATTGTGGGAAACTCTTCCACAGCAAGAGTTTTATTACATCAGCCACAAGTATATGCAATAAGCATAACACAATACAGCAACTCTTTGTCTTTCTTTCTCTCTGTCACTGCCTCCTCCACTCCTCTATGCAAGCTTTATCCACCTTCCTCCGACTCTGGCTCATCCCTGTGAAACAGGCAGCTCTTTTAATCTCCCACCCAGGCAGGGCCGTCTTAACAGCATTATAGGCCCCTGCGAAAAGCAGTGCACTGGGGAATCCCACCTACACAACTACTCAGCAAGTCACAACATACATAGATTAGCATGTGGCCCCTATGGTCATGGGCCCCCGGGCAACTGCCCAGTAAGCCCATGTGTTAAGATGGCCCAGCACCCAGGAGTACTTAAAGTCTTCTGTATACATGGTTCAAAAGCACTTCTGGGTGAGGATGGAGCCGCATGAAGTAGGGCTTCTCCAGTCCCTGCAGCACCCCCTGGCAGCATCCATAGAATCCAACAGGGCTGAGCCAAAGAACTCCATGTCCCATGATGCCCTGTGAGAATCTGTGGAACCGTTGCAACCCAGGTGGACTGCCATTTCATGATCATGGGGAGATAGTGCCCCGTGCTTCCTCTTTCCCTTGGTCCTCCCATCCTGAAGGCGTCCCTTACTCTCTAATTCTCTCTCTCTCTCTCTCTCTCTCTCTCTCTCTCTCTCTCTCTCTCTCTCTCTCTATATATATATATATATATATATATATATACAGTATATTTATGTAAGGTATACATTTATAGTATATAAAATGTATTCAATGTTTTAATGCTTTTCGATTGTAATAAGAAGATGAAAGTAAATTTTTCATCAACACTGCATCTGACTACTAATAATTCTCCACTGCAGCATAATGAAACATTTATTCAGAATTACTTTTACTAACATAATGCTTTTTTCTCAGTGAATACAACATACAGCCCATAAGTTGTTTTTTTTTTCTTATTAAGTTTTAAAACTATTTTAAAAAGTTTCCAGTATTAAAATATATTTTTGTCTTTTGCCTTATCTTTCTTCAAATAGGAGGTTTGACAGATCTTTGGAGAAATGGCAACAGTTCCATAGTGACTTAAAAAGCCTTGCCCAGTGGCTGAGTGAAGCAGAACGTATTCTGGCTGATACACACCTTGATCCTAGCAGCCCAGATCAAACCAAAGTTAAAGAAAATCTCAAGGTATGAAATGAAAAAGACATTTTAATCACTTTTTTCTAAATACATTACATAATGCTGAATTGAGATTGCTTCTATCATCTTAAATGTTTTATGTAGTCTATTGGATGGCTGGTTGGATTTCCAGGAAAAGTAATATTTTATTTATTGCTGTTAGGTCACTTGAATTATGTTGCTAAAGATTGGTTTTGAAGTGTTTTCTTATACTGCAATGGTTTTATTGAGAACCTGGAAGCATTCATTTTCTTTTTACTAAAATATATGTTGGTTTATTGAAGCACTGATGGTTGATTTTGGAAAAAAAGCAATGCTTATCTGGGTTGATATTTATGGTGTTATAGATATATTGTTGTTCATTTTTAATACTTAATTAAATGTTTAAATTACTTGCATTTGTGAACAAAGAAAACCTTCAAATAATCAACATCATATTCTGGCCTATTTTCTGATTTAAAATCTTTTATTGAACCTGCAATGTGCAATATGCTGTTAAATCTCTAACTACTGAGCTACAAGCCCATTTTCTCATTATCTGTTGAAACTGAGGAAACATGACCTCTGTTGCTGGAAGATGGTATCACTGCTAATGTTCAGTAAATACAGTGCATATCAAATTACGACAAATGTGAATTGTGGTGACTTCAGATTAAATTTTTTGTTTTTGTGCTTTCTTATATTTTGTTTCAAATTTGTGGAGTTTTATGTTTTGAATGTTTGTGAGATGGGCTTGTGAAGAGTCCCACAGATCTAGAGAAGGTTAATGATGTTAATGTCATGTTATTCATTGTTTGAAAAGCTGTATGAGCCTATTAGCTTTTTGTAAACTCCATAACGTTTAATTTAATGATTTTAAATTCAGTCATCAGTTATTAAATACATGTAGTGTTCTAATTTTTTTATTTGTATGTAAAGGAGAGGAAGAGCTGTGATTTAATCTACTTTATTTTGTTTTTACACTTTCATCTTAGCCAGCAGTGGTGTTTTGAATCAGAAGATAAAATCTGCAACCTATATTCACTTTTTATGTAACAAGAACATATTTTTTTGTAGGTCTTGCAAGTTAAAATACCTTCAGTTGTGTTTTCTGCAGTGCAATCTAAGCATGTAATTTCATGGAGCTAGTTAAAGCTAGGTTGGATGAAATGTTTTAAATGGACATATAGGATTCTGTCTTTGAGACTATGAGACAAACTCCTGAGTCTCTTGATTGCTGTGTATTACTTTTGGTCAATATACTGAACATTTTCTGTCCAGTCTTTAAAGTTTTCTGCAGAGCTTGTTTTGTTTCTTTTGGATGCATTGCCTATTTGCCCCTTATTGATACAAGTCCCTTTATTAAATCATGAATCTGACTTACGGCTTAATAAGCATTGTTTTGATAAACTAGATGAGAGTGTTTGCAGTTTCCCATTGCAGTGATACTTTATTAGTACAGCTTTCAAAATATTGGTAGAAACATTTAGTGCTTGGTATTTCGGAATGTGTTTAATGCCAGTCTTTCAAGGTATGCTGGTTTTTACAAAATTCCGAGTTATAGATATTGCATTCTTCATTGTAAATATTTCCTCCTCTCTGAAAAACCTGTCAAGTTAAGGCCTGCATAGTCAGTGTGAGCCTATTTCTGGATATTTTTTAGCTGTTCTCAGATAGAAAGACAGGTTTCTGTACTCAAGCCTGTAACTGTTCAACATACACCTTATCGAGTTTTAAATAACACAAGATCCAGATGTTCTTTTTTGAATTGTTTTGAATATTTTTGAATTGAATTTGAGAGCTACAATTATCCTAGTGTCCTGTGCAGCCTTTCCAAACTGTCAGTTCGTCAACTTGAAACAAATCCTCAATTTAAGCTTTCTTGAAAGCTGTGGACTTCTCAGTATGCATTTGTTTAACTTGTTCTTAGCTGAGTCTTGATTTCTGAATGTGAGAACTTGCAGCTGTTAAAGATGCCATTTCTGTCAAGTGAATCAATCTATCTAGTTCTAACTTTATCTCTGTTTCCTTTGGCTCTTGTAGCAGACACAAGAATTCTTCATATTTTCATGTTTTGTATTCACTCAGTTGTGTAATTATAGGAACCTAAAGATCCTCTGCCTTATTTAAAAAAAAATTTACTATGGTTACAGACATTTTTTTTAATGATACTATTTTGTCAGTGATTAAAAAATGCCCCCATATAGTAAGTAGTTTGTGGTTGTTAGTGTATGTTTCTTGTTTCAGAACCAAATCTATATGTAAGCCAAATACTCCACAAGCAATATCATTCTGTAATTAAATTTCTAATGCTATAAAATAGCACATCTTAGCAAATTTACTCTGGCCTACTTACTGGGTACCTGACCAGTTCCCTTTTAACCTTAATTATCCATCTTTTGTCAGATAACAATGAGAGATATCACACTGAAAGCTATCCTGTTGTAGCCAAACAGGACCTAGTATGTGATTATACGATAATCTGTGGATGAATCTTCCATCTCCATTTAAAGATAAGTTTGAATTGACACATGAAGTTGACGCTAAGCTACTGTATATCTTCAATAAATGTTAGTGATTACTGGTCTGTATGTTTTCCAGGATGAAATAAACACCTTATAACCAGACTATTCAGAATCATGGGGTATAGGACTTAAAGTGATTTTAAATATGTAAAGCTACACTTTTCTTAACCACAAACTCTAATCGTGTTTTCCAATGCTCCATTCTCCAATCAACCTTGGAAAGGATGTCTTACTCCTATGAATAATGGAGATCTTCCTCACATATACTGCACTGTGTTGTTAGACTTAATGTCACTGTTTAAGGCCCTAATGTTAATGATAACCATAAGACTAAAAATTCTGAATGGGCCCTGATGTTAAGATCCCCCTTTGGGGTTCTTTGGATGTTGGGGTTCCCCCTAGGTTCATGAATGTTCCATGTTAGACACTGGTAGACTTTAAGAAATTATCCACTTTTTATATCAAATAGAATTTCGTCCTTCACCTAGTTATTCAAAGTGTCAACTGCAGTTAAGGACGTGTATGTAGTCCTCAGAAATTCTTTATGAACGTTTCATGTGTATGGGATTTTCTTAAAATATGATTTTAGTTGCTGTACAGAATGATAAACCTTTCATTTATACATGATAGACCAGCATCTTGGTTAGCCTTAGCAATTTGTTGTAGAAACTTTCATAAAATGTTCCAAGCTATGCAGAGAGAGATAAGCTCATTAGAATGATATTATCCAGTAGGGACAAATTAAAAAGGGAGATTACTTCTTGGATGCACTGTAAGATTCAGATTCTAAGATTCACAGTTAGTCTGTGTTAGTGCAAATCTTATGTACACAAAAATGTAGATGTCCATTCTTATTAAGACACCTGGCATGATAGCTAGTAACAAGGAAGAAAGTGTTGTGAACTGTGGCTTTGCGAAACAGGGAATCAAAGGCAGTATGTGCACAGAAAGTGACACATGGACAAAAAAGTGTTGTCTTCTTGTGATGTAAACAAATCCCAAGATCAATCTAGTTTAGATAAAAGTGAATTGACAGCAAAGACGTGGCATCTTCTTTCCAGATCAAAAAATAAGTCAGTGATATGCCTATACTAATAAACAGTCTTTGACACCTCAACACTGCTAAAAATAAGCCTCTTTTCAAAATAGGCAACATAGACATTACTGATAGCTGCATCTAATAACATTTTCTTGCTCTGCTTGGAAACATAAAACATGTTCTTTAAACATAAAATAATTACACTAAACAGCAACTTTTAAGATATTGCACTCAATTTATTTAATTATGCGATTGATAAGAGCAATGGAGTAGACTGAAGATTAACAACATACATTTTGGAATAAGACACTGACAGAAGCATGTAACAAATAATAAATTAAAAACCAAAACAAGGTTACCATCCATAATATGTTTTTGAATTTTACCTATTAAATCCAAATAAGGACATGTTAATTAAATACACAAAACTGAAAGAAGTACTAAGAGGAATAAAATCTTCAACATATTGGACACTTGGATCAAGGAGATTGTTTGTTTATTCAGGATCTTTAATAACCAATTAACAGACAGCACTTTTTGCTTGGTAAGTCTAGCTAAGAGACATGAAATTAGTAGAACAAAGCACATGATGGAGATAGAGTAGTTGTCTTAAGGATTTTCAAAAAAGGTATATGAATTGATTTGCTCATTTAATTTATTAAAATTGAAGTAGTGAAAAAGAAGCTGTTGATAAGGTATAATTTGAATTAGTTAATAAATAAAAATTAATCCTGGACAATATGCTGGTATATCTTGCTGATTATTAAAATATCCATTACCCAGGTTAAGAAAAAAGTTGCACTTCATTTAATATAAGGTAATACTACCAGACTTACCTAATCCAGTCCAGGGACATAGTGGGGTCAAAACCTATCCCACCTATATCAGGAGCAAGGGGGGACACAATCATGAACAGGGCATCAGTCTATTGTAGGACAAATACCCACATTAAGCACAAATTAGAATCATCAGTTAACTTGATTTTTACAACTTCTTTCTCTTTTTCTCTCCCTCTTTGTATCCTCTTATTTAATGACCATTTTCTGTGTTCACCCAGTGTGGCCAATTAACAAATAAAAAGTGAGGTGTTGGAGTAGAACGTTTTACAGTAGGATGCTCTTCCTGATGTCAACATCCTTTACTGACCTTTTATGACATGTAATGGGAATCGTGACCTTATTCTAACTCCACTGAGTAGAGGTAATACTGTACTTGCATTTTTAGAATGTGATCAAGAAAACTTGAACACATGCAGGAAAGTCATGAAGACATGGAGAGTTAGGGTAAATATAATGGAATTTACAACAATTAATTTGATTAAATGAGTTTGAGAATTGGATGAGATGTTGAACATGTATTTGGTCTGGAAATGTGATCACTAGTTGTTACTGTTTGTCTTTTGTAAATCAATATTATAAATATTATATGTTTTGTTTAAGGCACAATAGGATATACATTTTGTTTCTTGGCAAGTACATTTCTGTACACAATTGTTCTCATCTTATTCCATCCATCCATCCATCCATTGTCTCCCGCTTATCCGAGGTCAGGTCGCGGGGGCAGCAGCTTGAGCAGAGATGCCCAGACTTCCCTCTCCCCGACCACTTCTTCTAGCTCTTCCGGGAGAATCCCAAGGCGTTCCCAGGCCAGTCGAGAGACATAGTCCCTCCAGCGTGTCCTGGGTCTTCCCCGGGGCCTCCTCCCGGTTAGACGTGCCCGGAACACCTCACCAGGGAGGCGTCCAGGAGGCATCCTGATCAGATGCCCGAGCCACCTCATCTGACTCCTCTCGATGCGGAGGAGCAGCGGCTCTACTCTGAGCCCCTCCCGGATGACTGAGCTTCTCACCCTATCTTTAAGGGAAAGCCCAGACACCCTGCGGAGGAAACTCATTTCAGCCGCTTGTATTCGCGATCTCGTTCTTTCGGTCACTACCCATAGTTCATGACCATAGGTGAGGGTAGGAACATAGATCGACTGGTAAATTGAGAGCTTCGCCTTGCGGCTCAGCTCCTTTTTCACCACGACAGACCGATGCAGCGCCCGCATTACTGCGGATGCCGCACCGATCCGCCTGTTGATCTCACGCTCCATTCTTCCCTCACTCGTGAACAAGACCCCGAGATACTTGAACTCCTCCACTTGGGGCAGGATCTCGCTACCAACCCTGAGAGGGCACTCCACCCTTTTCCGGCTGAGGACCATGGTCTCGGATTTGGAGGTGCTGATTCTCATCCCAGCCGCTTCACACTCGGCTGCGAACCGATCCAGAGAGAGCTGAAGATCACGGCCTGATGAAGCAAACAGGACAACATCATCTGCAAAAAGCAGTGACCCAATCCTGAGTCCACCAAACCGGACCCCCTCAACGCCCTGGCTGCGCCTAGAAATTCTGTCCATAAAAGTTATGAACAGAATCAGTGACAAAGGGCAGCCCTGGCAGAGTCCAACTCACACTGGAAACAGGTTCGACTTACTGTCGGCAATGCGGAC
Source organism: Erpetoichthys calabaricus (assembly GCF_900747795.2). Lineage (NCBI taxonomy): Eukaryota > Metazoa > Chordata > Cladistia > Polypteriformes > Polypteridae > Erpetoichthys > Erpetoichthys calabaricus. Next base: position 116,911,579 of record NC_041397.2, on the reverse strand, counting down.
CAAGCTCTGGCACCGATCGTACAGGGACCGAACAGCCCTTATCAGGGGGGCCGGTACCCCATACTCTCGGAGTACCCCCCACAGGATTCCCCGAGGGACACGGTCGAATGCCTTTTCCAAGTCCACAAAACACATGTAGACTGGTTGGGCAAACTCCCATGCACCCTCCAGGACCCTGCTAAGGGTATAGAGCTGGTCCACTGTTCCGCGACCAGGACGAAAACCACACTGTTCCTCCTGAATCCGAGGCTCGACTATTCGACGGACCCTCCTCTCCAGAACCCCTGAATAGACTTTTCCAGGGAGGCTGAGGAGTGTGATCCCTCTGTAGTTGGAACACACCCTCCGATCCCCCTTCTTAAAGAGGGGGACCACCACCCCGGTCTGCCAATCCAGAGGCACTGTCCCTGATGTCCATGCGATGTTGCAGAGGCGTGTCAACCAAGACAGTCTTACAACATCCAGAGCCTTGAGGAACTCTGGGTGTATCTCATCCACCCCCAGGGCCCTGCCACCAAGGAGTTTTTTGACCACCTCGGTGACCTCAGTCCCAGAGATGGGGGAGCCCACCTCTGAGTCCCCAGGCTCTGCTTCCTCATTGGAAGGCATGTTAATGGGATTGAGGAGGTCTTCGAAGTACTCCCCCCACCGACCCACAACGTCCCGAGTCGAAGTCAGCAGCGCACCATCCCCACCATATACAGTCATCTTATTCCCTGCTTTCAAAAGCCATAGATTGCATGCAACACACTCCTTCATAATAAAATTCTAACTTTTAATGGTAATTTTCTTCTACTGGAGTGGAATTAATATTAAGCTTAACATTGTGTGTATGACTGAAAGTGTAAGCTGGGAAAGTTCATTTGGTTGAAATGATAAAGTCGTCTCACATCCTAGCCCTTTATACTGCTATGTTACTTCATATATATAATCAGTTATCAAAGGGCAAGTATAAATAGGAAGTTTCAATTACTAGAATTCCCCTCATGATGTGTCGCTAGAAAAATAGGCCTAAAGCATGATAGTCATATCTCCTATCACAGTAAATATCTGAATACTAGGAGAAATATCATTTAGCTCAGTTAGGTGGGAATGTAAAACTGTCCATTCATTTACTGATGTAATTAGATAGATAGATAGATAGATAGATAGATAGATAGATAGATAGATAGATAGATAGATAGATAGATAGATAGATAGATAGATAGATAGATAGATAGATAGATAGATAGATAGATAGATAGATAGATAGATAGATAGATAGATACTTTATTAATCCCAAGGGGAAATTCACATACTCCAGCAGCAGCATACTAATAAAGAACAGTAATAAATTAAAGAGTGATAACAATGCCGATAACAATGCAGGTATACAGACAGACAATAACTTTGTATAATTTTAACGTTTACCCCCCTGGGTGGAATTGAAGAGTCGCATAGTGTGGGGGAGGAACGATCTCCTCAGTCTGTCAGTTGAGCAGGACAGTGACAGCAGTCTGTCGCTGAAGCTGCTTCTCTGTCTGGAGATGATACTGTTCAGTGGATGCAGTGGATTCTCCATTAATTTAGTGGATGCAGTGGATTCTCCATTATTAAATTAAATCTCCATTAAACCTGCTTAGTTCAGTTCAGTGTCTCAAGGATTGGACCCTGTATTAGCAATGAGAGGCACAAGGCAGAAACTAATGCTGAATGTTGCGTTAGTCCATCACAGGACATACTGACACACACTGTGCCAATCTGTAGTAGGCATGTAATCCAACATGCAAGTGTTTGAACATGGAACTAAACTGGAGCACCTGGAGAGAAACTCAAGCAAGTAGAGTGGGCAAACTATACAGAGAATAAATGGGTCAGGTCTTGTGGAGTGGTGAGGCAGAAGCACTAACTACTGTACTTCCACAGAATCAGCGTGCATAACCACAACATCTCCAGACATGCTTAATCCAGTTCATACTCATGGTGGACCAGAGCTTATCCCAGCAGCATCAAGTGTTGGGCAGGAAGCTAACCCTGAACAGGGCAGCCTTCCAGTATTCACACACCGTGACAAAGTTGCAATCAACCTGTTTTAAACAAAGTTGGGGATGCTGGAGAAAAACAGAAGTACCTGAAGTAAAACTCACGTAGGCAGTAACTGTGTCAGGATTCAAAATAATTTTAGTGGAGATATGAGGCAACAGCTCTTACTAAATGGTACCTTTGTGCAATGCGTAAAATGTTGAAAAACTTCATTAAACAAAAACATGACAAAAGTTGTTAAATTGTTTATGTAAAAATATACAGCACAATATTCTCACTCCCCTGAGAAGATGCCAGTCCATAGCAGGGCTCATTCAGGCACACACCACAATACCAGTTTGGAATTGCCAGTTAATCTAAAAATGTTTTTGCTGATGTGCATAACCCATGCCCACCAGTGGAAACTGTGCAGACTTGACATGGACAACAACCGAGTTTGAGACTCAAACTCAGTATGCTGGATCTATGAGACGCCATCCTATCTAAAAATAGTTAAGCAAATTTAATTGCAGGAATGAGATCAAATATTACTTAAACAAGAAGTGTGAATTTTTGCATGGCAAGCATTAATTTGTGGTCTCTAAATCCAGGAGTACAGTATTCTTTAATGTAATGATAGAATTGACAGAAGAATAACAGTAGTATTTAACAAGCTCAAATGTGATTAACAGCTTAAGTTACAGATCCAAAAAGTAATCAAGTTTGGGATTATCCATGTCGGTTGGAAAAAAAACCTAACTATAAGCTCTGCCTCTAATGGGTGGATTGCAATATTAGTGTTATTCTGAAGTGTGATTATATGTGTTGCTAGTACACTAAACGTATGGCAATAAAATCCATCCATCCATCATCCACCCCGCTATATCCCAATACAGGGTCACAGAGGTCTGCAAGAGCCAGTCCCAGCCAACACAGGGCGCAAGGCAGGAAACAATCCCCGGGCAGACGCACCAGTCCACCACAGTGCAGACACACACACACACACACACTAGGGCCAATTTAGAATCGCCAATCCACCTAACCTGCATGTCTTTGGACTGTGGGAGGAAACCGGAGTACCCGGAGGAAACCCACGTAGACACGGGGAGAACATGCAAACTCCATGCAGGGATGACCCGAGAAGCGAACCCAGGTCTCCTAACTGCGAGGCAGCAGCGCTACCACTGTTGACAATATTACGTTATAATTAATTTTTATTAATCACACAGAGTTTCAATCTTCTTTAATGTTCAATCTTCTTTAATCTAGGTTCAAACAATTATGAACACCACAAACTAGCAGAAAATGACAAAAAAACAAAATATAGATATTCAGCAATTAGGTTTGGACAGCTGGCAATAAAATGATTAATGAAAAATCTTTTTCTCATATTTAAGGTCTGTGTTGTCCTTTCACTTTACAGGAGAGAACTTTCATCTTGAGTTTTAACTTCTCTAGGTTGTGAAGAACAAATCACAAAGGGCAGTTAGTACTCTTGTGGCACAAAAGCTTTGAATTGGATGTAAATGTTTTTATATGTCCTGCAGGCAGAAGACTCGTAAAAAGCACCATCTGCCAAATGCAGCTGTAATGCAGTTAGAAAGTGACATTGTGTAATGTTATATTAATGTTTTTAATTCCCCCATCAAGTTGGACTTTATTTTGCTAAAACACTATAAAGCTTAGAAGAAAGAAGTTTGATTTTCCATTGATGTTTCTGTATAGAAGGGAGTATATTACTTGTTAATATTATCCATTTTGACTCAAGCCCACTAAATGGTTTATTTCCCATTTGTCTTCAAATTGACCATTCTTGTTTATTTTTTCTACTACACAAAATTTCAGAAATCTATAAGCATGAGGTCAACTGAATAGTTGTTTTTCAATATTCTGTGTCCCACATGTGGTTTTGTTAAATGTTTTGGAATACTAGAGCAGTCGTTAATCCATTGTCACTTCAGGCTGTGAAAAGGCAAAAACTATCAAAACAAGGCAAAAAGTTATCACAAAGCCTCTTAATATTAATAATAACTTACTTTAGACCAACTATGACCCTCTAATCAACCTACCTGACTTGTCTTAGAGACTTAGGAGAAAACTGGAATACCTAGAGAAGCTGCAGACAAATGGCTTCTGTGGAGTTTACCTGGGGTCTAGGGACTTTTGATTGATTGAGGCTACCTCATCCTCTAAATTTTGGAAAACATTGACAAAGGCAATTAAATGTGTTACATGATCTGCTATCGCCTACCAGCAGAGATGTGCACAAAGGGTTAGTTGCAGTGTCTCAAGCCCCTTTCCTCTTCATTGGCCCAAGTGCCATATTCTCCCATTAGGACAAGGAAACACCACCTTTTCTTTGTTAAAGCAATGTAGGCCACAGTTTATTATCCTTTATAGAAATATAAAATGTTGTATGGTAATTATTCATATTAATTTCACAGAACATCTGTAATTAATATTAGTGTGCTGGTTGTGTTATTTTATATGACCTTCAAGGTAGCTGTGATGTGTTTGATGTATAACAGCAGCTTTTTTAGTTTGCTTGTTGCATTTCTCAAACACTCTTCTCTCTTAAAGATTTATCAAATAACTGTTTTTCACAGCACAAAGCATTTTCTTCCTTTCAGTTGTATTGCATTGTAATAGAGTTTTCCATGAGTGCAGGTTCCATGGCATTCCCGTGAGTGTGGGTAAAAGCATTGTTTTACACCAGTTGTAATAAAGTTAGAGAAACTAACAAACCTTGTGGTGGAAAGTGTATTCTTTATGCAGTTTTAAATGAAAACTTACAGCAAAGGAATTAAGTTATTTACTGCTCCTGTATAAAAATGCGTGCAATAAAGCTCTTGTGAGACTGAGAGGTGCTATTTTTAGGTCGACGTGACTATGCCACTTTTAAGTTGAAAGATTATGATGTCCAGGAGCTGGTAAATATGAAGAGCATCCACCTGCCATTTGACAAAACCCAGGACAAAATGACTAATGAGGCGTATAACTAATTTGTTTCTATTATGTTGGACAATAGTTTAATTGGCTTGGTGAAGTGTTGTCAGTGTAACATTGTTTTAAAGTGAAAATCGCAAGATACTAAGAACAGGCTAAGGATACCAAATAATGAATGTATGACATCTTCTGCAAAACACCAGTCAGCATTGTTTTATTGTTAGATGCTAGAAACCAGCCATTGGATTGCCAGTAAAATAGGAAATGGGCAGTTGAGACTGAACATAGGTGTGCCTGGAACACAAGGCAAGATGATGTGCCTTTATTTTAACTCAAGTATAATATTGGTTATATATAGAAATGTAGATTATAAGTGAATGTGCATATTTTTAATCTTCACTATATTACAATCTTGTGGTCAAATAGTAGTAAGAACCGAATCCAAAAAAATTGGACACCAGCCGGATAATCCCATTTAATCCAAAAAATAAATATAAACAAAAATAAACTCTCAATGGAGCTGGATAACAGAAACACAAGCTATAGCCTTTCCTTATATTGAAATTGATGCTTGGTAGAATGGGTCGGTTTTTGAGGAGCTCTGTCTAACGGTTTGACACAGGTCAAAGTGAGACAACTCCTTCCAGGTGTAAACATGACTAAATAAAGAAACCTAACCTAACCTAACTCCTTCCAGGGATGGTTGGCTTTATAGGACCTAGCTTGGAAGATGTGGAGTTAGATGCCCACACTGGGTGTGTTCTTGGAGCTGTGGAGGTAGAAACTGGTGACAATGATGACAACAGTGCCCCCTCTCATCCTGGAGTGGTATTACATACCTCTGATGAGCCCGAAAGGTTGACCCTCCATTGTGCATGCATGACAATCTTTATAGCTTCCTTTTTTATGTTTATTGATACACACACCTCTATCAGGGTGCAAATACAGCCATACAAGTTGCTGTATTTGCACCCAATTCGAGACTTGACAGCCAATTGAACTAAACAAAGAGTTACTGACTGCCAGTTTATGGTGATACAGTAATCCCTCCTCCATCGCGGGGGTTGCGTTCCAGAGCCACCCGCGAAATAAGAAAATCCGCGAAGTAGAAACCATATGTTTATATGGTTATTTTTATATTGTCATGCTTGGGTCACAGATTTGCGCAGAAACACAGGAGGTTGTAGAGAGACAGGAACGTTATTCAAACACTGCAAACAAACATTTGTCTCTTTTTCAAAAGTTTAAACTGTGCTCCATGACAAGACAGAGATGACAGTTCTGTCTCACAATTAAAAGAATGAAAACATATCTTCCTCTTCAAAGGAGTGTGTGTCAGGAGCACAGAATGTCACATAGATAGAGAAAACAATCTCTAGCAAACAAATCAATAGGGCTGTTTGGCTTAAGTATGCGAAGCACCGCGGCACAAAGCTGTTGAAGGCGGCAGCTCACACCCCTTCCGTCAGGAGCAGGGGGAGAGAGAGAGACAGAGTTTGTTTTTCAGTCAAAAATCAATACGTGCCCTTCGAGCTTTTAAGTATGCGAAGCACTGTGCAGCATGTCGTTTCAGAAAGCAGCTGCACAAAAGATAGCAACGTGAAGATAATCTTTCAGCATTTTTAGACGAGCGTCCGTATCGTCTAGGTGTGCGAACAGCCCCCCTGCTCAATCCCCATACGTCAGGATCACAGATAGTCAGCGCAAGAGAAAGAGAAAAGTAAGCTGGGTAGCCATCTGCCAATAGCGTCCCTTGTATGAAATCAACTGGGCAAACCAACTGAGGAAGCATGTACCAGAAATTAAAAGACCCATTGTCCGCAGAAATCCGCGAACCAGCAAAAAATCCGCGATATATATTTAAATATGCTTACATATAAAATCCGCGATGGAGTGAAGCCGCAAAAGGCGAAGCGCGATATAGCGAGGGATCACTGTACTTGCATATTTCATTACATGTTTTATGTATTTGAGCTCCTGGCACCTTGCACTTTGTCTACTAGGATGAATAGCTCACTGAATCAAGATCAAGGTACCTTAGAGATGATTTCTTTTTGATAGGACTGTTGGTTAACCTCTGCAAGTGTGCTCACTTTTGAGGGTGTGACTTCTAACGATTGCTGTATCCTTCGTGTGGAGTAGCAGAAATCAAGCCCTCACAGCAAACTGAACTTGTTTACGCAACAATCAGGGTTTTTAATGTACAAGAGCGACAACACCCATACATTCAAGCACTTTGGAGCAGCCTTGCTAACTTGAGTGTTGTTACACAATGAAAGCTAATGTGTACGAGCTAACAGTTAATGTTGCACAGTTAAACCAAATGTTTTGAAATAAGTAGTGGGTTTTTTTTTTCTAATTCTTGATTGCATATTTCCCTGCTGTTTGAATATTTTCATCTTGACTCCAGTTTATTTCTTCGGTTGAAAGGTATTTTAAATGTTCCTTTGAGGTGACTCTAGAAATGTGTGTATGTGTGAGCGTGATAGTGGACTCTCATAAACTGGGATCCAGTCTAAAATGGAATTCTGTCTTATAAGTGTTGTTGGTGGCAGAGGCCAGAGTGAAGGGATAGAATATTGTAGTAGTTAAGCTGATTTTTTCTTCTTTTTTTAAAATAATTTTAGCAAAAGAACCCTTAGTAGGGATACAGTGTTTTTTTTTAAGTAACAATAAATGTAAAACAGTAAGATGCAACAAAGCCATTTCATACAATATAATAAGCAAATAATATATCAATGTTCAAAAAACTGCCTAGTGATATTCAACTCCAGTTAAATTTACAAGGCTGTATTAGCTGCTTACACCATGAATTAGGGAAGGGCAGTTTTTAAGGGATGCATTTCTGGACAGTTTTATTTGCTTTGTAATTTAAGGTTACATTTTAATGAAATTTTTGCCATTTTTATATTTGGTTCTATTTTCTTTATATTCACATGTGTAATGTTTGTACAACAACGGGGGTTCTCATATTCGGTCCTCGGGACTCCCTGTGGCTGCAAGTTTTTGTTCCAACCAGATTCATAATTAGTGACAATCCCTGATAGCACTGATCTTGTTTAATTAGCTGTTATTTTGTTTTCTCTTATTCTACATTCAGAAAAGCACCGCAGCATGATTTTTACATTTATGAGACATTTAGAAATATTTCTACTTTTGCTATAGATTTAAATGCTTAACTCTCTTTTGTTGATTTCATTATATTTTGCCCTTTCTCTGTGCAGTTTTCCCCCTTCATTGTATCTTATTAATGACAATTAAAAATGAGCACAGCAGACACCCAGGCAAACAACACTAAATAATCAAACGCTGCAACTACTTTAGCATCAGACCCACTAATTAGTAAATAATGGATTCATTAAACAATTACAACACCTAGAGAAGCAGAATGAAAATCAAGATGGAAATATAGTTAAAAAGAAAAAAATACATTATTCCCATATAACTGTTTGGTACATTTTAATATATATATATATATATATATATATATATATATATATATATATATATATATATATATATATATATATATATTTTTTACCAGACTTAGTTTTCTAATTTCTATATTGTTCCCAAAACACAGAACTTGGGAATAACAGTTCACTTAATTAGCCAAGGAATCCAATTAAAAAAAGAAGCTGGTTGGAACAAAACCCTGCAGCCACAGTGGATCCCCAGGAAATAGTTTGGGAAGCTCTGCTCTAATTTATGACTTAATATTTCTAAGACAAAAGATATGGTTGTAGATATTAGGTGGTCTACACCATTCATTGTCTCAACTTCAATTAAATGGGAGACAATGGAGATGTTAGAGCAATACAAATATTTGGGAACAATCATTGATAACAAACTAAACTTTGATCTTAACACAGTGCAAATCTGTAAAAAGGGCAGTCACGACTTTTCTTTCTTAGGAAACTCAACTGTTTTAAAGTGGTCAAAACCATAATGACACTTTTTTACTGAATCCATTGTTACATTTGCTTTTATCTGTTGGTTTGGCAACCTCTGCAATAAGAATATGACATTATTCTTAAATTACTTACTTAATGACATTATAATAATTAGAAGGAAAATGATTGTTTAACAGCAGACCTCTATCACTGAAATTAATTGCAAACGGGTCAAAAAGAAAGCCAACTCAGTCCTGTCAGACAGCAGCTATCCTCTTTGCTCTAACTGTTGCCATCAGGCTGCAGATTAGGTTTCCAAAGGTAAACAGCAACAGGTTTAAGAACTCTTTTATTCCTAGAGCTATAAGCATTTTGAATTCTGATAGTTGTCGGGATGCTGCTAAATGTTAAGTTCTGCATTATTATATTGTGTACTGTTGAAAGTAATTGTTCTTCTTTGTATTGAACATGATTTTGTGTTTATGCAATAACATTGGTTTTCAAATGTTGTGTTTTTGTTTATCTGTTGGATCTCTGTAACAATGTTTTCTGTTTTTGTACTTTCCTGCTGCAAACAAATTTCCCTCTGGAATAATGAAGTCTACCTAAACCTAAACCTAAACCTAAAAGTGATTCTTCCAGTACAGAGGAAGGTCAGCACATAGGCACATCAGTACATAGGCAGAGGTCAGCACTAAGAGAATAGTCTCTACCATTAAACCCAAAAACTGACAACACCTTGAAAGGAAAAATGGTTTTATTATTTTTATTTTGTTTTTGTTATGAAAAAATATTCATACACGCACCATATTTAAAATAATTTCATATTGTACGTCAGAGTTGTGTGTCATACTGTAATCATTTTTTCCTGAAATTCTAGTATACTAAAAATAATGGTCGTATGATACCAGATGATCTTTTCTGGAGGCTTCATGAACATATGACCCAAAATAGTTCCTTTATGGAGGAAAACAAAACTTTGATTTGGTGGAGTATTATGTGAACTCTTGCTGTTAGAGTCTTTGGTATTTTTGTCTTGTTAAGATGTGTTTTTTCTAACAATCGGATACAATCAGCAATCATAGACATACTGTACATTACTTGCCAGATTTGTAAATATTATGCTGAGCCTAAAGTTACAGCCAAATTTCCAATAAATTGAAAACACAGAAATAAAACTAAACACTAACTTGCATCCAGGATTAAAATGTAGCAAATCTGTCCTGTAAAATGTACCTTCTCAGCTTCTGAGCCATTCCCCACCAACAAGTCTGTGCACATTACTGCCTATAAGCATTGTGCCCAACTGTTATATCTAGACAGACAACATTCAATAATTTGGATTGACCAGCAGGCTTCATAAAGAACAATAATGATTCTTACAGTTTTTACTTCCACTAGTTACTGTGTCATCAAGGCAGTCTAAATTCACTGCAGTACAAGCTGATTGAGGCCATTATGCTTTAAGCTCTGTTGCATTATTGTCTTTTTATAATTAATAGCAGTGGTTGTTAGCTGTAATAACATGTTAGCTTGACCATCTGCACATCTGATCACGTCGATTTTGAATGATGGATTTCATACAAATTAGACCACTTCCTCTGGGTGCAACTACTTTTTGTCAACAAGTAATTTTCCTTTACATATCTTAATAGACAAGATTTGTTCCACAGGGGCTAGCAAACTGAGTTTCAATTGCAGACATCAACATTATACATATTGAGCCATAAAAACACAGCACAGCACTTAAGGTCATCGTGTTTCCAGCAGTACCTTTATGTATTTTCTTTTTTTAAACTAGAAATTATGGAAACTTAGGAAATGGTCAAACTTGTTCCTATCTATATAAATGTGTATTTTTTTATTCAGGAGTCGTAGGGGGCTTTAAATATTCTTAGCATTTTTGCAGCCACATGGTGTTATACAGCCCTGCAGTGAGACGTGCAGCTCTTATTAGTTTCTGCATTCGTCCACAGGAGATGCATTAACCAGATGACCACAAAATTAATTATATTCACAAAGCATCCAATTACACTACATTACAAACAAACAGAAGCTTTCTATGACTCCAGAAGGACTTATAAAAAGTATCAGCATTAGGGTAGTCACTTATGCTTCTACATACTGTATTTGCTTCAGCAGGGTATTAGACAGCACCATTTACAGCTGTCTATGAATCACATAATTAGGAATTAGGAGCCTGTAGAAAGCGTAGTGTTATGTTATGTTACCATTATAATTAAGTTTATGAGTAACAAGTCCATGGTGGTGCTTAATGCAAAATAATGTTTATGTAGTTTAAAGGAAATAAAAGGATTAAAAAAATGGAAGCTTTTGGCAGGATGACTTTAATGAAAATGGTCACAATAAGTACAGCATAGAGATGCATAGCAGGATGACTGACGAACAGCACAAAAGTGCTACCTTAATCTTGTTAATTACTTCATAAAACACTTTTTGGCAGCACTCAGTATTAAAGATGCTCTATGAAATAATGATCGATTGATTGAAGTAATATTATATTCAGCATCTATAAAGAAGACATTAGTTAGTGGTGAAATAAGGTTTAATGGCACTGTATATTATCTACTGTCATAGCTGTGGATGTAATCAAGGACTGATTATTTGAGCCAGATAAGGCTAAGGTTATGGAGCATCAATCTGTCCTGTCACTTTCTGGGTATCCTGTGTCTATGTTGGCATTAACAAGGCAGATACAGACAGCACATTGAATGCTAGTTCATTTTTAACTTGAAGAGGCACACAAAGTAAGATATATCATCATATTTTTATAGATTTGGAAATGATGAGCAAGATTTTGTAATCTTAATCTAAGATTCTACTTTTCAATAACTTGTTGGAAAAGTCCCGGTATTACTTTGCCATAAACACACAATTTCTCTGGATAGCACCAGAGCTAATAAATTTACACAGTTAGTCATAAATCAGATCCTAATCATAAACCATGTCCTCCTTAGAAGTAAGAATCTTTTTTCAGACTACTTGCAAGCTTGGATTTCTCTGTAGGTGTACCACTTTGTTTTTGTTAAATTTTTACCATGGGAAAGATCAAAGACTGGCTAATGGTTACATTAAGCTGCCTTAAATCTAAAATAATATATTTTAAAGAAAATTAATTTTTAAGGTAAGCAAGGTTTACTTGCTTAGATATATTATTCCTTGTAGGAAATGAATCCACAGGAGGTAGATTTGCAAGAGTATGAGTATTAGGATGTTCTCTGGATTGAAAAATCCATCTGCTTAACTATGAAAGTTTGTGTTATAAGTTCACACAGCTTAAGAAGCTTCATCTTTCTTATTAAAAATCTGCAAAACTATCATTACAACTATATTCACCGTAATAAAAGGATAAGTGCCTGTGTGTCCAAAACAAGGAATGCCCCTTCCCACAGCACACCCTGATGGCTCCCAAGAAACCCAGCAGGGCCACCGCTTGAGACTACAACATCCATGCAGGCCTAATAGAGATAGAGATAATGAAAATCTTAAAAAGAAAGAAAAAAAAACATGAAAGTATCTCCATTTAACATGCATAGATGTTTACTAATAAAACATTAGAAATCCAGTTTTGTCATTTTTATAAACACAGAGTCTGGGAAGTAACAGACTGTTTAATTAAGTTAGGAGTCCAATTAAAAGTAAATATGGTTGGGATAATAACCTGCTGCCATAGTGGTCCTCCTGAACTGAACTTTGAAAGTACTAGTCTAGAATAATTATTGGAAAAATTGGAACTAAAAGTAAAATATCATTTCTTAGTTAAAAAATGGACCATTTATTTACCTTCTTACTTATTTGCTCTTGTCTCCTCACTTAATTGTAAAATCCTCTAACCCAAATAGATGAGGATCATTTCTGTTTAAGGATCCATCTTCAGGGGATATCGTCAATGGCCAATAAAACAGACTGCAATAGACTTGACTGATTACGCTAATGTGATGCTGATTGATAACAGCTGTAGCGCTTAAGGGAAGACCCCATTTCAATTGCCAGGTGATGCACACCTACACCCAGGCTTTGAAA